>NC_133619.1:3589894-3914894 GCF_048593235.1 Sminthopsis crassicaudata
CAAGATATTTTCCTTCCCAATTATTAATACTGGAATAGCTAGATGGCGCCAGTGGACAGAGCACCAGCCCTGAATTCAGGAGGACCTGAGTTCAAATCTGGTCTCAGACACTTAAAATTTCCTAGCTGTGTAACCCTGGGCAAGTCATTTAATGCCAATTTTCCTCAGCAAAAAAACAAATATATATATATATATAATATAAACAGAAACTACACTGATGACTTTTCCAGTCACCTGAACCCGACTCTTCAAGTCTGGAGAGTGTGTGTGTATAGTATATATATATATATAGTATATATATATATATATCTATATATATATATATATATAGTAACATATATGCATAAGAACCAATTTTGAAAGGCATATTTCTAAATTGTCTATGTCTTCTTAAATTGAGGCTCTTGAACATAATTAAACTTGCTGGGAAGTTTATTGAACATTTATTATTATATCATGTAGGAATATTTTTAGTGTTACCATCCCATCATTTCAGGTAAGGCAGCCAGCCGTCACTCCTGTTCTCATTGTGACATACTCTGATAATAATGCCCATTTCCTCGTCCCTACCCAAACTCTACTTTATTACATTATTTACATTATTGTAATTAATATTAATATTAATCCTTATTGCTTTAAGTACTGTTAGGGGTTAGAAAATCAAATAATCGAATTATTTATTTTATTTTTTTCAATAAATATGTATTTATTATCTTTCCATCCCTTCTTTTGCCATGAAGAAAAGGAAAGAAGAGTGAGGAAAGAAGGGGGAAGAAGTAGGAGAAAAGGGAAGGAAGGAAAAAAGGAAAGGAGGAAAGAAAGAAAGAAAGAAAGAAAGAAAGAAGAAAGAAAGAAGAGAAAGAAAGAAGAGAAGGAAAGAAGGAAGGAAGGAGGAAGGAAGGAAGGAAGGAAGGAAGGAAGGAAGGAAGGAAGGAAGGAAGGAAGGAAGGAAGGAAGGAAGGAAGGAAGGAAGGAAGGAAGAAGGAAGGAAGAAGGAAAGAAAGAAGGAAGAGAAGGAAGGAAGGAAGGAAGGAAGGAAGGAAGGAAGGAAGGAAGGAAGGAAGGAAGGAGAAGGAGAAGAAAAAGAAGGAAAAGAAGGAAAGAAAGGAAAGAAAGGAAAGAAACCAGGGAGGGAGGGAGGAAGGAAGGAAAAAGGTGAGGGGGAGAGAAGAAAGAAGGGGGAAAGGGTAGGAAGAAAAATTAAAGAAATATAAAATATTGATTTTGAGAACTATGGATAAAAGAAGAATTTATGATCAAGCAAAAGATGGAAAGTGCCACAGGACATTGAATGATCAAATTTGATTGTTATTATTTTTTTTTTTGATACCATTCCAATGAATGTAACATCAAAGGGAAAATAGTTAACTGTGTACAAATATTTGTATCAAATTTCCCTAACAGAGGTTTCATTTTCAAGATAAACAATGGATTCAAATTCATGAAATCTAAGGGTTATTTTCATAAATTCTAAATAGTCAAAGAATACAAAGAAGCAATTTTTAAAGGTAGAAAGACAAGGCAATAACAACCATATATAAAAAAAAAATCCAAGTCATTAGTAGAGAGAAATACAAGTTAAAACTACTCTGAGGTTCTGCCTCACATTAATCTGATTGTCCTTAAATAAAGGTATAATAAGAAATGTTGGAAGGAGCTGCAAAGTAATCAGTACAGTGATATACGATAAGGGGGCCATTCTGGAAAGCAATTTAGAACTAGGTCCCAAAGTTACTAAACTGCCCCATGACCTAGGAACACCATTATTATGCCCATACCCCAAAGAAATAAAAGAAAGAGGGCAAAGTTATATAAGTACAAAAATATTTATAGTGCCTTTTTGGCAGTAGAAACTAAGGAGGTATCTATCTATTAGGGAGTAGTTGATTAATTTATAACCAAATTTGTAGATTAAAAAGAGCCAAAAAAAAAAAAAAAAAAGGACAACATTTGGTTAATGTTGTTGAACTGCTTCCCTCTACTCCCTCACCTTTTTTTTTTTTTTTAACAAAACTTTATTAACTAAAAGAAAGTAGAAAGAAGGACATATTGGGAATATAGGGGATGTAAAAATAATATTTTTAAAGGAACAACTCAGACAATAGTTCGTGTAGTGCAATTTGAAAAAGAAATTTCCCTACACACCTATACCCCCCATACACACTACACTCACACACTACACACACACACACACACACACACACACACACACACACACACACACACACACAGAATCGCCAGGGCTGTTGCAATTATTTCCAGAACCCAGGAGTTTTTCCCCCTTCTACTTGACTGTGGTTCAGACTCTGCTTTAGAAGGTCAAAGATTCTGAAAATCAGACAATCTAATTAATCACATAATTGTCACTCCAGCATCAGCTCTGCAGGAAGATGTCCCTGATTTCCATAGGCGTTAGTAGAGCAGAGCATGAGTTGGAAAAATTCATCATAGGGTCATAGACTGAGGGGTTTTAGCAGCTACCTTGTTGGAGCAAGGATCTCCTCTACAACATCTCAGAAAAGTTCTTTTCTTGCCTCGGCCCGAAGCCCTCAGCTGGAGGAGCCCACCCCCTCCAGGGCCCCCCTTCTACACAGGGACAGATTTATTCTGGGGAAGTCTTCCACATCACCCTAACTCTGACTACTTTACCAGGCCAACAAAAATGACTCCAATAATTCCTTTACACAACATCCTTTCCAATATCTTAAGAGAGTTCTCATGTCAACTTTCCTTCTCCAGGCTGAACATCCCTAGTGACTTCCCTTGATGCTCAGGTAGCACGGTCTCTAGGCCATCTCATCATCCTCATGTCTGGCTCTGTAGGATGTCCAGGCCTGAATACAACACTTCAGAATGGGTTTGATGACAGCAAACTATACTAAGACTTGTTTTCGTTGTGTAGTCATTTTTCAGTCATGTTTAACTCTTCATGACCCATTTGGGGTTTTCTTGGCAAAGACATTGGAGTAATTTGCCATTTCCTTCTCCAAGGGATTGAGACAAATAGAAGTTAAATGACTTGCCCAGGTTTACACAGCTAGTAAGTATTTGAGGTCAGATTTTATCTCAAATTTTCCTAACCCTAGACCCACTGAGCCATCTACCTGCCTCTTATATCAAGGTTATAACCTTCCTGTTCTTAGAAGCTCTAACTCTCTCAACAGAGCCTCAGATTATATTAGTTTTTGCCATTGTTGTCGTTGCCCAGTCATATTGCTGACTTATTTTGATCTTTCAGTCTTCTAAGACATCTAGATCTTTTTTTTTCTTTTCAAAGTGCTATCTGTTCAAGCTTGCCCCATCTTGTATTTGTCAAATCAAGTTGTTGAGCCTTGCTCTCACTTATCCCTGTTACATTTCATGGCATTAGTCTCAGTCCAATGTGGTCGTCTGTCAAGATTATTTTGGATCCTGACTCTACCATCTCTTGGATAAAGTATCTCACTCAACTCTTGTCACTTTTGGATTTGATAAGCATTATGCCTTTGTCCTTATCCAAATCATGTATAAAAATAGGCTAGAGCCAAATGAGGCTTTCAACTTGATATTGAGCCATTCAAACTTTGAATTTAGTCATTCTCCTAGCTATGAATTTGCCTAATTGTTTTATTATTTGGCCCACATTTTAGTCATCCAGTCAGTCAATAAGCATTTATTAAACACCTGTCATATGCTACAATAAAACAACAATAATAGCATAACTCAATAAGCATTATAAAGCACTTACTTATAAAGCACTGGGGATACAAAGAATGGCAAAATCTCCTCATGGTGTTCACATATCAATAGGACTGACTGTATCGATAATGGTGTACATAAAGCTTAAGGAGGATTCTGACTGTTCTTGGGCTTCCCACCAATTTGCCCAGACCCACCTGGAAGTCCTGCTGCTCCACAGGGGTATGTCCAAGGCACGAGACAATAGGGTTTGCAGATGACTGGGGACTTGGGAAATCTTGTCCTGGGATATGACATGTTTCCAGATGAAGGTCGAGGGAGTTGGACAAGTTGAAGAGCAATGGCAGCACATTTGAAGGAGGGACGATTTGTGGGGGGAAGAAATAGCTGTAGCCACATACTGAACTTATTGGAGGGTAGGGTGAGGAAGCTGGCCAAGCTCTGCAGATAGCAAAAAATGTCTGCGATGGAGGGAACTTTGGGGCAATCAGCTCACGAGCAGTGATGGCAGTCTGGAGCAAGTGGGGTGTCCAGCCCTCCACGCTTGGTGTTCCGGGGTGGGGCAGAAGGAACTGGCCCTTCAAAGAGCCCAAGAAATGGGGGAACTTCATCCATTCAGTCACTTATTCACTTAAGAATTGTGATAGTCACCAACATCCTGGATGAAATATTTTAGAAGAAAAGTAGGCAGCAGAAGCTGTCCAATTTAATAGGAAGATTAAGGAAAGTGACATTAGAAGGATGAACGGTGAAACACTGGATTTAGAGTCAGAAGGACTTGAATTAGAATACAGTCTGAACACTTACTAGCTGCAGGACCCTAGACAATTCCCTTAGTAACCTTTGTTTACTACAGTTTCCTCAATTATAAAATGTGTATAATTATAATAGCCCCTACCTCCCCAGATTGTCGTGAAGATTAATATTTATAAAGTTCTTAGCTCAGTTCCTGGCACATAGGAAGTACCATATAAATGCCAGTTACTATTATTACATTGTACATGTGAATGAATAAATCCATTTATATCATGGCCCAGAATAAAGGAAACAAATCTCTTAGTTTTAATTAATTTCCATAGCATTCTAGTAAATAGTCAAGAGCTGTGATTCAACTTAGTTCCATGGTGTCCAATGTCCATTGTGATCTTGAGGATGCAGATCACCAGGGAAGATTTTGGGTCACATAGTATATTTGCATCCAAATCCAAGAACATTTCATTAAAACCCAAGAGCAAGGGCGATTTCCTTTTTTTCTCCAGGAGCTTTTCTTGTTATAAGACACATAGTAGAATTGATGGATCTAGATCCAGCTTTGTGTTAACATTACACACTGACCATTTTCCAAGACGATATTGAATTCAGGAAATGACCTCAGAGCCTAGTGTTTCCTTTGGAAGTTTGTGAAGTTTTTTGTGTAGTAGTTTTGTTTTGTATGTTGTTTTCTTCCCACTTAGATCAACTTCACCAAATTTTGGAAGTTGCATGAGAAACAGAATCATTGTCCTCCCTTAACTCATAAATGGTAAAGCAGAGGGGATACTAAGATAAATTAGCAATAAAAATAAAAGTATCTCAGAAAAAATTAAGATTAAAATTCAGGGTGAGATCTATGTAAAGAATGTCTAGGGAGAGGGAAGCTAAAGTATATTTGCACTTTCTTCTGATATCAGATGGAGGGAGACAGATGGAGCAAACTCAATGATAATCACTCGGAATTGACTTTTTTTTGAACCAAAACTGAAGTCAAAGATCCCCCTGAAGATTTGCGAGCTTTTAAGTCATACCAGAGTTGACTTATTGAAAATTGCTATTTACAATGATGATAATATTTTACTCAAAGCTGAAAAGGATTTTAGAAATTTTCTTTATTTGTCCAATTCCAGATCCCACTTGTTCATCCAATAGGATTCCTGTACACGCCATCCCTAGGTTCACAATGAGGACTCGATCCCTCCCTCAATTTCTCTTGATATTGTGAAGGTCTCAATGAAACACTCTGGCCACCCCTGGCAGTTTTCAGGCTCCCTACCTGAGCAGCCCACCTTCTTACCTCTGGTGTTATTCAGAAGATTCCAAAGATAAATACTGATGCCTAGAATTGATACTACTTGAGGAATCACAAATTTAGAGGGGAAATAGAACATCCATTGGTCTATTCTACACCTACACATTTAGCTTTGATTAAGCACACTGGGCTAGCTCTTGATGGAAAGGTAATGAGAGCGAGGAATGACAGATGGGCAGCCGGGTGTTTCACCGATGCCCACAGCAAGGGAAAAGGAGCCAGGGAAAGACTTCCAGCATATGGAGCGGGTCGGTCTCTTTGGAGTCTTGGTGGGAAAACATGCCCAGGAATCCTGCAGGATGAGAAGGGATGGACAAGTACAAGTCAGCGTGCGTGGTGGTAGCAAATGTCCACATCTACAGCATCCCGGGCCTGCCAATGGACCGAAATACTGAGAGAGCCCCTTGGAGAGGTCGGAGGGCTGGGCTTGCACTGTGGAGAATTTGATCCAAATTTCACCTCGGGTATATATTAGCTGAACCAGTCTGGATAAACCACTCACCTTCTCAGTTTTACTTTCTCCATCTGTAAAATGGACCTAAAAGGACTTGTAGTCACAGGGACTTTGTAAGGTTCAAGTGAGATAAAAGAGGGAAGATTCCAGAGCCCTCACTATATTGTCAGCTATTACCGTGGGGTTCTGTCAGAGTTCTGCTAATGGTGGCAGCTTAGGGCAGAATCCCAGCTCTGTTGCTACATTAATCATAACAACAACAACAATAATAAAGCCAAAATATTATCCCCCAAATGATCATTAGAGGAAACAGAGAAGTGTTCAGAGGTGAGCTGGGGCAATGTCTGGGGCCATGCTCTGAAAACTATGAAATGATGCAGAAGGTGTGCTTTCTATCAATGGAAAAGACAGTGAGGCATAGGACGGAGAGCCTGGCTCCAAGGCCAGGAAGACCTGAGTTAAAGCCAATTTGTCTCTCAGGGCTTGAGGCAACTTCCTCTGTAAGACTCTCAGAGGCTAAAGGAGACTTGCTCTTCTGTGGTGGAAGGAGTTTTTCTTAACAGGAGTTTCTTTTACCAGGAAAACCCAGATTCTGCTAAAGGAAAGTCATTTAACCGATCAAAACATCCCATTCCCAAAACCTTTTTAGAATACCTATTTTATCTGTAGCACAATGCCAGGCACAATGAGGGAAGTATAGGAAACTAAGGTAAAAGCAGACATCATGGAGTAGCGAGTTCTTGCTCTGACTGAGGAAAAAAGGGCAAGGATGAGGGATAGGGGATTGTGGCCTGAATCATGTCCTATTTAAGATGGTCAGGGAGTCCACTCATCCCGTGTAACAGATGAGGAAACTGAGGTTCAGAGAAAGTAAAGGGCTATCTCAAGAGTTAGAATTTAAGCTCACGTCTTGTGCCTCCTCATTTAATTACTTTTCCTGTGCTCTTCAGTGCTCAGCCCTAAGGCTCTCAAAAGGGGAATGCTGTCTGCCCAACCCAGCTTTAGAAGGGGCATCTGATGTTCCTTTTCTTCACATGAATATCCCCCTTCTATTTGTCTGCTTCTATTTGTGTATCTTTGGACAAGACACTTATCCCTCTTAGGCCTCAGTTTCTCTTCACATGCATATTCATAGTATGGGTTTTAGAAAGAGAAAATGGGAAGTAAAAAATGGCCAATTGTCAGGGAAATCAGCATTAAGAGGATCCTGCCTGGACCACAAACAGCTATCATTTTTTTGTATAAAACTTTTTCTTTTCAAAAAATAAATAATATTTAACATTCACTCTTGAAAAACCTTGTGTTCCATATTTTTCTCCCCCTCTTTCCCTGTCCTTCATATCCTAGATGGCAAGTAATCCAATATATGTTAAACATGTGCAATTCTTCTCTATATATTTCCACAATTATCTTGCTGCACAAGAAAAACCAAGTCCAAAAGGAAAAAAAAAACGAGAAAGAAAACAAAATGCAAACAAATAACAAAAAGTGAAAATACTATGTTGTGATCCACATTCAGTCCCCACCGTACTCTCTCTGGATACAGCTATCGTTTCAAATAATAAGATTATTGTGTTTTTTTAAGAGACTGGGATGTTTAGTGAGAAATAGGTCCCAAGGCCACATGAAGTTTGGCAGAAGGACTGGGGCAATGGCCACAGGCAGGCTGCCATAGAGCCACAGGCAACAACAAGAACAGAGAGGACTGTGTGGAGCCTTTTTCTCTTAGCTGCAGAATTGGGAGGAGACAGAGAAGTTTTTTCAGAGAGCAAAATGGGCACTAGATTCTGGGAAACTGGAAGAACTTGCCAAGAGAACTTGGATATAGTGTTTTCTGTCACTGCTCACGTCTGCCTCGTGAGTGGTCCACTTTGACAACGTTGCAAAGCTGGGGCCATTTGGTGTGTCAGGGCTGAGCCTGAGAGGAGCGAGGCAGGTCTGCTGGGGTTTGCTCCTTTTTCCCCTGGCATTTGGATGCCCAACAATGCCAGGATGCATTTAGATCCCCCGGACAATATTCATTTAAATTTTCACAATGACTGTGAGGGTATTTTTGGAACACCCCCAGATCTGGGCCTGAAACATGTCTCCGCATGTTCTTGGAACACTAAATTGGCAATGGCATCGGTAATGTCAACTAGTGCTCCATGACTGGACATTAATGGTGCCCCATTAGCACTTTTTGCTCTCTGTCTCAGCAATCTCTACCTATTTGCTTTAAAGTATTCCTGAGCTAGTGGGCTGGAGGAAAGGAAGGCAGTAGTTTGGGGTCCCTGAGTCATTGTCACAAAAACTGAGGCTAGCCCATATTGAGAGCCTGAGCTCGTGGACCCCAAAGTGGGACAAAACCTCGGGAGGGTTTCTGCAGTAATACACAGGGGAGACTGTGAGCAGGATTCATGAAGTACAAGCTGTTGCAGGCCCTCCCAAGGTGCTTTGTGGCTAGATAAGGCAAGGATCAGTGCCGGTAAACTTTCCCAGGGGTGACCTTGAGCTGAAGGCTTTTTCTAAAAGCACAGTCAATTCTTTTTTTTTTTTTATTATTTATAATTTTTTTTCACAGTATATATGCATGAGTAATTTTTTTATAATATTATCCCTTATATTCATTTTTCCAAATTATCCCCTCCCTCCCTCTACCCCCTCCCCTTGATGACAGGCAATCCCATTCATTTTACATGTGTTACAATATAACCTAGATACAATATATGTGTGTAAATACCATTTTCTTGTTGCACATTAAGTATTAGATTCCAAAGGTATAAGTAACCTGGGTAGATAGACAGTAGAAGCACAGTCAATTTTTTATGTGCAAAATTTGACTTAATTATTTGCATAAATATTGGGATTAGATGACAAAAATAGAAATAGTCATTGGAAGAGGTTTTTCTTAAAACTTAAGAATCTTTGCTAAAAGTAGACACAAAAGGGCTTGTAAACATACTGTAAACAAGTCTTCTGGCACTTGGAGACAAATGGCCTGACTCTCCTTGGTCGGAGCCTTCTGGAGTCATTAGCTCTGCACACTGAGCTTTTCCTACAGTCCTGCTGTCCTGGGCAGCATCAATAACTCAGATTGGAATCATTTAGGACAAGAATCACTAACTGGCCTTCAGTGATCTAATTTAGTCCTCTGCTTGATCAAAATGACTTCCGCCCACCTGCTCTTCTCAGCACCCAGCCCAAATGGAGACGGAATAGTGATGAATGTTGCAGCCCTACAGAATGAGAGAGAGAGAGAGAGAGAGAGAGAGAGAGAGAGAGAGAGAGAGAGAGAGAGAGAGAAGAGAGAAGAGAGACAGAGAGAGAGAGAGAGACAGAGAGAAAGACAGAGAGAGAGAGACAGAGAGAGACAGAGACGAGAGAAGAGGGAAAGAGAGAGGAGAGAGACAGAGACAGAGAGAGAGACAGAGAGAGCCAGAGAGCCAGAGAGAGAGACACAGAGAGAGAGAGAGACAGAGAGACAGAGAGACAGAGAGAGAAAAGAGAGAGACAGAGAGAGAGAGAGAGACAGAGAGAGAGAGACAGAGAGAGAGAGACAGAGAGACAGAAAAAGACACACACACACAAAGACAGAGACAGAGAAAGTAAGAGAGACAGAGAGAAACAGACAAAAAAAGACAGAAAAAGACACACACACACAAAGACAGAGACAGAGAAAGACAAAGAAAGTAAAAGAAACAGAGAAACAGCAAAAAAAGACAGACAGAGAGACAGAGAGATGCACAGAGACAGAGACAGACAGAGACAGAGACCGACAGCAAAAGAGACAGAGAGAGCCAGAGAGATAGAGAGAAAAAGACAAAGACAGAGAGAGACAGACAGACAGAAAAAAGAGAGACAGAGACAGACACAGATAGAAAAAGACAGTGAGAGAAATAGACACACAGAGAGAAACAGAGAGGAAGATAGAGACAGAGAGACAGAAAAAGACAGAGAAAGAAAAAGACAGAGACACACAGAGATACAATGAGACAGGCTGTAAGCTAAGCTGGACAACCAAATTATGATTTAGAAAAAGGGTTACATCTAAGGCCAGATGACCTTGTATTTGTCTGCTTCTATTTGTGTATCTTTGGACAAGACATTTACCCCTCTTAGACCTCAGTTTCTCCTTTGCAAAATGAGAGGGCAGGATTTAATGACAGTCTCTTCCAGTCCCAGTGCTTAGGATGCCATGAGCATAGGTACAAAATTCTAGAATTCTAAAATGTTGGAAAAAAGGAACAATTAGCAATCCCTGATCTGAATATTAGTATGGAGATAACACTGATCTTATCAGCCATGGCACATCTCTCTTTTTTTTAACCTGGGGCCATTTTAAGATTTTCCCTAGAAACCTATGGAAATCCAGACTAGAGAAGTGTTGTTATGAAGACTAACATTACAGCCGGAAACGGTCATAGCTGCGTCCCATGTCCGGCCATCTTTCTCCTCAGGCTATTTTTGTTTCCCCAATGGGATCGGGGGAGAAGGAGGAGAAGAAGCTAGGAAGGGAAACACCAAGGCAATGGCCTGGAAATCAAGGAGAACTATTGCCACAGATAAATGGGTGACTCAAGCGTGGGGCAGAGAACACTGAGGATCTTTAAGAGCCCCCCCCGGTACTGTCTGCTGGCCACAGGCTTCCCTTCCTGTGCTGGGATTTCTATGGGAGGCTAGGGAACCGAAGGTCCACTCATGCAGGGTCCCTGCCCTGATCTCCATCAAAAACATCCGGAGACAGCTTTAGCTCCCTCACCAGCCACCCTGCTGGGGTCCCGGCTTCTCATTAGGTGCGTGTTTTTTTGTTTGGTCCAGACTCCAGAGCATCACAGCTAACAACCTTAGTTCTCTTCTTGCCTGTGCCTTCTGGGGATCTCATAAAACACCACATCCCTTGAAATATGCATCGTGGATGACCACAAGTGACATTTCTTCCCACCTAAATGATGGTAAAACTCGCCAAAGACAAAGGCTTCCTGAGCCGATACGGCCACTGCCGTCAGACATGGGGCAAGGATTCTGATTCTGGCTCCTCCAAATTCGACTGAGTGAGCTTCAGGACCTTCCCTTGTCTCCTTCTTTCTCCACAGAGACAATGCTCCAATGGTGGCAAATGCAGCACGCATGAAAGAGAAAATCCTGCATCTGAGACAGCCAGACTATGCCCCAGTGGGCGGTTTTTATAGGATTAAGTGGAGGATGTGGGACCAGGACAAAGGTTTCTGTTATTCATGGAACAAAGAGACCTTCATGAAGAGGCTACTGGTCAGCAGGTGCCCCTCCTCCTCCCATCATTGACCTTTCTGAAACAGCTGCAGGACTTCCCATATTTCTGCCAATGTGACCAGATCAGACTCCAGCCTGCCCCAACGGAACCAAATAAGTGACAGAAAAGTGCTATGGGATCCATAGGCTCTCGACCCTTGGGAACCTCTTTCCTTGTGGTGTTGCAATGAAAGGAATAATTCCAAGACTCGCTTAGCTATCATTGCACTCATCATCCTCATCCTCATCACTTGTCATTAAAGCCAACCTTCTGGCGGGTCATCAGGACATAGAAATAGAACCCAAAGAATGTTTTAAGAAAGGAAATTTGAGATCTGAAAATGGATTGGACTATGGAACTGGGAAAATGGAGCTTTTACAGAGCAGGCAGTGTGGGAGAGATTGGACTTATATTTTTAAAACTGAGCAGATGGGTTATGCATTCTTAGAAAATGAATGTGAGCATGCATGTGTGTGTATGTGTGTTTGTATATATGTGTGGATGTGAGGAGAATGCTTTTCCTATTAGCTATTCCCTTAGAGGTGGGAATCATACAAGTTTATTCCATGCTTTGCCTACATGGCAAATTGAATCCCAATGTTTTTCTTTAAGAAATTGTAATGGCTAATTGGTTTATTCCAGTATTATAGAAAGAAAAGGACTCTTAGTGTCTTTAAAAAGAATGGTGGGAAAAAAGGGACCCTGAAAGGAAACCTGGATTTCAAGTCTGTGGACACAGTGAGAATTATCGTAATAGGGTGGATCAATCAAAAATATCATTCAGCAAGTCCATCCTGAGGTTTCCTGATGACAGACTCATTCTGAGCGACTGGGAAATAGAAAAAAGGACAAAACCAGTTCTGCCATGGGGATCTGCCAGCACTCGTGGGATTACAAGACTCTGTGCATGAAGTAGGCAGCTTAGAACACAATTCTGAAATTGATGGTTTTCCAGGATCTCTGGGCCCTTCAGTGCTTAGTCCTCCACCCCTGGAGCTTTCTTGAGCTATTGGGCTGACAAACTATGGTCAGAATAGAAACAGATTAGAAATGGAATTAAGTTTCCAAGCAGGGGTAACTTCTGATAGGGTGGACATCGCCAACTTTTGGTCAGCCATGTTTATAAATTCAGAATGAACTCTTGCCCCTTCCCATTCCCTCATGGCCACATCCAGTGTCTCATGACTCTATAACTATACATTTTTTGTTTTCATCTTCTTATCTCCACTGGGATGTCTTCCTAAGACATTGTATTACTCAAGTAATAAAAATAACAATAATAGTTAATAATATGAGTTACAAAGATAAGTGATCCATTCATGTCACTGTATTTTTAGAAGTTATATCTGTATTTCTATCTTATTTGGTCTTACACACTTCTATGCAATAAGTAATGCTGGTGCCACTCTCCCCATTTTACAGATGATAAATATAGACTAAGTGAAATGTATTGACTTGCCTATACTTGCGAGACTAGTAAGGATCAAAGGCAGAATTTGAACCCAGATCTTCCTATCCCATGTTCAGCACACTGCACAGGGTATATCCTTAGGCTTATGTCTTGTTCAGAGTTATGCTGTGGACAGATTCCATCCCTCTGTTTTTCCTAGAATATAAATGAAAAACAAGCAAATAACTCTTCATCCTTACTATGTGGGACACAGATATCCAATGATAAGTTGCGTTCTTACTTAGAGATAGAAATAAACCACTCTTAGTCAAGTGTCCCTCCTTGCAAATGGCTGATTCAGTCTTGAGCTCCCCAGTGGCGTGGTGGTTTGTGACTACTCAATGCTGACATCATTTGCATCTTGCATGCTGAATCTTGAAATTCCTGTTATAAATAGACAACCTAGTGAAGAGATAAGCCCTCGATCCTCTTCTGGTCATTCCTTGCTGCATCTATTTACATCCTTGTCACTGAGTACTGGCCTGTCTTACAAATGACCCTGATGGTAAGAGTGGTGCAATCTGAAGAAAGAGCCAAGAAGAAGATGGACCTAACATGTGTCTCAGAGAGAGAGGGAAGGAGATCCTAAAATTAGGGAGGGTCAAGGCTTGTTTGTGTCTCTGTAATTGGACTAATGACCAAAAGAAAAAAAAAACAAATAAACTAATAGAACAATATCTAAAACTCTCCAAATTGGGAGAGGTTGATGTCTCTGCTCTTCCCAGGTCAGCTTACAGCTCCATTTTAGTCACTTCTTAAAACTAAGGGAAAATTGTTTGATTTTATTTATAGCTTATTAAAGGAATGAGCTAAACTCAGCTATTACATCTTAGTCTTGGATGGGATGGAGATTAGATACTAGATAATCTAATTTTACTTAGGAAGGACCTGATCTTTCTAGAAACATCTCTAATTTCTCTGACTCAAGAATATTGGGAACTCCAATGCTCTTTGCTTTGGCTAAGTGTTAGGATTACAAGGTGAGAACTCAGGTTGTCTGGACAGTTCTCTAGCTCAGAATTCACACCTTTAGTTGAACCTAAAGTTTAGAACCTTCATTCTATCTCCTTCTAGACCATTTCAGAACCAGTTAGAAACAAGAGAACTCGAATTTTTGTCTTTCGAACACAAGTCCAGTGCTCTTTCTACCATACAATATTACCTCCCATAATTCACATCAAGCATTCATCTATTATATTAATCACAACATATCATCAATAAAATAAGCTCATGGGACTCCAAGAATTCTAAGATCCCTTCTAACTCTAAGTATCAATGATTTCAGTGGCTCATTGAAGTAGGCCTGGAGGGGAACTTTCAAGTTTGGGTAATTAAGTGCAAGAAGAATGAGATTCTGATTTGCCCATGTTCTTGACTCCAAGTCAAGAGCTTGATTTTGCAATCTTGACATTTTCAAAGGAGGCTTTCCTAACCAAATTTTCCAAATAGATGCTTTTGTGTTACACCTTCACTTTGGCATAGTTCTTGGGGTTTGTGGAACAGATCCTCTACCTGTATCTGCCTGCTATCCAGTGGGATCCAAATATCTCTGCACTGAGATTCTCTTCAAAGACTAGATTTTTTTCACATCAATTGTTATCTCATCCTGCCCTTAGGTAGTTGCTATTACAAGTGAAATTGCGTTTACTTTTATGATTAAATTTTGTCTTGTAGCTTTGGTCCATTCATCCAGCCTGTCGAAATCACTTGGAATCTTAGTTCCACTATCCAATCCAATAACTGTTCCTTCTATAATTTTGAAAAAAATTAAGTCATCTATGCCTTCATCTAAATCATTGATAAAAATATTTAACATAATGGAGGCAAGGATAGATCATTGTAGTATATTACCAGAAATTTGCTTCTTCTAAGTTTATAACAACTCATTGTTCAATACTCTTTAACTCTGACACATCAGTCAGTTCTCTATCTCCCTATGTCATGAGCTATCCCACATCCCTTCATATTTTCCAAAAAATATAATAACTAAACATCCTAAATATCTTGATGAAATTTTATTATGCACATTTATTTCCGCTAATTTATAACTTCTAAAAAAGAAAATGATATTAATTTGGGATGACTTATTCCTAATGAACCTGTGCTGGGTTTTGGTGATCACTTCTACTCTTTCTAAATACTTAGAGATTGTTACTTTAATGCTGAATTCTAAAACTGAACCAATAATCAAATTCAAGCTTGTAGACAAATAGTTGAAATAATTTATTTTCTTGCTCTTTTTTTGAAAATCAGGATTTTTTTATTTCCAGTCAAAAATTGTAATGTTCTTCACTATGCATCAAAGATCACCAAATGTTTCTGTTCTGCTTGCCCTCTATCCTGTTTTCACAGTTTTAAGCCATGGAATGCTATCAACTATTATCTTCTAAATTCTGAAATGTGTCTTTTTTACAACAAAGATGTGTTTCAGACTGCCTGACTTTCCCTTTTCCTATTTACTGAAAACTACGGCACCATCTCTACTTTTTAAGCTTCCTTTCTTCTTGAAACAGAGTTGAGGTGGTGAGTCATTGCTTGAGTCATTTCCTGAGTTAGTCCCTCACTCCTTTCTTTCATTTACCCTTTACTACTGAATATTTACATGTATATTACTGTAATACTTCTTTGGGATTATGTGGATGATTATCTTCTATTATTCTGCTTGACTTCAGAGGTCAGAAGGGAGAAAGATTCATAGAGACAGGTTTAATGTTAGGGAAAACAACAACAAGAAACTTCCTAGCAATCAAAGTTGACCTTAAATAGATTGGACTGCCTTGGAGATTCATAGCATCATAGCATTAATCAACAAAGTATTAAGTGTCGGCTATGTGTCAGGAACTATTTCAGACCCTCAAGATATAATTACCAAAATAAACTAATTTCCTTCCCCAATAAACTTATTCTCTATTGGGAGAAAGAAGACAACATGAATAAATAAATAGGAAAATAAGGACATTTCAAGATGTGACAGTAGCCAGAGAAAGGGGAAGGAATCGGGAAAGGCTTCATGTGAAAAACATAGTGCTTAAGCTGATATTTAAATGGAATTAACTACTTGGAAAGGTGGAGATGAGGATAGAGAGCAGTCTAGGCTCAGATGAGAAGTCTGTGCAAATGTCCTAAGATCTCTAAGAGAAGAAATCGGATGTCATATATGAGGAACATCAAGAAAACTATTTTGGCTTCCCTAAAAGAAACCATATAATAAATTTAGAAAGGTAGATTGAGTTCAAATTTTTTAAGGCATTCAAATGACAAGAAGATATTTGAATCTGACCCCCCAAGGAAATTGGGTGTCCCTGAAGTTTATTTAGAAAGGGAAAAATTTGGTCAAAAATGGACTTTATCAACCAACTGTCTTCTCACAAATACTTTTCATTTATAGGATGTTTTGCAATTCATAAAGTACATCATATTAATGTGTGAACTTATTTAATGCTCACAAGTATGTTAAAGGAAGGTAGGGCATGTAACCCCATTTTATAGAGGAGAAATAGAGTCAGAGAGTGTAACTTGCCCAAAGTCACATGGCTAGAGAGATGACAATTCTTTTTTAAAAATATATTTCCATATTTATCACATTGTGTAAGAAAATTCAGACCAAAAAGGGAAAAACCATGAGAAAGAAAAGCAAACAAGCAAACAAAAGTAAAATAGTATGCTTTTGTCTATGTTTAGTCTCTACAAATCTTTCCTTTCAATCCTAAATTTCTTGGAATTGTCTTGGATTACCACATTGCTGAGAAGAACAAAGTCTATTGTAATTGATCATCCCCCATAATTTTGTGGTTACTATGTAGAATGTTCTCCTGGTTCTGCTCATTTGACTCAGCATCAGTTTATGTGTCTTTCAAGACTTTTCTGAAATCAACCTGATCCTCATTTCTTATAGAACAATAATATTCTATTCCATTGCCGGCTACATTTTTGCACATGTGGGTCCTTTTCCCTCTTTTATGATCTTTGGGAAACAGATCTAATAGGGACACTGCTGGATCAAAAGGTATTCACAATTAGATAGGCCTTTCGGCATCATTCCAAATTGCTTTCCAGAATGGTTGGATCATTTCACTGCTGAGTTCCAGTCAGAGGCTGGACTCTTCCTATTCCTAGCAAATGCCATCCTTTAAACATGTTATCATTTTAACCTAAATCTAAGTATTTTTTCAACTTAACTCTTTCCTTCCCTTTAATTGATTCTTATTCCTTGGTGCCTCCATCGAAGAAATATTCACTTGAAATGCGTATGTGGCAAAGGATCTGCTTGATATTAGAGACACAAAGCCATAATTATTCATAATTCCTGTATAAATCATAGAAGTAGGGGAATAAAGGATAGAGAGGATAAACTAATAGCAACAAATGAGAAAAACACTGGGTTTTGATTTAAAGGATTTAGGCTTGAACCTTGTTTTATGGCTAAATACTTGTGTGATTTTGCAGGCCATCCAACCTCCATTGGCCTATTTCATTTTCCATAAAATAAAGTATTTAGGTTAATTAATTTTTTTTCTGAGACAATTGGGGTTAAGTGACTTGCCTAAGGTCACACAGCTAGAAAGTGTTAAGTTTCTGAGATCAGATTTGAACTCAGATTCTCTTGACTTCAGAGCTGGTGCTCTAACCTCTGCACTGTGTACTTTCTGTCTTTCACCACTAAAAAAATAATAATTTCTCTGAAGGCAGGAGCTATTTCATTTTTGTTTTTGTATCCCCAAAACCTACCACAGTTCCTGGTGGTTACAGTAGATACTTAATAGCTTGCTGATGGATGGATTTGAATGATTGAATGAATGAATGAAATGAAGGGAACCTAGCTGTGCCAGACTTAAAACTATATTATAAAGCAGCGGTCATCAACACCATATGGTACTGGCTAATAAAAACAGAGTAGTAATCAGTGGAATAGGTTAGGATCCCAGGACAAAATAGGCAATAATTATAGCCATCTAATGTTTGACAAATCCAAAGTCCCCAGCTTTTGGGATAAGAATTTACTATTTGACAAAAACTGCTGGGAAAATTGGAAACTAGTATGGAAGAAATTAGGGCTTGACCCACACTTAACACCACATATCAAGATAAGATCTAAATGGGTTCATGATTTAGACATAAAGAATGATATTATGAGCAAATTCAAGGAACATAGGATAGATTACCTCTCAGATCTGTGGAGAAGGAAGAAATTTGTGTCCAAATTGAACACCGTAATTTTGATTATATTAATTTTTTTGTAGAAATAAAACTAATGCATATAAGATCAGAAGGTAAGCCAAAAAAGGGAAATTATTTTTACATTTAAAGGTTCTGATACAGGCCTCATTTCTATAATATTGCCTCAATTTTATAAGAATCCAAGCCATTCTCCAGTTGATAAATGGTCAGAGGATATGAACAGACAATTTTCAGATGAAAAAATTAAAACTATTTCTATTTATATGAAAAGGTGTCTAAATCACCATTGACCAGAGAAATGCAAATTAAGACACCTCTGAGACACCACTACACACTTCTCAGATTGACTAAGATGATGGAAAAAGACAAGGACGAATATTGGAGGGGATGTGGGAAAACAGAGACACAGATACATTGTTGGTGGAGTTGTGAACAGATCCAGACATTCTGGAGAGCAATTTGGAACTATGCCCCAAAAGTTATTAAACTGTGCATATCCTTTGACCCAGCAGTGTTTCTACTGGGCTTGTATCCCAAAAAGATCTTAAAGGAGGGAAAGGGACCCACATGTGCAAACATGTGGCAGGCCTTTTTGTAGTGACAAGGAACTGGAAATCAAGTGAATGCTCATCATTTGGAGCATGGCTGAAATGATACTCATTGGATATGAACATAGGTAAGGGTGAGTGGGGTCAGCTCTGGGTTGCAAGAGCTTGTCCCTATTTGTTCTCACCTTCTAAGGTATTGATATAGGTGAAATTAGGTCACTATGAACATCAAGAATAGTGGGAAAGAGAGAATCTGTCTTCCTCTCAACTACCAAAATAATCTTCCTAAAAATCCAGATCTGGCCATGTCACTCTTCAGTGTAGTAGCTCTATTGCTTACCTCTTGTCTCTAGGATCAAACATAATCTCCTCTGGTTAGTATTGAAAGCCCTTGACAAACTAGCTCCAGTCTTAATTATTCACCGTGGCTTTATGTTCACTTAGCCTAGTTGTGATTCCTTGTACATAATATGGCATCTCTCACCTTCAGGCTTTTGTTCAGATTTTATTCTTGAAACTACCGCCCTCTTCCACACAACTGGTTCATTCAAGGCTCAGCTCAAATGGCACCCCCAATTCTCAACCTTTTTTGGTCTTTATATAATTTATAGCATCTTCTTGACCCACTTCTAAATTACCTTGTGGTTCTTTCCCATGCATTTCCTATTTACCCATCCGTGTACTTACTGTCTTCCCCCGCCCAAGAAAAACAATAATTTCCCTGAAGGCAGGAGTGATTTAATTTTTGTTTTTGTATCCCAGAACCTACCACAGTCCTTGGTGTGTACAGTAGATACTTAATAGCTTGTTGATGGATGAATTTGAGTGAATGAAGAGGAATAAAAGGGTGAGTCATATGGCAAAAAGTGGCTAGCTAGGCAAGAAATTTTAGGGACTGCCTGATTATGGGGGTTGGGAAGAGTAGGAAAATATTTTCTGTGCCCAAGGGTTAGGTGAAGATGGGTAAGTCTGAAAGACGACTGAGAATAATTGTCAAGTGTTTTCCATAGCAGCTCTGAGTTTCTTTAGTCTCGTCAGTCCTCTGTCAGGACATGGAAATCTTCCCATTTCCTGGATGGCTCTGGTGTCCTGGGAATGATCCCCCCTCCTAAACCACCTCAGTCTGACCTGTGAAGTTGAGGTGCCCTGTGCATCCCCACTCACACCTCTCTCAGCAGTTCTCTCTGCCACAGCCCCTTCTTGTACTCTGTCTTTGGCACACATCCCCGGGCAATGTGATTCAATATCGTGCTGAGCTTGGGCATGATGGAGGCAGCTGCTATTTTGGGATAACAGCCATATCATCAGATCTTTTTTGGGCCAGATTTCACAGGCTCAGATGTTTGCAGAAAGAGAGACTTTGCAGAAGAAATCCATGTCTGCTTCGGCACAGCCACCGATTTCCCAGAGTCCCCTTTAGCTTGCTGGCAGGAGGGGTTGGCACATTTGACATTGACAGTCCATTAACTGTGCTAACGGCAGCGATGGTTTTAGAACATTTTAATAGACCATGTTTGTGTGAGCTGAATAGGCTCCTTTCCTCTTCAATGGTGGAAATAAAGAAGTCTTATTTCCAAGGTGTGGAAGAACCAACCCTGAAGTAAACAGAGGGTCATGGGATTTCCAGCAATTCTCCCGAGTGGCACTCCTCCTTTCTTCATTCCCACATCATTGGTTTAGTTAGCTAATGACTATGGCTAATGTCCAGAAGCCAACTCTCAGTCCCACAATTGTTAGAAAGGAACTGGCTCATAGACCTGCTTTCAGGAATGTCACATGTCAGGGAGCTCCATCCTCCAGAGGAACGGCACAGGTCTGATCACAGTCAAGAATCTTTGGTGGCTCCCTATAGCCTTCAAGACAACACACAAACTCCTGAATATTATAGAAATTACTGAAAAGACAATTCCTGATTCTCCCCATTTACTTTCTTTCTTCCTCCTATATTAAGTCTGAAATAATGAGGAGTGGTATGTGCCACAAGGGATACAAGAGAAGGGGTGTCGGGATGCAAAACAAAATAAGTCATAAATACACAAAGCCACCAGAATACAGGCCTTAATCAGGGGGATGAATATCTTACCCTAAATTTCAAATGAGCAATCCTTCCTTTCAGTTTTTGCTGTATTCCATTGGCTCTCAGCATGCTGATCCATCACACCTCATATTTGGAATTGGTCTTATCTGCCTCTCCTGAAGACATTCATGGAAATCTTACTGGGATGTCTCACAGAACTTTGGGTCCCTATGATCATGGATCAGAGGCTTCTGTTGTTATTCGGTCATTTCACTCATGTCCAAATCTTTGTGACCCCATTGGGGTTTTCTTGGATCCTAGAATAGTTTTCCATTCCCTTCTCCTGCTCATTTTATAGATGAGGAAATTGAAGCAAATAATGTCATGTGACTTGGCCAGGATCACAAAGCTAATATGAATTTGAAGCTAAAATTGGACCCAAGTTTTCCTGCCTCCAGCACCAGACAACCATCTAGTGGAGCATCTAGCTGCTCCCTTCGAGGGGGGCTATCCAGCTAGAACCTTGGGAAGTTTCATGCATAGCCCCATATTAGATTGTCTGAAAGACTATTCAATTCAATTTAATAAGTATTTATTAACTCCTTCTTACATATAGTTGTATTGGATGAGGTACTGAAAAAAATCCCTTCTAATTCTCAAGTTCTATGATTCGGTGAAAACAAAAAGACAAAAGAACAATAAAACTGTGTGTGCATGCCCTCAAGGAGCTTCCATTTTGCAGTAGGAATAGAATAGATGATATATAAATTATTCACTATAACTTGGGAAGAATACCTCCTTGGACCAGGAATGGCCTCTCAGAAATTGACTCATGAGTCTGTCCTCATAAGAAACTTAGAATTATTTAAGGACCGAGAGAGGCAGGAGTGAGTTTGCTGGCATGTGGAGCGGCAGGCTGTACAGAATTACATATATATATATATATATATATATATATATATATATATATATATATATATATATATATATATATATATATATATATATATATACAGAATTAGGGGGTGGGAGATGAAATGCATTTCATATATATATATATATATATATATATATATATATATATATATATATATATATATATATATATATATATGTATGTATATATATATCATTGACCCAAGCGATAAGGTATTATTATTAATAATAATGACAGCAACAAGCTTTCAAATGTATTATTCCACTTTTCCCACAATATCCCTAATAGATAAGTAAGTGGTATTATTATCCTTATTTTATGGATGAAGACACTAAGGTTCATAGTCACATTGGGATTGAGAACAGCATGAATAGAAGGGAAAAAAAAAACAAATTGAGAAGGCAGAACTGGACACATCAGCATTTGAATAAGTCAGAAGGTGGCAAAAAGGAAGAAAAGGACAAAGTTGGAAGCAAGAAAAACTGAGGAATACAAATCTAGATTGTCCTCTGGAAACATTTTTCAGTCATATTTTTTGTAATGGGTTCTACGACACATTCTGATATTTGCTTTAAAGACTACGAAGTTGATTTCTTTTTTCCTTTTCACTGTTGATAAATTTCTTATTTCTATGGCATATTGTGAGCAATTATTTGGGAGGAAAGATCTGGGTTCAAATACAATCTCTTCCTTGCCTATCTATGGTACCATGGTCACTCTCCCTTGCCTATCCAGGGTACCATGGACAGGTCACTCTCCCTTGCCTATCCATGGTACCATGAACAGGTCACTTAATTTTTTCCAAAGCTCATTTTTCTCATTTCTAAAATAGGGATAATGATACTTGTTTTTACCTACCTCCCCAGTTGTTAGGAGACTTCCAAAATGAATTTTTTGAGTTGTTTTGTAGACTTAAAAACACTGTAGAAGAGTTAGGAAATTTGATGGGTACAAAAGGTATAAATCCTTTTTTGGTGATTCCTATCATTTATATGATACCTTGTTCATGGAAATTCAAAGGATTCCCCAGGGCATGAAGCTTCATTTATCTCTTTCATTCTCAATGTTATCCATTGAAGCAAAGCTAAATGACTTATTCTCAATTACCGTGTGATTGGATGAGTACAAAGGCTGATATTCTGTTAGATTTAAGTAACTATTCAGTACTTAAGGGATTGGGAATATTCTTTATATTTGTTTTGAATCACAGAATTCCAGTGAAGAAACATCACTTTGCAGGAGAAAGAAAATAATTTGCTCAAAATTATACAGAATGTGCCTGTGGGACTTGAGCCTGGGACTCAGGTATCCTGGGTATGAATTTATTTCTCTAAAATACTCTATTTTAAGGAAGCAAAAGGCTTGGGAATTGAGCCAGAAACATTCAAGCTCTATTTAGGTGCTACTGTTGTGACTTTGGACAATTTATTTACCATCTCAGGGTTTGGTCTGTGTCTATATAATTAAGGGCTTAACCTAGAAAGTCCCTTCTTGGCCCAACTCCTTTGTACACCATCCTATGAAATCTTCCTAGGGAACATAGCTTTACTCTTTATACTTTGCTGCCCTCTGGTGGTGTTTTATATATTTTCAGACACTGGTGAACTTTCTTAGTTTGGCAGTTAACACAAATCCTCCGCATTTATATAGTGCTTTAAATTTTGCGAATTACTTCCTGCATCTTATGTCAGTAGATCCTCAGGATGAATCTGGGCTTTGGTGCTATTATCAGTCTCATTTTACATATAAGTAAACTGAGTGACACAATGATTATCTGAAGCTAGATTTGAACTCAGGGCTTTCCATTTCCAAGCCCAGCATTTTATTTATTCACTATTCTCTGTAGCTGTCTAAAGCATTTGAAAGCTTTTACATGTCCACGCCTTCAAAGGGAAAGTAAATTATTTTATTTAAAAAAAGAAATAAACTTGAAAATACATATTTAATTAATAACCAGTCTCAGTATCAGAAAGTCTTACTTTGTGATCTGTATTTATTCTGTGAAAGAATTGACCTAGGAATGCTATTCAACCTTAGACCTAAAGCTAGAAGAACCTTAGAATTCATCTCATTCAAAGATGTCATTTTGAACTTGAAGAAATTGAAGCACAGAAAAGAAATGATAGTCCATAGTCAGCCATAGTCAGATAGTCAGCCAGCAACAGGCAGAGCAGGGCTTTGAAATAGACCAGTGGAAGGGGTAGGACTCATGGGAACCAAGACCTGGCTTTGTGTTTTAAGAATGGAGAGTAGCAGGAGTAGAAAGGGAGTTCCAGAAAGGTCTGCCATTGTTATCCAGCAAGTTGTTAGCAGAATAGGGATTTGAAGTTGGGTTTCCTGACTTTTAATCCAGTTTGCTTTCAAACTCAGAACAATATTCATTTCGAAATTTACTGACATATTCACAAATAAATTCCCATTTAGAGTCAGCATTCAAACTCAGGACCTCTCATTTCAAATCTCCTGTCTCTTCCTCTTGCCTTACTCAGCAAACTATTCTCAGACTCCTTATATTTTAAGCCTAAGTTTGTACAATAAACACCTGGGCAAGAATTTGAGGACCCAAGCTATAATAACAAGCAGAGGCATAGATTGGATTGCAGTTAGGAGCTTTGGACTGATTTTCACCTGAAATTGGGGAAAAGAGAAATTTTGGCCAAGGAACCTTGTTCTGAGCTCGAGGAGCAACTCATTAAGTTGTTGGGGCTGGCTTCAAACATGTGCATGCTCTGGAAGCATTCTAGGGGTAGGATGATGGGCAGCATTTGGATGCTCTTTCTGTGTGTTTAAAAACCTGTACCTAGGATCATTGGAGATCCAAAGCCAAATTCGGATGATATAAAGGTTGATAAGTGTTACAGTGATGTTATATAGATGATATATAAGTTAATATAAGTGATGTTGTATAGATAATATTGAAGTTAACTAAGTATCTTCATCTTGGGGAATGACTCCCTGCAGTTTATTTTTAGAAATGTAAGATCTTGGATTAACTTTGGAATAATTAAATAATTCATTCACTTACTCAAGAAGTATTTATTAATCACCTACTGTGTACCAGTCATATTGCTAGGCACCGGGATTTAGAAACCAACAAGGCAGACCCTACTCACAATAAGCCTGATTTCCACCAAGGAGGAAGGAGATAAAATTCAAAATGTACACAAATAAATTCAAAATATATGCAAAGAAAATACAGATATTATGTGGAAGGCACTGGCATCTGAGGGGCGGGGCAGAGATCAGAAAAGACTTCCTGTAGGTGATGAGATTTTAATGAAGCATTGAAGGCAGCTAGGGATCCAGTAAGATGGAGGGGAGGAGAAAATTGAGCCCCTGGGGACAGTTTCTCCACCTGTGCTCAGGCTGGCTTTCAAGGCTGGTATTCCCTCCCTTCTCATACCTGTATTTTAATATCCCTATTGGATTTTTCCATGACTCAACTCCAACACTCTGTCCTGTGTGTGACCTGCCCAGGTCCCCCAGGTACTCAAATTTCTCCAATGACCTTCCTCTGACTTTGGCTGCACCTGCTTATTTCCATGTTGTCTCCCCCATTGACGTGCAGGTTCCTTGAGGGAAGGGATTCATTTTACATTGCTTTGTATCTCTAAGAATACCTCTGTACTTTTTGTACCTGCTAAAGCAGGTGTCTGACACAGTAAGTACTTACCAGATGCTTTTTTAATCGATTGATTAATTGATTGTGAAAAGTTCTAGATGCTAAGCAGAGGTGTTCTTATTTTGCCTAGGTGGTCACATGAAATTGTGAAAGGTACTTGAGCCTGGCCGTATTCACATCTGTGTTTGAGGGATTTCAATTGGCTATTATGCTGACATGGTTCAGAGAGGGGAAGGTAAAATGTGGGAAGAGCAAGAAGAAGATTGTTGTAATAATACAGGTGAGAGATGGTGAGGGCCTGAATCAGACAACAGTTTGCAAGTGAAGAGTGAGGGATAGATGGACAAGATGCACTGGGGGAAGATCAGATAACACTAGAGTTCTGACCATATTTGACTATTTCTGTGACCACTGGAGGAAGAAAGACAAGTGTCCGTAATTTGCGGTTTTTTTAAATTAAAATGTCAGTCATTGATCCTACTCTAGCAGCACACTGTCAAACAAGTTGTCACCAGCTCCTGCTTGGATTTTTGGCACTGGCCAAAACCTTTGAGGCTCCTGACAAGGCCAGGGGCAGCATCAGTAAAACTACACTTCAGTGATTTAATTCAGCATTGCCCAAAGAACCAGGTAAACCAGGGACATTGAGCAGAACTTGCTTGCCAGCACTTTTTCTCTCTTTCTCATCCTGTGCCTTAGGGTCCTACTTTATCAGCAAAGTTAACATATGTTTATAAAATGCCTTCTATTCGACAGGCCCTGTGCTAAGTGCTAGGGAGATAAAGAAGGATTACAACCATCCCAGACATCAAGGAGCAAAGAGTCGAATAAGAAGAAAAGTGGACAATTCACAGAATCTCAGCATCTCAGCATATCAGAGATGCAGATGGCCACAGAGATTCACTAGACCAATCTTTGACTGACCAAAATCATCTCAAGAACATCCCAAAAGGTTCTCCAGATCTTTCTTAAACTTCCAGTGAGGGAGTGCTCAGCACCTCCTTGGGAGTCTCTTCTGTTTTGGGACAGCTCTACTTATTAGATTTCCTTGACACTGATGCTGAATTTTCTTCTTTGAAAATTTCTATTGTTCCTCCTTCTGCCCTCTGGGCCCCAAGAAGATAAAGTCCAGTTCCTCTTATATGTGACAGACCCTTAAATACTTGAAGGACACTGCTGTGCCCCCATTCCTAGATTTTCTTCTTTACATTAACAAATTAAATATTCAGGGGCAGCTAGGTGGTGCAGTGGATAGAGCCCCAGCCCTGAATTCAGGAGGACCCGAGTTCAAATCTGGTCTCAGACACTTCACACTTCCTAGCTATGTGACCCTGAGCAAGTCACTTAACTCCAGCCTCAGAAAAAAAAGTAACAAATTAAATATTCCTGCAAAGGTCTGGTCTAGCTCCTCTTGTCAGGATAAGCAAAAGTCCTTGCCCCACGTGTGGACGCCAATTGTAACGAGCTGTCGTCTCCAGAAGCTGCTGGATCGCTCTCTGGGAAGAGATCTGCTGTGTCTACTCAAATCTCTCAGACAGATTCTTCTTCCTGTAACGAACCGTTGTCTCCAGGCAGTTGCTGTTAACTCTTGTCCAAAGAAGTGACTTCCCTTCCTGCAGAGAGCCCCGTCAAGCCTGATGCAATTCAGAGTCTTCTCCTCTTCCTGGAGTGCTGTCCTCTTTATCCTCCCAGAGAATGGGCGTGGGATAATGCAAGGGCTTCTGGGAAGAACCACTTCAGCCAATGGGCTTGCTCCTTCTATCAAGTCAATCTGAGTTCTCACCTTGTAATTGTCCAGAAAAACCTGAATTCTCACCTTGTCACTGTCCAGACAACCTCAGTTCTCACTTAGTAATCCTAACATCTCCCCCTTTCTTTTGATTTAGAACATAGGACAGTCATGACCTTGAAACATAAATCCATCAATATGGGAAGTATTACAGATAATTACATAAATGACCTTGAAACATAAATCCATCAATATGGGAAGTATTACAGATAATTACATAAATTACATAAGCATATAGTAACATAGTAACATAACGCATGCTAGAAGTATATAACATAATCAAATAATCATAAATTGAAAATTTATAAATGTCCATAAGTCCATTGTCCATTATTCTCATCTTGTGTGAGGAAGTCCAATGATTCCTGCTGGTTTTTAAAGTTCTTTAACAGTCTTCTTATTATCCATGCTCTTTCAGTGTCAGATGTTTCTTAGATCTTCTCCTTTATTTTGAGATCTTTCTCTTTTTCTGTCTCTCTCTGATGGACAAGGCAAATATGACTCGTTGGCACCCATCTGATTCCTTCTCCTGCTGAAGAAATACAAGCAAACCCTCTCCTCCAGGCAGTTAACCTATCTAATTACCTTCTATTTACCACTTTCTAAATCTCTTCTCATCATCTGGCAATTACATTGGAATTGTTTGCACTGGACACAGCCCTGTTGGTTTAAAAGGCCTGTATTCTCCCCAAGTGTAATCCATTTTTGCAATCTGATTGCCTTTTGACTGACTTATCAGGTAATCCCTTTCTGCCATGTGATTGCTTTTCTGCTGGTTGATTAAATCAGAGTCCTGGCCTTCTAAAGGTTCTTTGGATGTAACATCAGCTGCCATCATGCCCCAAATCTTTTTTGCCTGGGGCCCTGGACCTGGGCCCCTCATCCCATTTCCCTGAATTATTCTACACTCTGATGCCCAATGGAGTCCTCTATTGCATTTTGGACATGGGGTTTTAGGTCTTCTTTCACCCTGTCTTCTCACTGTATCTCCATACCTACACTGAGCTCTTAGATGCCCAATTTTTCCACATTGAAAACATCGCCGAGTTTCTCTAGAAGGCCCTTGCCATGAGGGACCCTGTCTTTCCACATTCATCATTGTCCGGGTGTAAAAAGCATTTGTTCCCACTGTAGCACAGCGTCTTATGATCTCCTCTAAAGGAGCATCTTTGTCTAATCCCCATATAATTCTTTTGCAAATCTCGTTGGCATTTTCCTTAGCCAGATGTCTGGTCATTATTTCTGTAGCTGAATTTTCTCCAATAGTTCTTTTGACAGCAGTTTGCAAACGTCCCACAAAATCTGCAAAAGGTTCATTGGGACCTTGCTGTATTTTAGTGAAAGCCTCTCCACGATCTTTCTGTCCAGGAAGGACACCCCAAGCTTTTATTGCAGCCTTAGCAATTTGCTCATATATTGTCATGGTATAATTAATCTGTTCCGAATTCTCTCCATACTGACCTTCACCAGCTAAGTGCTCAAAAGTGAATTGTGTGTTAACTCCTATTTCCAAATTGCATCTGACTTGAATTTTACATAATTCATGAAATTCCGCAAGCCATAATAAATTTTCTCCAGGTTCCAGACATGTCCTTGCTATGGATTTCCAATCATTCGGGGTTAGGACTTCATAAGACAAACCATCTAGTAACATTTTGACATAAGCTGATGTAGCCCCATAAAGGGTACAACCTTTTTTCAAATCCTTAATTTTATTCAAATCTAAAGGTGCATATCTTCTCCTTTTTTTACCTACAGAGTCAGTATTTTCAATCACAGGATATGCATGTATAAAATCACTTATATCCTGTCCTTCTCTCTTAGCTTTAACCAATGCTTTTTCTAATCTTGTCATAGGCTTAGGCTTCTTCACAGGCAATTCTGTTTGTGTTTCTGCCTCTTCCCCTCTTTCTTCCTCCATCTCTGAAGGTGGGGTTGATGTGGGCTTGTCAATAATCTGTTCTCTAGGCAGGGTTGAAGCTTCTTCAAGAGAATCATACCATAATTCCTCATTTAAATCCTCTTGCTCTAGGGAAAGATCTTGATCTTTCCTTTTTTCCTCACACTTCCTCCTCTGTTCATTTTTAGACCTTTTCCTTCTCCTACAACTTGCTTGATAGTTTAAGGCTAATTGAACTATGTTGTAGATATAAAATACTTCTGCAGAAATTGAACGAGGCCCATTTTTTGCTTGAAATTCTTTCATTTCATATCCCACTAGCTTCCATTTATCTACATCTATCTTTTCTTCCTCTAAGAACCAAGGGGATGTGCGTCTTAATGCAGCCAAGAGTTTAGCAATCTGTACCCAGGTTACAAGTAAACTCTGCTCCTCAATTATGTTGATTATACTCTCTATAGTACCACTCCTGAATGGGGGTGGAGCTGAGGTTGCTTCTGGGGCTGGGGATGAGTCGGCTGAGGTCCAGGGATTGAATATAGCTAACATTTGCCCCATTTCAGCTATAAGAGATTCCTGGTTTAGCCCTTAACAAGTTAAGTTCCTTATTTATCTATTAGCACGCTCACTTAATCTTTAACAAAGTTTCCTCGTTACTCACGGTTCTGGGTCAGAGAGACTGAGATCTAGATCAGAAGCTTTTCCACTGGAATCAGGACTGTGTCTGTCCCTGTTCGGGCGCCAAATTGCAAAGGTCTGGTCTAGCTCCTCTTGTCAGGATAAGCAAAAGTCCTTGCCCCACGTGTGGACGCCAATTGTAACGAGCTGTCGTCTCCAGAAGCTGCTGGATCGCTCTCTGGGAAGAGATCTGCTGTGTCTACTCAAATCTCTCAGACAGATTCTTCTTCCTGTAACGAACCGTTGTCTCCAGGCAGTTGCTGTTAACTCTTGTCCAAAGAAGTGACTTCCCTTCCTGCAGAGAGCCCCGTCAAGCCTGATGCAATTCAGAGTCTTCTCCTCTTCCTGGAGTGCTGTCCTCTTTATCCTCCCAGAGAATGGGCGTGGGATAATGTAAGGGCTTCTGGGAAGAACCACTTCAGCCAATGGGCTTGCTCCTTCTATCAAGTCAACCTGAGTTCTCACCTTGTAATTGTCCAGAAAAACCTGAATTCTCACCTTGTCACTGTCCAGACAACCTCAGTTCTCACTTAGTAATCCTAACATATTCCCAATGCTATCTTTTGGGAAACTGAAGGAATAGGTATCTGGATGTCTCTAATCCTGCCAGTATAATTAGGCATACATGAATTGGTTGTTTTATGATATCCATTAGTCCTCCAGACATGAGAATGCTCTATAAAAGTCTGGTGCCTTTGTATTTCTAGTGCCTACAAAATCTTGCATAGAACCTTCCTATCAAATGCTTACTGGTTGGCTAATTGGTTGACAGGGCTATTTCAATTGGAATATCCATTTGTACATTAATTGAAGAACGATATATAGGAACCCTACTGTATCAAAGAGGAATATATTTGGATTAGCCAATCCTGAACTTATGTTCAGCTTCCTATATCACACAGGTGCCTGACTTGATTGCTGTTAGGAAAGATGAAACTGTATGAATGACAACATTGTCATAAGTGATATATGATTGGTACAGATGATAGGAATTTTAAGACTTTCGAGTAGGATATATTACTAACATTAGTCCCAAAAATATGTCTGAGTAACTTGAAGAGTGGGTACCATGAACCTCCTTTAAGTGTTGATTTATAAGTAGGTGTCCTCAAATCAATAATAATAAAATAATGCATCATCCCATCATTTCTGAGATCCATCGTGAAGAGCTTATCCCACACCCCAATGTATTATTGTCAAAGTAACCCTAGATTGTAAGTTAGAGCTCTGGGAACAGAAAGATTGGGAACACATCAACCATGTTTTACTATACAGCATTGTTCTATGGATGCTGCTTTCTGTCCTAGACCCCTAGAGCTCTTGGCCAGACTCTTCCTGTAGGATGATCAACATATTCTTGTAACAGAGAGGAAACCCGAATCAGTTCATAGGATGGAATTCTTTATTTGCAATTGTGAGAACAAAGCACAAATGGTAATTGCTTATTAAGCATTAAGTTAAACCATAGTAGGGAGGAAATATCAATGAATTTAGCATTAAAGTATCTGGGGTTTTAATTTCAGTCTCGATAATTTGATATTTATTTTACTATTACTCAAGTCACTTCTTTTCCCTGTGTCTCAGTTTCCTCCTATGTAAAAATAAAGGGTTAGCCTAGATGACTTTTTAGGTCTCTTACCAATTAAAATCTCTAGCTTTAGCTGACCTCACTATATCCACTGTATCCAAGCTCAAAGAAAAAGAAATTAAGACTCCGTTAAGCTTCTATATTTCTATCCTCAGGGATTTGTGAACCATGTGATCATTCGAAGGTATAGTTAGAAAGAATAGCCCAGGCCTTTCCAGTTCATCCGCGAGTGCTCCCAGCACCATTATGGGTACCACAGGAGACCTTTAGTTGAAAAGGATGATGAGTGCTTTAGGCAGACAAGCTTTTTGCGAAAGTGCATCAATGGAGAAAAAGATTTTCTCTTTTGATGTTTATAAAGGTGAGATTGGTTTTCCCTAGTGATGCCCAAAGATGCCCATTTTGTGCTTTCAGGGGTGAATCATTTATGGGCACTCTCAGACTTCACTTAATTGGACCGGTTTGTTCGTGTTGTTTGCTGTTGATGATGAGTAAGACTCTCAGGACATGTGTTGGGGATGATTAAACATTGCAGCTTGGTAAACAGCCGGCTGCCTCTCAGTCTGCTTGCTCCTGGTACGGAGCTCTGATGTTGACACAGAATGGCGACCGTTCCAAATGGTGCCAGGCCCAGGATTCAGAACTTTCTTCTATCATCGATCAATTATCCCTAATTCCCTCCATTCCCGAAGAGGCACTCCATCCAAATATCATATCACTTAACAGAAAGTTTGTGAGTTGCCTAGAGGCAAAGATTACAAAGTAAATGGGACTAGAGCTGGAGGAAGCATCCTCCAACTCCTCTCCTAGCATCAGTCACTCTGGCTTTCCTGACTTTCTTACCAGTATTATTTGGAAAAGAGCCCATCAATCATGTCAACACCCTGGCTCTTATTTTCCTCATATGCAAAAAAGAGAGGTGGACATGATAGACTCTTGATTTTTTAAAATCTTATTCCATAGTACAACTGAAAACAGGATGGATATGTTTGCAAATGTCTGATTTTTCAGTCCTCAGTTTCTCATTTACTAGCCAGGCAACCAAGGTTCTCTTTACAGAACTAGGTTTTCCCTTTTCTGATAAGACTAATAAGAATAAGAACAATTAGAATTTATAAAAGCATTTCAAGATTTATAAAATGCTTTACAAATATCTCATGGGATCCTCACAGCAACTATGTAAAGTAGATGCTAATATTATCATCTCCATTTTACAGAGGAGAAAACTGAGTCAGACCAATGGTAAGTTACTTGCCTAGAGTACCACAACTAGTAAGCATCTAATGTCTTATTTCAGGCTCAGCACTTTCTGCACTGTTATCACCTCGCAATGATGATGCTATTTTTCTTTTCATTTTCTTAAACCAAATTTCTGCTCAGGGGCATGCTCATTTTATCTCTGCAGCTCAAAAGATGCAGAGACAACTTAAAATTGCAATCACCACTTTCTCCCACCTTTTCCAGAAACTAAATGCAATTCACAGAATTTCTTTCTTTGGAGGCTAGACATAATAACATGATCACACTATTCTCTTCTGGCTATTTAGAATCAATTTGGTTCATTGTAGATTAGAAAGCACATTGACACCCTACAGAGTTCCTAGAGGATATTGAAAAGGATGTTGAAAGGTCTAGAGTTCATAATGAATAAACTCTCATAAACTCCTGCTGAATAAAGAATTAATGAAATAACGGGGTGTAGTTAGCTAGAAGAGGCTTCTATATCATATCACTTGGAACATTTCTCTCTTGGCTCTGCTTCTAGCTCTCCATTTGCACTTTGCCACCTCAGATTCCTTCTTATCCTGGAAGTTCCCTCTGTTCATGTCCTTCTTATCATGGTACATCTCTCTGTTTTGGGGGTCTCCTTCTTCCATTGGTGACTTCTTCATAGAACCTCAATTTTTATTGATTTATTTTATTAATTTATTATTTAAAGCTTTCTATTTTTCAAAACATATGTGTGGACAATTCTTCAACATGAGCCCTTGCAAAATCTTGTGTTCCAATTCATCTCTTCTCCCATGCCCTTCCCGAGATGGCAAGTAGTCCAATATATGTTAAACATAGTAGAAATACATAGAGCCTCACTTCTGTAAAAATGCCTAAGCCAACCATCCCTCATTCTTTTCCTAACTCTGTTTCTGCCTCTTTAACACCATTCCACTTTGCATGTATCTTCTCCAAGTTCTCTGCTCCCTACAGCTTCCTTCCATTTGTTATCTTCCCCAATTAGAATGGAAACTTCTTGCGGGAAAGGCTTGTCTTCCTTTTTGGGATGTATTTGTATCCCCAGTGCCTAGCACAGTGCCAACACAAAATGAGAACTTAATAAACACTTGCTGACTTGCTGATTTGTAGTAGTAGCAGTCTTTAAGTGAGAGTCAGTTGCTGCCATGGTTCAGAAGACAGAAAAGGGATCAATGGTAGGAATGCAGATAATCTTATTTAGATCTGATGTCAGGAAAAAGTCATTAGAGAATTGGAGCTTTCCAGAAGTGGGTCGACGTTAGAAAAGGAGACATTAGGTTTTCCTTTATTGAAGGGCTTCAAGCTAAGGCTGAATGATCACTTACTAGTTGCAATGCAGAAGGTCAGATACTGGTTAGACTATCCATTGTTGGATAAAGTGCCATCCAATTCTGAGAAATTGATTCAGTGTCTCATTTACTGGATCTATGGATTTAGAGCTGTTTGAGATCTTAGATTCCATCATCCTATTAGTACTGAACAAGATTGCTCAGTGAATGGAACACATGGGCCTCAAGTAAGGAGGACATAAGTTCAATTATGGCCTCAGACATTTACTAGCTGTGTGATCTGGGCAAGTCACTTAATATATGTTTGCCCTAATGGAAACCACTCCATTATCTTTGCCAAGAAAATACCATGGACAGTCTGATCCATGGAGTCATGAGGAGAAGGATGACTGAACATCTATGACAGTTTATGAAAAGAAAACAAAAGTACACAACAAGGAAGTGACTTGCTCACAATCCTGCAGTTCTGAAGTTCTGAAGCAAAATTCAAAGCCACATCTTCTTACTCAAAATCCGACAATCATTCCATAGTGTCACACTTTCAGTCCTCTTTTCTCTTTGCTCTACACTCTCCCTTGATGATCTCATCTACTCTCCTAGTTTGAATTATCACCTCTATTCATGTGATTCACACATAGTGATAATAAGCCCTGAAATCCCCCTGAGCTCCAATCTTGCATTTCCTCTGCCCAGTTTACAACATCTTTTATTCTTCTGGCTATAACCTAAAACTGTCTGTCCTGGCCTGAACTCATCAGCTTTCCTCAAAATCAGTCACAATGGTGTTAATTCTATGAATGGATCAACTACAGAGTTCATGTGTCCTATAATCTAGGATGGGGAAATTTTGTATTTTTGTCAACATTTGACTCCCTTTGCAATTGCATGGATTTCATCTTACAACTTTTAAACATTATTAAAAGATGGGATTCATAGACTTCACCTGTCTTCCTTCCAGAAATGTCCATGAAATTTTCATAACAAGAAAATGTTAAGGATCTTGCCCTGGATATAGGATTATGGCAAATAAAAACAGTACCATCCAACTTTCTTTATAAATTAATCCATCAACAAACATTTCTAAGTGTCTACTATGTACCACGTACTGTTTTATTTCCTGAGGATAAAAACATATGATTCTTTTTACTCACGGATCTTGCAAATGTATAGGGACATATACAATAGGAAATAATGTATTTATGAGCAGGAGAAATCAGAAAACAAATATTCCAAGAATGGGAGGCAGCCAGACTAAAGGCAGAGAGGTAGGTGATGGATTGTCATGTCTAAGGAGTTATTAGAAAACCAGTTTGGCTGGATCATAGAATTCTATAAATATCCCTTGCTGAGATGTAATTGCACATGTGACATTTTCACCCAAAGAAATCCATCTTTTTAATATCAGCAATATCTTTGTGCTGTTATGTGAAAGCTATTAATATCAAGAGTTGTATCCCTGGGACATCTAGGTGGCACTAGCCCTGGAGTCAGAAGGACCTGAGTTCAAATCTGCTCTCAAACACTTAACACTTCCTAGCTGTGTGACCCTGGGCCAGTCACTTACCCCCAAATGCCTCAGAAAAAAAGAGTTGTATCTCTTATTGATAGCCCCAAGAGCTTGAACTCTTAAGTTGTATCTTCTCTATATTGCTACATGCAATGTAGAGATTCTCAGTCTGTATAGAACCTGGAGTTCTCAACTTTGACAGCATCCATCCATCTATACATAGTTATGAAGATATTGCTAGTATTGAAGACATGACTTTTTTTTGTCAGGGTGATATTATATTCAAGTCATTGAAAATGCTTCATCCCTCTGCAAAACTTGTCCAAGATATTTATATTAATAGATGGATTAAATGGATTTTCAATTTAACTGCATTGCCTGTATAGGCAATAAAAAAGGTTTTTTCCCCTCCCTCTTAGATTTGTACTTCCTTTTCCATTTGATCAATTCTACTTTTTAAGTTTTCTTTTTTCCTTCAGTGAATATTTATGCCTCTTTCTCCATTTTCCTATTTTTACTTTCTAAAGCATTCTTCTCATTGATTTTTTTGTATCTCTTTTAGCATTTGGCCTAATCTGTTTTCAAGTTGCTATTTTTTCAGTTTTGTGTATGTGTGTGTGTGTGTGTGTGTCTCCTTTATCAAGCTGTTAAGCCATTTTCATCACTCTCATTTGTCTTCTTAATTTTTCCTCTACCTCTCTTGCTTGATTTTTAAAAATCCCCTTTGAGCTCTTCTATGTCCTGACACCAATGCAGATTTTTTCTTGGAGGCTTTGGATGTAGGAGCTTTGATTTTGCTATTTTCTTCTGAATGTGTGTTTTGATCTTCCTTGTCAACATAGTATATTTTTTATGGTCAGAATTTTCCTCTGTTGTTTGATAATTTCCCCAGTCTATTTCTTGACATTTAAGTTTTTATTAAAGGCTCTTTTTCTAGAATGGGCAGCACATGGTCCCAAGTTTCAGGAGGTTTGTGCAATTGTTTTAAGAGATACTTTTAGGGACCTGTAAATTTTCAGTTTTTCCAACGGGGTATGACTTAAATAAAAGGTGTGTTTACTGCTCTCCTGCCTGTGCTCTGTTTTCTGAATGATCACACATACTCGTTTCTGCCCTGAAATTGTGAGGAGGGTCCTCACTCCACTGTGACGACAAGCTAGTGCTCCTCCTCACTTAGGAACTGTTACACACAACTTCAATACAGATCCAAGTATGGACAAGGCAACAGAGTCCTGCCTCAGGGGTAGCCAAGAGACTCTTGTAATGTCCCCACCAGTTGTTTGAAGCTCCTCCTCCCTATCTTCTGTGGATGGAGAACTCTGGAAGTATCCACTCCTGCTACTGATTCACTGGCTCCTAAAGCCTGCTCCTGGTTTGCTGGGCTGGGTCTGTGCTGATGTACCTGCAGTGGACTGCGATTCACTCTTACCAAGGTGTAACAAATTTTTCCTGCTAACCTAACTTGTCTTTGCCTGGAAAATTATTTTACTCCATCCTTTTGTGGGTTATGCTACACCAGGAATTTTTTATTGTATTATTTAAAGGTATTCAGAGGAATTTGGGGGAGAGCTAGGAAAGTTGCAGTTTTCTCTGTTATCTTGGTTCCACCCCTGGGATCTTTTATTTAAAACATTTCATGAATACTAATCTGACACACAAGCTATTATACTGAATTTCCAATAAGTTGGCCAGTCATCCAAATGTGAAATGACTCTAAATATAACAAAAATGGCCCAAAGAACATATAAGATGAATTTTGGGAGTAGTATTTCTTCATTGAGACATGGTTTTCTGATGTATGAGGATAAAAATTCCAACCTTTTCAGTTATTATCTCTGTGTGCACTGGACAATTGACTTACTGTGGAGACTTCATTTTCTTTATCTTCATCTTCTTTATCTTAACCCTTCTTTACCTATCTTTAACTTTACCTTTACTCCATGCTCCCTAATATCCTTCTGAAAGTAAGGGCTTGATAAATGTTCATTGCATTGAATTATACTTTCAGTGGACGATACTTCTAGAATAATTTTTGAAATATGTATATAACTGTAATGGGCCAGAATTCTGGAGAAATGTACTTGAAACAAGGATTCTTAGCAGGTGTTAACTCAGTGGAATTGATAAGACAATGGTTATCTAGTTTAGCATGTGAGCTCTCTAGTTCAGTTTGATTGATTTAATCTTACAACAAAAATGGTTCCCTGGTGATATAATGATTGGCTGATACTCAGTATGATGAATGGATTTAATTGTAATAGAGTATTTAAGAGGTCAGAGTCAGACCTAGGGAGAAGTTGAAGAGACTTGGAGAAGACAGAGGACTGGAGGGTGGAGCTCAAGCTCTCAGATATTCCATCTTCATCAGCCTCATGGTGGCTGAGACCAAGGCCCATCTGAAGGGCCTCCAGAAAGCTAGCCAAGCCCCAGGCAAGGAGATAGACTGAGAAGGAGACAATAAGGACTTTTGGACTTTATCTCTGGATATTCTCATGGTGATTACTCAGCTGAAATGAAGGCTGGTTCAAATACCTCCAGAAAGCTAACCAGAACATTCCATATAACCTGCTAATTGATTTATATAAATTTGTGGATTGTTGAAAGATCATAAATTAAATTTAAATTATGTATACATAAAACTGTGCACAGTTTTCTGACCAAGATATTCCTGAACTGGAAGGAGCCTTGGAGGCCATATGATTAAAACCCTTTATTTTAAATATGAGGGAAAAGAGCCATAGGTTAAATGATTCACCAGAAGTCATATCACTATTCAATCATTAAGATGGATTTTGCCCTAGGCCTTCTTGATTTCAGCCCCATCCATTATGTCACATTGTCATGATATAAAACTATGTAAACAAACCAAAAAAGTCCATCTCAGGTTACATGCTGCTTTAAATACACAAAGAGTTTCCATGACAATGGAGCCAGCTTATGAACACCTGTTCCAGTGGTGTTTTGTGTACAAGAGGATATGGGCAGTATATGTTGTGTTCATCTTCCCCAGGGATCTGTGAATCAGGCCTTCATTCTTTGTGCACCTCTCAGTAGATTTGCTCTGTTCCTAGAGACTCAGTAACCTATTGCAAACCACTGTGCTGAGTGACTGAACTGATGATTCAGGATGAAAACTATAGTGTGGAAATTACATAGGAAATTTCATTCCCCTCTGCACATAGGAAATGAATGTTGCCTGAAACAAGAGAGGAGTAAAGATCAATTCAAGATGCTCTACTTACATCAACACGTAATGTGTGAGAGCAGAACAGAAATGGCAAAATTAAGAATGTATGGGCCCTATCCAAGGTCCTGAACAACATAATAAAAGCAGACAGTGTGTGACTTCTGTCCCAAAGGATTTTGAATTTTGCAGAGTGCAGGTTCTCAGCAGTCTTAGAGAATAAACTGAAGTCCATCAGTAAGTGCATAAAGACAGATTGTGGTTTGGAGTACTTAGAAGATTCTAAGGAATGAAAAAAAATCATTGTTAAGCAGAAATTATTGTGTAGTGTAAATCATGATGGATTTGGACATAGAGAGCCTTGGTTCAAATTCTAGCTCTATCAATGATTACGTTTGGGATCCTGGGAAAATTCTTCTCAGGTTCACCATCTAGAAAATAGGGAGAATTAACTGGGGGACCACTGAGATATTTTCCCAGAATGAAACCTGTGATTATAAAATGTTTTTTTTTTAAAGATTAAAAGAATCTCTCATGAGGTTCAAGTGTGAAACCCACAGAAATTGTTGCACTTAAATTCATAAAGAGCAATCATTCATGAATGGCTTTTGGACACATAGATGCAGAGTAGGAATATGTTTAAGTAGGATTTCTCTTCATGTACTCATAGATGTCAAAGTTGATTTGAGAAAATTACAGACCCCAGAAGGTAGGTGCCTTATGCTTTCTTAAATAATCAGCATCTATTTGCTATTTGTGTCACTTCTATATTGTGTATAATGAGTTCTATTGATATTTTCTGAAATTTTAAGTAAGCTGGAAGTAAGAAGAAATTCTTATTAAAATACAAAAGCAAGTAAAAAATTCCTGTGAACTCCCAAACAAAACACATCCTACTCTAATGGAAGAGATGAGAATCCATTATAGGAATTTGTAACTTTAATGCACTTTTCTCAAGTATATCTCTGTTGAATACTAGAGGACAGGTTTCTCCGGCAATTCAAAGAATGATTTACCTTATCTTTCATAGAAAAACAATCATGACAAAAAGAAAAGTAATATGAATCCCAGAAAGATGAAAGAAAAACAGGTGTTGATAAGAATATGTTTGTCAGTGAAGTGAAAAGAATAAAGTCATGGATACTTAAGTTTTTTTTTTCAGCCTGCACCTTATTACCAAATAATGGATTTTTACATTGTGCTATGAAAACCTTAGCCCAAGAAAGATTTGCAGAAAAAATGTAGATTTAGTTCATCAAGAGCAGCGAATGAACAAGTCCAAATAGAAAGAAATTTCCAGTCTCCAAAAAGTTGAGATAATCCTCTATGGAAGATTTGTGGGAGGTTTTGAAGAAAAAAAAAACTGAAAAGGTCATGAAGGAATATATGGACTCTGACCTACACTTTAGATGCTGTGTTCATACAGTGAGGATCACAGATCCACTGAAGGTGTCTTTTTTGATTGAAATTTGTCTCATCTGAGTATTTAAACTTTTATTACTTTGATCCTGCCTTTTAAACAGAGCATGATGGATATATTATATATCAATTTCTTTTTGACTCAGGTTATGGACTAGAATATTCATTATTGTGCTTCACTTTAATAATGTGAAACTACTCGTATCTAGTTAGGTGGGCAAAGCTGTTTGATTCCTTCCTAAGTAGTCCTAGCTCAAGTGATTTCAGGGGGAGGGGTAGACTGTGCTTTTTAGATATATTTTTGAAGTTTTCTAACAAATTATCAGAATGTCCTCTATAACTTCTGACTAGATGATCTGGCAGGGTATCTAGCAGCCTCCTTTTTGCTAATGTGCTATTTTAAGAGTGGAAATAACATTGAACAAGAAGTAGAGAAGCTGAGGTTTTAGTAATGGATTTAATTCCCATAGGTGCTGTGAGATCATAGGCATCCCATTCTCTCAGTACTAACTTTTTCATTTAAAAAAAACAAAATGAGAGAGACAAGCAGATAGATAGAGAGAAGAAAAAGAAGAAGAAAGAAAAGAAGAAGAAGAGAAGGAGGAGGAGGAGAAATTAGACTAAATTATATCAATGTCACTTCCCCTCTCTCTAATATTTGGGATGGGTGAATAACCAGTATCACATAGCAGAGATAATATAGTTCTTAGGGACAGTTTATTTGCATGGAATTTGTAGTTCTGAATTCTAACACTGCCACTTGCTGTGTCATTCTGGGAAAGTCACTTAGTTTCTCTGGAATTCAAATTCCTAATTCATAATTCAAGGATACTACTTTATTTTTTTATTGAAGCTTTTTTAGTTTCAAAACATATGCAAGGATAATTTTTCACCATTGATCCTTGGAAAACCTTGTGTTCTAATTTCCCCATTTTTCCTCCACCCCCTCCCCTAGATGGCAAATAATCCAATATATGTTAAACATGGTAAATATATATATATATATGCATATATATATATATATGTAAATCCACTATAGGCATACATATTTATTATCTTGCTGTACAAGAAACAATTAGATCAAAAAGGAAAAAAATGAGAAAAAAGAAAATTCAAGCAAACAACAAGAAAATAAGTGAAAATACTGTGTTGTGATCCACACAGTTCCCACAGTCCTCTCCCTGGGTATAGATGGCTCTCAGTCCTCTCTCTTGGTGTAGATAACTCTCTTCATCACAAGATCATTGGAACCAGTCTGAATTGTCTCATTGTTGAAAAGAGCCACATCCATCAGAATTTACCAAGGGATACTACTTTATTACTGATCTTTCAAGTTGTGTAGGGAAAAAATCTTTTTGAAATCTGAGGATAATCATGAAATGTAGGGAAATTAATAGGAAAATGACTATTACAGATGGTTTAATGTGAAACATAGTCATTGAGATACTTGCACATATATAAACCATATCGTGATATATCAATAAACAAGTAAACATTATGTTTATATATGTGTGTATTATGTAATATCTGTACATATGTGTAAAATATACCATGTATATTTATTGTGTATTCATACACATATTCATTCTCTCTTTCCCCATACAAACATACACATACATATAGGTATGTATGTGTAGCTTATTGAAGAGATCTTTTTTGTTTCCTTCTGGGTTCTTGTCTATGCTTCATATATTTGATTATGCCAGATAAATTACTTCTACATAAGCAAAATACTATTATGTAAAGAAATATGAATGATTAATTTCAGAAAAGATTCAGAATTTGGGGGGGGATTTGTGAGTTCCTACCTGTATGAACTTGGAAAAATCATTTGCTTTGCCTTAGCCTCAGTTTCATTGTTTGTAAAATAAGGGGATTGGACTAGATTCCTTCTATGGCCCCATCCAGCAATAGATCAATGAAACCAATGATGATATGAAATATGAAAAGTTGATTAAGGATTATTTTACATTTTCTAGTGCTTGGTATCATGTCATTTAAAGTACCACTGACATAATGTCTCTATTTCAATTACTCTATTTTAAGCAGTGTTTTTTTTCCTTTTAACGTGTTTGTTCCTTTCCTCACAATAATGTGATGAAAGAGGTCAGAACAAGTGTTACCATTCATGGAAACTGAGTCATTTAAAATTAAATTACAAACAAGGTGCGACTACAACCCCAGGACCTTGCTGCTTAGTTACTAAGCCACAGTAAATCCCATGTTGCTTAAAATACCACAATTGCATATCCTTTTGAAAACTATCTTCAAAGCAGCCTTTATTTTTTCCAAAAGAGAAAAAAATCTCTTCTCTTTCCTACTTTCTTGTATTCTCTATAAAATTTAACCATGTTACGTCAAACACTATCCTTACTGTAGATTGCTTATCTCTACTTTGGGATTGTAAGTTTTTTAAGGTTAGGAACCATGCATTATTTATTTGCTTTTCTACATGCACACACACACACACACATACACACACTCACACACACACTATAGATCTGTGCCTTGCACATATTTCATTAATTATGGTGTTGCACCATAGTCACAAAAAATTTGGGAAACTTTCCTACTATTCCATATGCATGATCCTTAGTGTAATTAAGGCTGTGTGCAACAGAAATTGAATTATCACTTGTTAATTATCATTATGGTTGAAATCTGAAATAACTGAGGAAGCAAAGGCACATATAGTGACAATTGCATAACGCATTAGTAGCAGGTCTCTTTAGCTTGGCACTTGACCCTAACTACAGAGGGAGACAGATTGTCATGCATTTAAAAAACAATTAGCAAGGTGGATGCCAGGTTAAAAGCTTAAGTAACTGGTAGAAAGACTAGGGGCTTTCCAAGTTTGGGAGGGCAGAGTGAACAGATATGGTTCCTTAAAAATCAAAGAAAAAGATGTCCCATTTCCCCAATTATCTATATTTAATCAAAGGAGCAAGAAAACAGTAACTAATTAACCAGTGTGGAACCAGTTTTCCAGTAAGATTTGCGAGCACTTAAGATGTATAATTGTAGAGAAACTCCTGATGGCTTTGGATCTGACTGGGTTTCTGATCAGCATAACTTAGGCACTGAGTTGGGGAAAAGGAGGTGGTCCAGCTTCCCAGATGCATAAGGCTATATTTAAACAATGCAACAAAGTTTTCTCACACGACAGAAGTTGGACTGGACCCATAATTGCATAAGGAACTGAACTAGTTCCAGAATCGAATCACAAGATGATCTCAATGTGGTTCATTCAATTTCTACTCTATATTTTGGATGCAATTCCTATTTAGGTACAGATTGAAGGGAGTGACTTTCAAAATCTGTGATTTTATTACAATAGCATTTATATTGAGTACCTCAATAAAGTAGTATGCATAGGTATTTTGATAGATCACTATGTCACCTTTGGGATAAAAAAGTTTTAATTTTACAAGAGAAGATTATAAAGTTTGGGCACTCAGAATATTTTAAGTCATTCCTAATCAGATAATTTGGAAAATTCAAAAGCAAACTTTCCTGAGTCTGTTATCACTATAACCAATGTACGTCAGAACCGTGATTTCTTTATTTGGTTTTAAAGTAGAGGATATTAATCTTGTTCAAAATCAGAAGTTATTTATTTTGAAGTTCAACAATGAGATACAGAAGTCTGTCCTTCCAATTCCTTCTAATCTATTTAGAATGCCCAGTTTGGACAAGCAGAGAATTTTCATCATGCAATTGAATTCTCTCATTGTATATTCAACTATTTTTGTAGAATTGCTGAAGCCACATGTATGGAGAGGCAAGCAATAGCAAAATATTTATTTCATAATAGATGATGCTATCGTTGGGTACATGACAAATGATCATAATGACAATTTCACGTCCAACTTGATTAGTGCTGTATCTGCAAGTAAAACTAAGTTCTCGGGGCAGCTAGATGGCACAGTGGAGAGAGCACCAGTCCTGAAGCCAGGAGGACCCGAGTTAAAATCTGATCTCAGACACTTAACACTTCCTAGCTGTGTGACCCTGGACAAGTCACTTAACCTCAATTGCCTCAGCCAAAAAAAAAAAGAGATATCACAAAACTAAGTTCTCATAACTAGGGAAAGAGACAAAATTTGAAGAAAGTTTGAATTTCCTATAGTTCTTGGTGAGATACATAAGATAAACTATAAGATAATTCTTGTCTTGACATATCTGCTTCATATTTTATCTGATAAAATTCAGAAATATTTATTGTGAACTCATCTTAGCGCATTTCATGAGTTGTTAAACTAGTGTGTGTGTGTGTGTGTGTGTGTGTGTGTGTGTATCCAAGATTAATTTAGTATATAGAAAATTCATCTTACTTCTTCTTAGCAATGGACTACTACTTTTTAAAGTCCCATACAAGGATAGAAAATCCTCCCTCTCTCTGGTGAGGTGTGCTTTGATCACTCTGGGCCATATGGTTTCTTCCCACATATTCCTGAAATATGGCAGATCCACCTTTTGCCAGGATGTGCTAGAAATGTAGCAAATTATTGGCAAAATGCACACTCAAGAGTACCACTGTGTGAGTAATATTCAGGTTGCACAATGTTAGGCAAAGAAATTTCAATTTCTTAGGAATAATTGTCCCTTAAAATGCCTCCTCCTGCCTTGGATAAATTCAAAATTCAAGCACTGCAAAGCAGATGCTACATATGGGCTGGTGAGCAACAGGGATTTATATGGATGTGATATAAATATTGATTTGATCGGATTTCATTAATACAAGGAATTATCTAATAAGAAAGATTTTTCTTACAGTACACGTAAGCAATGGATGGTTGGTTATCCAGACAATATGTACCAGAAATGTGACGAACTAAAAGCTTCTTCCTATGTCTACATTCGGCTTTCTAGTCATTCTATAATACTAAACCTCTGGCACATAATGGATAACAAGTATGTGTTGGGTGAAAAAATGCATAGAAAGATAAAAATCACACAATTACTGCTTTTGAGGAGGGTCAGTGTTGCTGAATTTGATTTGGCAGAAATTAGAATGATGAGGCAAGAATGAAACCCAAAACACAGGGCTCTGGGGAGGCCTGAGCAGGGTAAAGAGCAATCTTTCCATCTTATCTTTAGTGAGGAAGAAGTTATTTCATTCACTGTTGAAAGTTTTTTTTTTTTTTTTTTTTTTTTTTAAAGAAAGTTCTTCCTGACAAAAAACCCTGACTTTGTTTCATTGTAAATTTTCTCCATCGAAATCTCCTGGCATCACTTGTATGCTGGGAATTGTGCTCAGAACTGTAGATATGAAAGGCGGTGATGTTTGGGATAATATGTTCAGAATTTGAATCTTAGACTGATGAAGAACCACCATGGTTTAGGTCTTTTAATCAGGTAGTGATATCACTATAGCAATTATATGTGGCACCTGAGTAAAGCAGCTGTTGGGCCTGGAGGCAAAGAACATTCTTCTTCATGGGGTAAATCTGGTCTCACGTATTTCCTAGTTGAGTAACTCTGGGCAAGTCACTTTACCCTGTTTGCCTCAGTTTTCTCATCTGTAGAATAAGCTGAAGAAGGAAACAGCAAATCCCTCCAGGATCTCTTCCAAGAAATCTCCAATTGGTGTCACAATTAAACATGACTAAAAAATGACATAAAATATGTGCATATGTGATATATATATGTATATTACATTATATATATATATATAAAGAGAGGGAGAGAAAGAGAAAGAGAGAGAAGAGAGAGAGAGAGAGAGAGAGAGAGAGAGAGAGAGAGAGAGAGAGAGAGAGAGAGAGAGAGAGAGAGAGAGATTGTATGATATTAGGCAAATGATTTTCTTCTCATAGACTAATTTGTTCAATGGCAAATAAAAGGGCTGAATCCAACATCTTTTGCCTTTTTCCCAGTCTTTCAGTCAGTCTATACATATTTGTTAATTACCTCCTATGTCCCATATACTATGTAAGGAATACAAATAAAGGCAAAAGCCAGTCTCTGTTCTCAAGGAACTCACAGTCTAGTGGGGAGAGAATATGTAAACAAGTATATGCCAAAAAGCTATAAAGTAAAAATTGTACACAATTAACAAAATGAAAGCAGCAACATTCAGGAGAATTAGGAAATGCTTCTTGAGGAAGATAGAGTTTTAGCTAATTTGAAAGAAGCTGGGAAACCAAGTGGTAACTAAGTGACTCAGTGGATACAGCACTGAAGTGAGAAAGACCCGAGTTCAAATCCAATCTCAGACACTCACTAGCTTTGTGACTCTGGGTAAGTCATTTAATTTGCTTCAATCCATTTGAGAAGAAAATGGCAAACTACTCCACTATTATTGCCAAAAACCCCGTATTGAGTCATAAAGAGTGAAACATAACTGATTATCAACAAGGAAAACATGAGGCAGAGATGGGAAGTAGAGAGCATTCCAGTGGACAGCCACTGAAAACATTCAGATTTGGGAGATGGAGGGTTTTACTTGAGGACTAGTAAAAAGAGTAATGTCACTGAATCACAGAGTACAGGGATGTCATGAAATACAAGAACTATGGAAAATTGTGAAAGAAAGGTGCTGTGGACTTCTTTTTACCCCAGATTTTATTTGCTTCTGGAGTTAATAGGAAACAATTATATAGTATTGACTGGAGGGGCTAACATGGTCACAAAACTTTTTCTTTAAGAGAAGCATTCTGATAGCTGAAGGGAATATGGATGGGGATGGATAGAGACTTGAGGTAGGAATATCAACTAGCAAGTTATTGTGATTATGTAAGTATGAGGTGATGAAGAATTGCACCAACGTGGTGATAGTAATAGATTAGAGAAAGGAGTTTATCCATAGCAATAAAAATTGATGGAACTTAGAAATAGACAAGATATAAAAAGATTACAAGAATTAGTTGAGACTGACACTTGGGTTTGAAGAATGATTGTTTTGTTTTGGCACTTTTTAAGATACCCATCAAGTTTGAAATTGTCAACTGATAATGAGACTGAAAGTCAGCAGAAAGTTTAGGGCTGAATACGTAGATCTGAGAATTTTTATGATATAGATAATAATTGAAATCAAGGGAATTCGATGATATCATAAGTGAAAGTGTGTAGGGGAAGAAGAGAAAAAGATTCAGGACAAAATCCTAGGAGATATTCATCATTGGTGGGCATGATTTGGATGAAAATATAGCAAAGATGAAGGAAAACAGTAAAATTATGAGGAAAAGATCCAGGATTGAGTGCTTTCGTGACAAAAAAGAGAGGCTAAGAGAGTGATCAAAAGTATCAAAGCCATCAGAAAGGAAAATGAGGCTTGATAAAAGGCCAGATGACTTGGCAATTAGGAGATCATTGGTAACTTTGGAGTGGACATATCCATTGAGTAATGAGTTTGGGAAGCCACAATGTAGGGAAGTAAAGAAATAATGAGAGGAAAGGCACTTTATGGATAACTTTCTCAAGTATTTATCTACAAAACAGATAGTGATCAATAGCTACCAAGACTGAATGAAGATTTTTTTGAGAAAGATCAAATAAAAACAAACAAACAAATAAATAAATAAAAACAAAAGATAAAGATAAAGTAAACAAAATAAAGCAAATTCAGGCAGTTTACAAAGGTAGAATTTTTTTGCTTATCATTTTTGGTTGTCTTAATCCAGACCTCTGCCTTCATTCATTTAGGTAACTCCCTGCTGCCTCTCAAGGAAAAGGTTAGAGTCATCATAGTGAGAGGTAATCAGCATCAAAAGAAATGAGGGAGGAAAAGAGGCATGGGTCTTAGTGATAAAGCTGACATCAGCTTGAGAGAACTAACATACAAGGTTAGAGATAGCTTCAGGTGCTTCCCATAAACACATCACTTTCTGGAGATAAAACTAATCAACGAGCAAAGCTTTCTGGCAGCTTAGCAAAGATTTGACCAAAGTTTGGGGATTTATACAGGTAGCCAACATTGAAAGGTCAAAAGATCCAGTATTTATTATGACTGAATTTGAAAGGAGACAAATTCACTTTCTGAGCAATTTCCAAGAATACTGGCTACAGTGTTTATAAAAATGGACAGCATGCTTGAGTAAGAAAAGTCGTGGTTTGAGGCACACTATGAACAGATCAAAGAATGTATTGTCCCCAAACCCTAACTAGCGCTGGAAATCCCTCTTGGAAAGTTTCGGTGGTTGAAAGGAAATGGGCTGAGAATGGGACAACGGCTCATGAGTCCCTTGTGGCTGTACTACAGTATTGGTGGGTGTTTCTATTTTTCCAGACTTTTTACATCATCTATAAGGAGAATTTTAAGTGGGAAAACTATTTACCAGTGTCTGTTGGCACTTCCTCTATAGTTTATAATTTTAGACTTGTCTGGGACACTGAAAAGTTAAGGGACTTTTCCAAACTCATATAGCCAGAGTTTGTTAGGTATAGGACTTGAACTCAGATCTTTTTCACCCCAAATATGGTTCTTAATCTTCTTTGCCAAACAATTGTGTTTTCAGAGATATGAAAAGAGTAATTGATTGCCAGATCTTTCAGGGAGCAATTATCCCCTTGTTGCTGGTGTTACCGTGAGACCTCAACAAGTGATAAAGATCAAAAGTCATGGCTATAGATCAAGCCCCCTGATTTCATAGATAGCATAGTGCAGTGGAGTGTGATGGATGAAGCTAGGAGACCTGCATTCAAATCCTCTCCCTACCACTTTCTATTTGTTTAGACGTGGAAAGTCACAACACTTCTCTGAACCTCAGTTTCCTCACTTGTGAAAGTAAGAATTTGAACTTTATAATCTCTGTTTCCTTTTAGTACTAAAAATATGATAGTATAATCTATGATTCTTTTATCCTGAGTGGATTAACACTGAGTGATCTGTTCTTAGAACATACTGAATCAGTGTTTGACAGGTAAATAAAAAAAGAAAAAGAAGGCAATGTCCAAAGGGGATACCTTTGATCTTTCAGATATAGATGGATAGGCCAGGAAAGAGAAGAGAAATTTCAAAAAAATGGATAGCAATTTTCAGTAATGGACAGGAGTAAGTGTTGGGGCCTTCCACAGAAGGATGACCGATCAGGAATGATTTGGTTATACTATCGGAAGTTAGAATTGACACAGCTCTATTCCCAAAGCTGTTGATGAAGATGTGAGAATTTTGATTCCATATGGTAATGACAATTCAAGATCACAGTTTCTTTGAAAAATCTGCAAAAATATATGTGTGAACCCTTTTGATAACTATATTTCAATACAATTAGTTTTTTCTGTTATCCTGTGTATTTTATTTTATTCATTTAATAACATAACTTTGAGAAATGATCCAGAGGCTTCACCAGATTGCCAAAAATTTCCAACACACACACACACACACACATACACACACACACACACACACACACACATTTAATAACCCCTGATCTGTGATCTCACCAGGTACATTTTTAAGCTGATCTGTAGAAAACATTAAGTACAACTACTTTAACACAGATGAAAAAAATGAGACCCAGCCAAGAAAGAAGGACCTAGTAAATGACTTCCTTGATGGCTAGTAGTAGATCTTGAATTAGAACCAGGTTTTCTTACTCCAGATCCCAGATTTCTTCCATTCCACTCTACCACCTCCCACTTGTTGGATTATACTGATTCTAAACTCTTGTGTATAATCTAAATCACCATTTCTTGCCTATGAGGTATTCTTTTTTATTAGCATGCACCTAGACAAATGATGGAAAAGAAGCCATTGTGATAGCAGTTCTTTCTTGTCCTTTCCCATGGTTTAGTGAAAGCAAGGCATTTTCATGTTTTCCCAGAAGTCTCTCATTTGCTAACACAATGGCACTGCTATAACAAGGTCAGTTGTTCATGGATAAATCTGTTAATAAAATCAAGTATCCTCAACCATTTAATAATACACAACTTGACTCAGAGAAGTAAGAGCAGGGTTTTGGTCATGAGAGTGGGAATTGATGCCAGATTTTTCAGTGTTTATTCATGAATTATTTTCTAATAATCCATCAACAATGTGTCATGCACAGCATAGATCATCCACCTCCCCTTCAAGGTCTAGACTCTGAATTGGAATGAATGAATGATAGATAACTAAAAGGTCTTTCTGTGCAAGAATCTGAATCTTTGTCTAGAACAAGAGTTTTATGGACATTAGAGTCCAATTCTTCTCAGCCTCTCAATTTCAATTTTTTAAAAATCCAAAAGTGAGGAAGCACAGAGAAGGAAGGGATTTTCCCAAATATTCTGACTTGCAGTGTCATTAGAGTATACTTCACTTCAGGAAATATTTGTTAAATATAATACATTTATTAAATACAACAAAATGGTATTTATTAAGCCTGGATCTCAGATCTCTTCACATAAATTACTTTCTGATTCACTGCATTTCAGACCATAGAATTAAGATGTAGAGCAGGAGTTTCCAATATCTTGGCTTTTAGGAAAACTTCCTGTAACTCCCTTTTAGGTATAAAAAAGAACTACATTTTATCATTTACCATGCAAAAACATTAGCAATAGAATTAATTTAAATATGATAATATGTGATAGGATATTACAGTTAACCTATTAAAACTTTCCATACCCTCCGAGTTAATGTTATTTCTAAAACAAAGTTTGGCTTGATGTCCAAGGATGAGGAAGGGACTTCATAATAACTATTTCATTAAAAACTCTTGGGAATTTTTGGATCCCCTCTTTCTGGGAGTCTTTAAGCAGAAGCTAGATGACCTCTTGTCAAATATGTTTTAGAGAGGTTTTTATTCAAATTATACCACAATTCCTAAGTATTAACTTGCTGTGATTGATTGGCTCCACATTTCCCACAATAACCAGCCTGACTTGACTTGGCGGAAGTACAAATATTTTTCCCTTTTTCTGATCTTAATTGGTCATCTCAAAAAGCTGGAGAATCCCAAATGATAAGGTCAGGGTTCTTAAAATTTGTTAAACTGACCATAACAAAAAATCGGGGTAAGCTCACTAACTCAATGTAATTGTGACAGTACTGGAATACACTTTGAAAACCCTAATAATTTATCAAGAAAAAGTATAATTTGTGTCAATGTTGTCACCCATTTTTATAGAATTGTGGTTATAATGGGAAGGAATGAAAAGGAATTGAGTCAATTTTATATCTTAGAACTCAGGTTTTACCAGATAAAAAACTGAAAATACATAACTTAGACATAGACATATTTGTATTTCTTTCCTGACATTCTGAAAATAAGTTGTATTTATATTGAGTCAGTTTGCATTTATTATGTACCTTCCACATGCCAGAAGTTGTGCTAAGGGCAAGAGCAAAAACAGTGGCAAATGACAGTTCCTGTTTCGAGAGATTTTATGGTGTTGGAGAAATAGTTCTATGAGAATCCTTAAAAGCCAGTGATCCCAACCCTCTTTATTGTACAGATGCTCAGACTGGTTAAGAGATGACTTGTCCAGGATTGTTTAGCTAGTTAGTGTTGAGAATAGATTTCCTTCCTGATTTTAAGCCCATAATTTTCTTCATTGTGTCACCTACCTGCATTTATAGGCAAGGAACTGGAAATTGAGTGGATGCCCATCAGCTGTGGAATGGCTGAATAAGTAATGGAATATTACTTTTCTAATATGATGGACAATCAGGTAATAAAACAAAAGTTTGGGATGGAATTGGAATTGAGGATAGGAATGACAGGTGAAGAAGGGATAGCTCTTTTTTCCATGTGTTACCTATATGCATGATTCCATTCTAAGTAGATAGCCTAAATATCTTTTCTTTGTAAGCAAGATCTTGATTTTTTTATTTAATAGTATTTTATTTTCCCAAATAGATGTAATGATAGTTTTAAACGTTCATTTTTGTAAAACTTTGGGTTCCAAATTTGTCTCCCTTCCTCTCTTACCTTCCCCTTCCCCAAGACAGCAAGCAATCTGATATTTTTATATTTGTGGAAGTTGTTCAAGTTTTGTAAGAAAAATCAGAACAAAAGGGAAAAATAAGAAAGAACAACCAAATACTAATTCTATCACCAACAACAATAACAGCAAAAGTACTATTCTTTGATTCATATTCAGTCTCCATAGTTCCTTCATTGGATGAGGATAGCATTTTCCATCCGAAGCCTATTGAAATTACCTTTAATCATCACCCTATTGAAAAAAGAGAGGTCCATCACAGCTATCACATAATCTTGTTACTGTATACAATGTTCTCTTGGTTTGGTTCTGTCCACTTCACTTATTATCAGCTCATATAAGTCTTTCCAGGCTGTCCATCATATTAGAAAAGTAATATTTCATTACTTATTCAGCCATTCCACAGCTGATGGACATCCACTCAATTTCCAATTCCTTGCCTATAAAAAAGACTGCTACAAATGTTTTTGCGCATGTGGGTCTTTTCCCCTCTTTTATGATCTCTTTGGGATACAGACCTAGTAATGGCACCGCTGGATCAAAAGGTATAGAGTTTTATAGCTCTTTAGGTATACTTCTAAATTTCTCTCCAGAGTGATTGGCTCATTTTACAACTCCACCAACAATGCATTAGTGTCCCACTTTTCCCACTGCCCCTCCAAAATTTTTCATTTCTTTTCCTATCATCTTGGCCAATCTGTGAAGATCTTGAATTTTCTATGTTGCTTTGGTTCCCACATTTTAGCAGAGTCATCAAAAGGCCTCCTTTACCATTTTTCACTTGAACCAAGCCTTGGAGGGATCTATGGGTTCCCAGAAACAGAGTGAGGAATGGAGAATAGTCGAACATCAGGGATAGTCTTTGCAAAAGTGCAGAACTTAGAGATGGAATGTTGTGTGCAGGGACTAGGAAGTAGGCCAGTCTGACTAGAAGATAAAGAATATGAGGGGGAGTAATGTGAAAGAAGTCTGGGAAGGTAAGACTCAGCCAGATTGTGTGAAGGGCTTGAGATGCCAAACAGAGGCATTTGTATTTTGTCACAGAGACAATAGAGAACCAATGGATTTTTTTCTAACTTGGGAGTGATATAAAAGCCGGGCCTTATGGAAACTACTTGTCATCTTTTGAAGGCTGGGCCAGAGGGGAAAAAGAAAGGGAGGAAGAAATAAAATGATTTTTACTCTGGTCCTTACAAAAGGTGATAGGGATCTGAACCATCATGCTGACTGACTGAATGGCCAAAAATAAATGGGTGTGAGAAATGTTGTGAAAGTAAAATTTAACAAAAAAGATCAGGCAATAGCTTAGATTATGAAAGGGTGAGGCAGAGTTTGGATTCAAAGAATATAGATTCCCAAGTTGAAAACTGGGTAAGTGGGAGGATAGTGGTGCTCTTGACAGAAATTGCATTTGGGAAAAGAAAAGAACACATATACTTGAGATGTCTCATATATATATATATATACATATACACACACACACACACATATATATATATATATATATATACATATATATATATATATGAGACATCTCAAGTATATGTATATGTATATGTATATGTATATGTATAACTAGAAAGCAAGGTCAAGTGTGTGGCTGGATAGTCAAACCAGAAGTTACCAGAAATTAGAGACATATAGCTTTTCAAGTCAACTGGATAGAGACAAGAATGAAAGCTCTGTGAATTGATTGCCAAGAGAAATAATGTAGATAGACGAGAGCTAGGTAAAAAGATAAATAGGTAGATAGGTCAATGAAAATGGATGAATGGATGGATGGATAGATAGATAGGTAGATAGATTAATAGATAGGTACATAGATCTATGATTAAGACTTATTCATTCTTTAGTAGACATTTTCCAAGTGTTGTATCAATCATCAAGAATACAAATAAAAAAACAAGCAAAGCAATTTTTGATCTCAAGGGGCTTTCATTCTAATGGGAGAAGACAGCATATAAAGAGGTGCTGTAAAGTGAGGGTGAGGGATAGCGAATGATAAGAAGGAGGATACCCATGTAAAGCATGCTGAGGAGACATCATAAAGTGTTATGGAGGCCTGAACCTCCACAAAATGTCAAAATACTTACTGATCAGAGACAGGAATTGCAGGATGGAGTCTAAATTTCTGGTGGTGTAGAAATGGATAGAGTGTAGCACCAGAGTTAAGAAAGGGGGAAGTGGTAAGAATAGTAGAGTCCTCAGTAGAGACCTAAGATTTAACTGTACATACCACATGGAGCATGACTGCTGATTGTTCAGTGTGAGAAAGAATAGTCAGTATGAGGGAGACAATACAAAGGAGTGAGAAGTGTCACTCTAGTTGAAATTGGAGAGAGGTCAAGAAGAATAGGGACTAAGCCAAGCCTACAGGCTTGAATAATTAAAACAATAGTGATGCTTTTGAAGAGTATAATTTCCATCAAGGGAAGTCACGGTGCAAGGAGAACTTAGTGGAACATAAGGAAATGATAGCACCCATGTAGAGGATGATTTTCTAGTTTATCTGTGAAAGAGAAGAGACATAGAATTGAATGGTAGTGCCAAATGAAGGCATTTTATGCAAGAGAAAAGGCACATATGCACATTTATATACATATAACATAGGTATATATACAGATACATACATATGTATGTATAGGCAGTTAGATGGATTAGTGAATAGAGCGCTATACCTGGAATCAGAAAGACCTGAATTCACATCAAATTTCAGTTATCTATTAGCTATGTGGCTCTGGTTAAATCATTTAATCTCCGAATGCCTCAGTTTCTTCAACTGTAAAATGGCTATAACAACAGTCTCTACTTTGCAGGATTATTGTGAGGGTCAAATGAGTTAAAAAAGTGTTGGCCACATAGAAGCCTAGTCATGTTTACACACAGCTGCTGTATAGACACCCAGCCATGTTTACATACAGATTCTTTAGATGCTTCTTTGTGTTTATTCTCTTCCTATTTCTCCTTCTATAAGTCGAGCACCATGCATATGACCATATGATTTGATTTTCCTCATTGGTGATAAGGGATATGTGTGTGTGTGTGTGTGTGTGTGTGTGTGTGTGTGTATAAAGAGAAAAATAAAATATTAACATGGTGTTCAATAGGAAATTTATTTTTGTGCGGTTTTGACTAATGGCTATGAAATTATAGAATGTAAAAAAGTCATATTTTGACCCAGAAATCATTCTACCTTTCTACATTATAATATATAGTAATTTATTTAAGCAGTTTAGTAACACATTTTATCATTATGGGTCCTCTGTCAAATTCTTCTGATCCTCACTCCTCTATAACAGTTGTCTATCTTTAGAAGTTATTATGAACAAACACATTCATCACTTTTTAGCCAACCTGGTGTAAAAAAATCTCAAATATTATGTAGGGCTTGGCCTTGGAAGACAGATCTTCAATATGGTACTGAATCTATGCTCAAAAGTTTCAAAGATTGGTAGGCCCTGTGAAAACCTACCCCAGAATAATCTCTATCTCCTAGAGCTACATCTCCACCTCAGTGATCCCTAACTTTAGTGGAGCACAAAATACTTTCAAAAACCCAAACCCAAACCTTTTGATTTCATTGGTGTGGGAAATTCTATCAATCAATGAAGATTGGCAGCTTCTTCTAACTTAGAACAAGAAAGTTATCCAAAATATTGAAGGGTTAAGGTAATGGCCCAGAGTCACATATGCAGGATTTGTTAAAGATAAACTTCAGTCTTGATGATTCAGAAGCTGGCTCTCTCTCTTCACTCTAGCACAGTAACTATTATTATCCTACTTATAGCTAGAAAACAAGATAATGCAGCCATTTATTTAATATTTGAGTGAATTTCTTTAGATTTCATTCTGAGATTCTTTTTCTGCTTTTTAGCAAATGATTGAAACCCTTTTCAATTGTGTGTCTAGTACATTTCTGCTGATCACCTTCTGTGAGACAGCAGAATCACAGAACTTAACAGGTAAAAGGGACAACAGTTACCATTTAGTTCAAACCTCATGTGAAAGAAGAACTTGTTATTTTAATATATTTTATAAGTGATCATCTAGTCTCTATATGCCTCCAAATATAAAGTAACCAATCACAAGTACAGTAGGAAAGGTCCATTCCTTTTGGAATAGCTATGAGTCTTACAAAGATTTTTTTCACCCCTGGACAACCTGTATACAAATTTACCCCTATGCAACTTTTACTCATTGCTCCTGGCATAACACTGTGCCATATGACATAGAGTGATGGACTTGGAGTCATGAAATCTTGTTCAAATTCTGCTTCTGTTTCTCTCTAGCTTGCCATCATGGTGAAGCTTCTCCCCACCTGTAAAAAGGGGTAAAATACCTGAAATCATTGCCTTTTAGAATTGTTTTGAGATTCTAAGCAGATGTTTATAAAGAACTTTATAAACCTCGTCACTATCATTATTATATATTTCAAGTTTAAAGAATAAATTTCAAATGCAATTTTCAAAAAAAAGCACAAATCTTAAATTTTATTGTCTCCCTATTATATTTTGGATCAAATATAAATGTCTGTTTAGAACTCGGAACTTTCCAAAATTTTTGTTAACTTACCTTTCCCATTACCCCCTTTCACACCCTGTACAATACAAACTGGCCAATTTGCTTTTCCTCATATGTAACATTTTATCTCTTATCTCTGTAGATTTATGCAAGTTGTCCTCAAGATATAAAATACATTCTCTTCTCACCTCTACCTCTGGGTAGACTCAAACATCATCACCTTCATGAGGCCTTTCCTTATTCCTCACAAGACAAAATTATTTTGAATATATTTATATATATATATATATATATATACATATGTGTAGATATGTGTACATATATATATATACATATATATATACATATATATATGTATATATGTATATATATATATATATATATATATATATATGTGCATGTCTCTCTACCTATTTATCTGTCTGTCTGTGTGACAGTGGATACAGTTCTGTGCTTGGAGTTCAGGAAAATCTGGATTCAAATCTGACTTCAGACATTTATTAGCTGTGTGACCCTAGGGAAAAGTCACTTAATCCTATTTGCCTCAATTTCTCATTTGTAAAATGGGGGCACAATGTAGCAGGAAAGGGCAAACGACTCCATTATCTTTACTAAGATTAAAAAAAACATAGAAAAAAGTTGGCATTATGTAGAGTTGGACACGATTGAATGAGAGATGCATATAGGTATATGATATCCACATGTATATGACAGAGAGCAAACTCTAAAACAGGGATTCTCAAACTATGGCCCACAGGCCAGATATGGCCAGCTAAGTAAGGACATTTATGCGGCCTGCTGAAGAGTCGGGTTATGGCAACTGGGCTGAGGTGTGGGGGACAGAGTGTGAGCTTTTGTTTTTACTATAGTCCAGCCCTCCCAAAGTCTGAGGAATAGTGAACTGGCCCCCTGTTTATAAAGTTTGAGGACCACTGCTCTAAAAGAACATGGCCCAACAGCTGAGTACAGCATCAGGCATCTAGAATTCAGTGAAGTTCATCAGCAAAGGCTTAATGAGTATGGGATCCATCGATGGTTAGTGTCAAAGGAAAGCTCTACTTTTGACCTGGCTTAGATTTGATTTTTTGAAAAGTCAAATGAGATAGCATAGGCAAAGTACTTTGCAATCATTCAAGCTCTTTAAAAATGTTAACTTATAATCTTACTCGTTATTCAGAAAGTTTTTCTTTATTTCCCCAAGCTAGACAAAGGAATCATTTCTACTCGGAAAACTCCCTCATCTTGGGCTAGATTCTAGTCTTCTGCTGATTATTTTGCCTCAAATCGCCCCTCACTCTAACAGCCTTTGTGAGTAGGTACCTCGGTAATCAGCAGGCTCCCAGAAAGCACTGGGCAGCAGGAGTGAATATTTTTAGGTGTTTTCTTTTTTCTAATTGCGTCTCGTTTCCCCCGGGTACTTTGCACCGGTAGAAGCAACAGGTGCGTCAGGCTCGTGTCTCCCCAAAGGGACTTAGAAGAAGGTTGAAAGTCGCTTTAAAATTTTTTTGTACGAGAAAGCCCTCCAGTGGTCATTGATGGTATTGCATTAATTAGGAACCCGGCGGGAGAAAAAAAAAAAAATCAAAGAAATTCAGGACCAAGGAAAGCTCTCGTGGCTTCGGCTGAAGACTGAGCTAGGACCAGCTCCATGCAAGGGGCGCGGGCCTCCAGGATCCCTTCCAGGTCAAATTCAGACGTGTTTGTAATGGAGTGCGACTATGGGGGAGAGAGGGAGGAGAGAGAGAGAGAGAGAGAGAGAGAGAGAGAGAGAGAGAGAGAGAGAGAGAGAGAGAGAGAGAGAGAGAGAGAGAGAGAGAGAGAGAGAGAGAGAGAGAGAGAGAGAAGGGGTCCTGTGTGTGACTGCTGGGAGGGTGGACTGTGACAAGAAAAGAGGTGAAAAGGAAATGTTTCTCTGAGCACTTTCGGCTTTAGATTACAGAGTGGAGCAAAGGAGAGTGAGAGGGAAGAGAGAGAGAGAGGGGGAGGGAGAGAAGAGAAGAAGAGAAGAGGAGGAGGAACGGGGAGGAAGAGTTACTATGAGTCTCCTCACTTCTGAACTACTGTCCTCTTCTCTCCTCGCCGCACTTGGCACTGAAGTTCCCCTCTTCCTATCCGCCCCTCCCTCCCCCCCTGACATTCCTTTTTTTGGCAGTTGTAGTGAAGGGAGGGGGTTCCAGAGATTAGCCCACCTCCCTCTCGGCTCTCCATAGGCTTTTCTTCGGAGAAAACTATGGGGGGGGGGGGAAATACTACACCTCCCACCCACCACCCCCATCCCATTCTCAAACACTTTCTAAATGCCCCCCACCAGTCCCGCAGCGGCTCCTCTGCCATGGCTGGACCTTTCTTTACCCCTCTCCCTGTCCTCAGCCATATTTCCATCCCTCTCCCCGCCCCCACCAGACGCATGCACACCGTGTAGAACTTCTTCACGCTCTGCTGCTTCCCGGCCACCCCACCCTTCCAGCAACTAGTCCGGCGGCGCCGTTTCTGGCCAGTGCGCCTTGTCTTTCCCTTTCCCACGCTGAACGGAAAACCCGGTGCGGTTCATCAGTGAGACTGTGAGAGACAGACAGAAAGAGAGGGACAGAGGGAGTGGAGACAGAGAGAGAGAGAGAGAGAGAGAGAGAGAGAGAGAGAGAGAGAGAGAGAGAGAGAGAGAGAGAGAGAGAGAGAGAGAGAGAGAGAGAGAGAGAGAAACAGAGAGAGAGAGAAACAGAGACAAAGAGACAGACAGAGACAAAGAGACAGACAGAGCGAGCGAGCGAGCACGGGAGCTGCGCGAGCGTCAGCTTCCTCCTCGTGGCCTCGGTCCCTGTGGACATAGACTCGCCTTGTCTCCCAGTAGGGGGCAGGGGCTTCTCCGGGAAGGCGTCCAAACCAGGTGACATCTGGGGCCCAATCCACCCCCTGCCCCCGTCTGGGCAAACTGGATTCTTTGAAAACTCCTAAAGTGCCTGGCTGTTGCAAGTTGGGGCGTGGTGGTCGCCTCGGCTGCTGGCCCGGCATCTCCCTGCCGGCTCCGGGAACGGAGCGAAGCCCATCCCGCCCAGCCCCCGGAGCGCTCGGGGCCTGCCCAGCTCCTCGCCGCTCTCGTGTGGCCCCAGGCCTCGGGCATCTGGCCTCCTGACTTTCGCCTCCTCGCCATCCCGACCGATCCATCGATGAACCCACTCTCCGTATCCTGCGAGTCGCGGAGCATGGGCGTGGACGCTTCCTTTCGCGGGGAGCCCGGGCTCTGGTTGGACGCTTAACGGAGGCGGGTAGGGAGGGGAGTCCCAGAGCCCCAAACACAAACTCGATCCATGAAGATTCTGGGGCTTTTCCTGAAGAAAGGAGTGCTTATGCTGCAGTGTCTCTGTGGAAGGCGCCTGAGATCCAGCAATAGCCCAAGTGGTGAGAAAACGCCCCCTCCCCCAGCCCTGTAGAGCACAGGTGCTCTCCCTGCCCCCACCCCATCCCCAGGCCCTGAAACAGAACCTGAGCTAACCTACGGTGCCTTCCCCCACCTGTTTTCCTTCTTCAGTGGCCACTGGGCCAAGTGAAGAGACCCCTCCTCCCTCTCCATTTTATTGTTAAGGCCTCTTCCCTCCCCACCCTGCCCCTGGCTGCCCCTTTGATCGCTGAAGTCATCACCAGGTTTTTAGACCATCTTAGTTCTTGCTCAGCCAGTAATTGGGCTTCTCCAGTCTTTCACTTGGTGGTTAAAGGGCCAGGCTCTGCGGTTTCTCTCCCTCTTCCTCACTCCCACAGGATAAACAGGTAAGGAGGCTTTCCCTTTTGAGTAGTTAAAGGTTGTATGCTAGAAGTTTGTGGTTTAGTTGGTTCAACATGGGAGAGCCCGTAGGGAAAGGTAGCTGGAAGATTTTCGGAGTCCTGGCATTCTCTGGTTGGCCTTGGAGAACAAACTCGGGGTTCCTTAGATAACAAGTCCTGCTGACGCTGTCAGAGGTGCTGAAACAACTGAGTGGCGATTTTCCCACTAGGGTCATCCCAAGCTCACACAGTGTGCAGGGGCAACTATAACTCTCCCCATAGCACTTCGATTTTTAAAGAAAGTCACTGAGACGACTAAACTACCTAAGTGAAACTGTCCTTGCTTCAGTTTGCAAAAAGTAGTAATCCCTGTAATAGAAAAGTAAAAGAAATAGAATTGTAAAATTTCTTTCTTCCTTCCCCCTTCCTTCCTTCCCTTTCCCCGTTCTTTCTCCTCCCTCTCTTCTCTCCCTTTCTTCCTTCTTTCCCTCCCTCCCTCCCTCTTCCTTCCTTCCTTCCTTCCTTCCTTCCTTCCTTCCTTCCTTCCTTCCTTCCTTCCTTCCTTCCTTCCTTCCTTCCTTCCTTCCTTCCTTCCTTCCTTCCTTCCTTCTTTCCTTCCTTCCTTCCTTCCTTCCTTCCTTCCTTCCTTCCTTCCTTCCTTCCTTCCTTCCTTCCTTCCTTCCTTCCTTCCTTCCTTCCTTCCTTCCTTCCTTCCTTCCTTCCTTCCTTCCTTCCTTCCTTCCTTCCTTCCTTCCTTCCTTCCTACCTTCCTTCCTTCTCTCCCTTTCTTTTGCTCTCTCTTCCCTTTTTTCTTTCTTGTCTTCTATGTGATCAGTTATTTTTCTGAACTTTTAGAGACTGTCATGGGGCCCCAATTCTGGTTTATATTAATTAATATCTATTTCCTAAATTAATATCTATTTCATTCATCATTTTATAAAATCCAAGCATCTTTTTGGGTTATTTATATATAGATAAATATATATTGGGGACACCTATGATAAAAGCACTGGGCCTGAAGTCATAAAGTCGAGAGTTCAAATCTGACCTCAGACACTTTCTCCTTGTGTGACTTGTGTTGGCAAGTTATTTAACACTGCCTAAAAATTGAAGAAGGAAATGGCAAACCACTTCAGTATCTTTGTCAAAAATCCCCATGGACTATTGATCAGTGAAAAGCTGGAAAGACTACAGAATATCACACTTATATTTATAAGAGCTCTGCTATGTTAGATTTTCTGTATGCTTGGGAAAATCTGTCTTTAATTCAGGAACATGTGTATTTATTTATTACTTAATCTGGAGCTATAAAGAACTATTGAAATTGAGGTAATATGTGTCTAAGAAAAAAAAAAAAAGGTGTATCACTACTTTCCATTTATTTATGTCTGTTTTACAATGCAGCCTTGCTATGTTTGAATAGAAATAATCTTCATGGATAACTCTGTATGGTAGTTTGAAAACTTCAGTCCAAGTTTCTTATCAGTCAATTTAGAGGCATTAGTGTGTACCTAGCTCAGAAATTACAAGCTAAGTGTTTCAGGAGGTTGCTAGATTAACTGAATGCTGCTGTTTCCTTCCACCCCTAGCAATGTCTCCTGTAACAATATATAATTTTTAAAAGAAAATGCAATTACTTTTGGATGAGTATGTGATCTAGGTTAATATTAAATGTATGTGTATTTATTCCTTAAAATAAATTTCAAATTTGTATTTGCAGCCATTTTATATTATACACTTCTGAAATTGGGCACCATAAATAGACTAGAGTTGTTTCAATTAAAAGATAAATTGAGTATTTAATTTATAATTTATTATCCTACAGCCTTAAAAAATGAAATGCACTTTTAAATTTAAAAAAAAAATCTAGTTATCAGTCACTAGGATTTTTGTATTTTTTAAACATGAAGATACCTTGTACTTTTATATGTTATCAGGTGGTTGCTATTCTCAGAACAGGTTGTGAGATCTCAAGATTTACTGCTTATCTAAAAAAGTGTCATATTAAATTCAGTTTAAAAGTCAGAGATTTTCCTTTCAGTTACTCAAAAGCATACTTCCTAACAGCTCCAAATGGAAGATATAATATAAAATTTTATGGAATAGATATCTTTTATCCCATATATTATACCTATTTATAATTGTTTCTTTTATTATTTACCTTTGCCTTACTCTCTACCCCACTACTACTCTTTGGAATTCAATTTTCTATGAATTAAATTATGGATTTCCATTCCATCTGTGTCATACTATTCTTTACAAGTTATCAGCTTCTAAGACTCAGATCACTTCCAAGAGTCAGATTATATTTTTATCATTTCTTCATTATGAGTAAGTTTTTTTCTTATTTTGTGTTTTGATATTTTTATGTGATTACAATGAATTTCTCTTTAAACAATCTTGCACTTTCATTTAGGAATATTACATATATACATATATAATGTGTGTATATATAAAACATATATTTACATATATAGTTATACATGTATATATGTATATTTGGGAATTGGCTCTCATAACTAGGGGAAACTACAGTAGTGGAGGATTGAAGGACAACCTGAAGATACTGAATAAACAGAGGATTGGTAGCAGCTGAAGCAGAGACTTGGAGTTTTCTGAGCTTACTTATGTGTCATGGAATTAAAGGAAATATAAACAAGTTGATTCTTTTCTCTGAGTTCATTAGACAAATGGGACTCTGGTAATCCTAACTGTGTAGTGTGTTCCTGAACGTAATTAAACATATATCTCTCTATTACAGTGCCAATACCCCCATCACAGACACAATGTCTTGAAAAAATAATAAGAGATTTGAGGGAACTGGGGATCTAGTAGTAAAAGTCAAAGAACAAAGATTGCAATTTCTAAACCATACTCCCTCAGGCTGCTTACCATTGTCCAGCTTTTTTGGTCCAATTTATAGGATGAATTTTTTTTTCCTTTAGATTTTTTTTTCAGGGTTTTCATGTAAAACATCCTTTTTTCAATGTATTTGGTTTTTCTTTTTTAGTAATAATTTATCTTTTATCTTAATTAGGAGATAACCGTATCATTCAATAACCTGCAAGATGGCAATACATTCATTTTTCAAATACTAAAGAATTTTCAGGATATTTATCTTTAAATGAGTATATATCACTATAATTCAATAAATAAGTATTTATTAATCATTTTGTGGTAGACCCTCTGCTATGTGTTAGAGATATTAAACAACAACAACAACAAACATGAAAACACTCTGCTTAAAAGAGGTTATATTCTAATGTAGGAGATAACTTGTACATACAATAGTTGCACAAGAAAGTCAAAGACACTTTAGGGAGAGCACTCAAAGAATTCAATATTAAACTAATTTTAAAGCTATGTATTCAGAGGAGACCTCCCCCAGTCTCTCTCTCTCTCTCTCTGTCTTTTTTCTCTCCCATCTCACACATTAATTGGTCCTCAAATTCTAGAATTATTATCTATTTCAATTTTTTTTCAGAATTAATGAAAACTATACTGTCCCCTGGAGAAAAATTATTGAAGGATAATTGGTGATGACTCTCTCAATATCTTTGTTGGGATATCTTCTGCCTTAGGTACATTTAGTGATAAAGGCCTCAAGTTCTTTCTTTGAATGGGATTGAATTTGATGTTGGTATGAACTCAGACAAATCAAGACCACAATTATGGTCTTTTGATTTTAATATTTTTGTTTCTTTAATTTGGCAAGCAGTTGACTGAGATTCCCAAGGCCATTTTCCAGTGAACTTAAAATGCTTAACATATCCTTGTGCACAACTCCTCAGAGTATTTATGCGATGGGTGAAAATGACTAAAGACGTTGTTGCCTAGAGAAGTGAGCCAAGCTCACTGAAACTCAGACTGAAATCTTATTGCAACTTTAACTGTGTGGGTTGTAAGCTCATGTCCTTTCCCCTTGAAAAAAAAACTCTTAATTTAATAAGACTGAAATATGTAACTACGTTTAGGAGATAATGTATCTGATATAAAATAACACTAATAATAGAGCTTATAAATTGACCACAGCATAGACCCATCTAACTTAATACTTATTTTTCTCTAATGACAACGAATTTCTGGGAATCTTGTCTAATACTGACCATAAGTTTTCTCATATCCTTAATATACTATTCATGAAAGAGAAGTCAGAATACTCCTTGTTACCTACTCCCTTCCAAACTCTCCTCTTATCTTCATCATTGCAATTTATTGTCCTTTTATGTCCATTCAGCAAAAAATGTCTACACAATATACTTGATGGTTTCATTTATTTACTGGTCCTCAGATTAATCACCACTTTTGTTCTAAAGGATTTCAGAACCTACCTCACCATCTTCCTCTCCTCTTCAACTGATATTATACTGAATGACTTCATTATTTACTTAGATACTTCCTTAAACTCATTATACTCCCAATTCCCCAGTCTCCTTGAGTCCCATGATCTTCCTTCTCTTAACCTCAGCCACACACAGGCATGATGATACACAAGATTTTACCATTACAATTATTTCACTTTCTTAATTAGAAATTCTGACATTCATCTCATCATATATTCCTATTATTCTAGCTCTCTCTATGCTACCTATCCTTGATCTACATCAAGACTTCCAAAAAGTCAACTCTCATTATTTTTTAAAGTTATTATCTTTTCTGCACTCTGAATTCATTTTCTTACCTTTCCAATTTTTATCATATAGTTGGGCATTTTAGCTCAACATATCATTCTTTGCTTTTAAATCTCTCCTCTGTTTGGTCTATCATCAGCCATTGGTTAACACATAAAAGCTTTAAATTACTTCTATCATTTACTTGATCTGTTCCTATGTATGCGCTGCTGAACAGAATAGGAAGAACTCATACAATCGTGCTGAGAACATTATAAATTCATGTTATTTAGTGTCAACTAGTACTTCAGTACAGCAAGGCGGTTCCTTTATTCTTGCTTAATTGATTCCTTTTCTGATTCTCTACAGAATCTTTCCAAATCTTCTCTTCACTCCTTAAGCCTCCCGTGTCTTTCCTCCTCTTCCTCTAAAATAGAGGAGTTTATTTCTTAATTTGTAGAAAAAATTGAGGCCATTTAACCAGAATTCCATAGTCTCTGTCTTTCACTTTAAAATCTCTTGACATCACTATATATTGTCTCCTCATTTTCCCCAGTCTTTGACAATGAAGGAGCACTTCTTTCTATAAAAGTCAATGTCTCTGCATGTATGCTTGATTCCTCCTGTGTTTTTCAAGAGACTGAAAACATCAACCATTCTTTTATTTCCAACAATTTTCAACTCCTTCCTATATAATCTGTCTATTTGTTCCATCCTGACTATCTTCAAACATCCAAGTCTTTCCTGTCCTTAAGACAAAGAAATAATTTACTAATTCTTTCATTCCTTCAAACAATTCTCTTATATAGCTTTTCTCCCTTTCTTGGATCAAGTCCTAGGAAAATATGTCTGCATTATATCTTTTGTTTCCGTTTCTCTCAAATTTTTTTCAATCTAGCGTCTAATCTTATAAATCAACTGAAAATCTACTCTTCAAAATTACGCTTGATGACTTTTGCCAAATATTATGCCTTTCTTCAGTCTTTATCCTTCTCCACCATCTTATGCATTTAGCACTGTTGCCTGTTGTAGCGAGCTGTCGTCTCCAGAAGCTGCTGGATCGCTCTCTGGGAAGAGATCTGCTGTGTCTACTCAAATCTCTCAGACAGATTCTTCTTCCTGTAACGAACCGTTGTCTCCAGGCAGTGGCTGTTAACTCTTGTCCAAAGAAGTGACTTCCCTTCCTGCAGAGAGCCCCGTCAAGCCTGATGCAATTCAGAGTCTTCTCCTTGAATCTCCTCCAGCTCTTATCCTTCTCCAGGCCGATCTGCTCTCTGCGCCCAGTGCTGTCTCTTTTTATCCTCCCAGAGAATGGGCATGGGATAATGCAAGGGCTTCTGGGAAGAACCACCCCAGCCAATGAGCTTGCCCCCTCTATCAAGTCAACCTGAGTTCTCACCTTGTAATTGTCCAGAAAACCTGAATTCTCACCTTGTCACCATCCAGACAACCTTAGTTCTCACTTAGTAATCCTAACATCTCCCCCTTTCTTTTGATTTAGAACATAGGACAGTCATGACCTTGAAACATAAATCCATCAATATGGGAAGTATTACAGATAATTACATAAATTACATAAGCATATAGTAACATAGTAACATAACGCATGCTAGAAGTATATAACATAATCATAATCATAAATTGAAAATTTATAAATGTCCATAAGTCCATTGTCCATTAGTCTCATCTTGTGTGAGGAAGTCCAATGATTCCTGCTGGTTTTAAAGTTCTTTAACAGTCTTCTTATTATCCATGCTCTTTCAGTGTCAGATGTTTCTTAGATCTTCTCCTTTATTTTGAGGTCTTTCTCTTTTTCTGTCTCTCTCTGGTGGACAAGGCGAATATGACTCGTTGGCACCCATCTGATTCCTTCTCCTGCTGAAGAAATACAAGCAAACCCTCTCTCCCAGGCAGTTAACCTATCTGGTCTCCTTCTATTTACCATTTTTTAAATCTCTTCACATCATCTGGCAATTACATTGGAGTTGTTTGCACTGGACACAGCCCTGTTGGTTTAAAAGGCCTGTATTCTCCCCAAGTGTAATCCATTTTTACAATCTGATTGCCTTTTGGCTCACTTATCAGGTAATCCCTTTCTGCCATGTGATTGCTTTTCTGCTGGTTGATCAAATCAGAGTCCTGACCTTCTAAAGGCTCTTTAGGTGTAACATCAGCTGCCATCATGCCCCAAGTCTTTTTTGCCTGGGGCCCTGGATCTGGGCCCCTCATCCTATTTCCCTGAATTAGTTTACACTCTGATGCCCAATGGAGTCCTCTGTTGCATTTTGGACATGGGGTTTTAGGTCTTCTCTCACCCTGTCTTCTCACTGTATCTCCATATCTACACTGAGCTCTTAGATGCCCAATTTTTCCACATTGAAAACATCGCCGAGTTTCTCTAGAAGGCCCTTGCCAGGAGGGACCCTGTCTTTCCACATTCATCATTGTCCGGGTGTAAAAAGCATTTGTTCCCACTGTAGCACAGCGTCTTATGATCTCCTCTAAAGGAGCATCTTTGTCTAATCCCCATATAATTCTTTTGCAAATCTCATTGGCATTTTCCTTAGCCAGATGTCTGGTCATTATTTCTGTAGCTGAATTTTCTCCAATAGTTCTTTTGACAGCAGTTTGCAAACGTCCCACAAAATCTGCAAAAGGTTCATTGGGACCTTGCTGTATTTTAGTGAAAGCCTCTCCACGATCTTTCTGTCCAGGAAGGACACCCCAAGCTTTTATTGCAGCCTTAGCAATTTGCTCATATATTGTCATGGTATAATTAATCTGTTCCGAATTCTCTCCATATTGACCTTCACCAGCTAAGTGCTCAAAAGTGAATTGTGTGTTAACTCCTATTTCCAAATTGCATCTGACTTGAATTTTACATAATTCATGAAATTCCGCAAGCCATAATAAATTTTCTCCAGGTTCCAGACATGTCCTTGCTATGGATTTCCAATCATTTGGGGTTAGGACTTCATAAGACAAACCATCTAGTAACATTTTGACATAAGCTGATGTAGCCCCATAAAGGGTACAACCTTTTTTCAAATCCTTAATTTTATTCAAATCTAAAGGTGCATATCTTCTCCTTTTTTTACCTACAGAGTCAGTATTTTCAATCACAGGATATGCATGTATAAAATCACTTATATCCTGTCCTTCTCTCTTAGCTTTAACCAATGCTTTTTCTAATCTTGTCATAGGCTTAGGCTTCTTCACAGGCAATTCTGTTTGTGTTTCTGCCTCTTCCCCTCTTTCTTCCTCCATCTCTGAAGGTGGGGTTGAAGCTTCTTCAAGAGAATCATACCATAATTCCTCATTTAAATCCTCTTGCTCTAGGGAAAGATCTTGATCTTTCCTTTTTTCCTCACACTTCCTCCTCTGTTCATTTTTAGAACTTTTCCTTCTCCTACAACTTGCTTGATAGTTTAAGGCTAATTGAACTATGTTGTAGATATAAAATACTTCTGCAGAAATTGAACGAGGCCCATTTTTTGCTTGAAATTCTTTCATTTCATATCCCACTAGCTTCCATTTATCTACATCTATCTTTTCTTCCTCTAAGAACCAAGGGGATGTGCGTCTTAATGCAGCCAAGAGTTTAGCAATCTGTACCCAGGTTACAAGTAAACTCTGCTCCTCAATTATCTTGATTATACTCTCTATAGTACCACTCCTGAATGGGGGTGGAGCTGAGGTTGCTTCTGGGGCTGGGGTTGAGTCGGCTGAGGTCCAGGGATTGAATATAGCTAACATCTGCCCCATTTCAGCTATAAGAGATTCCTGGTTTAGCCCTTAACAAGTTAAGTTCCTTATTTATCTATTAGCACGCTCACTTAATCTTTAACAAAGTTTCCTCCTTACTCACGGTTCTGGGTCAGAGAGACTGAGATCTAGATCAGAAGCTTTTCCACTGGAATCAGGACCGTGTCTGTCCCTGTTCGGGCGCCAAATTGCGAAGGTCTGGTCTAGCTCCTCTTGTCAGGATAAGCAAAAGTCCTTGCCCCACGTTGGGTGCCAATTGTAGCGAGCTGTCGTCTCTAGAAGCTGCCGGATCACTCTCTGGGAAGAGATCTGCTGTGTCTACTCAAATCTCTCCAACAGATTCTTCTTCCTGTAACGAACCGTTGTCTCCAGGCAGTTGCTGTTAACTCTTGTCCAAAGAAGTGACTTCCCTTCCTGCAGAGAGCCCCGTCAAGCCTGATGCAATTCAGAGTCTTCTCCTTGAATCTCCTCCAGCTCTTATCCTTCTCCAGGCCGATCTGCTCTCTGCGCCCAGTGCTGTCTCTTTTTATCCTCCCAGAGAATGGGCGTGGGATAATGCAAGGGCTTCTGGGAAGAACCACCCCAGCCAATGAGCTTGCCCCCTCTATCAAGTCAACCTGAGTTCTCACCTTGTAATTGTCCAGAAAACCTGAATTCTCACCTTGTCACCATCCAGACAACCTTAGTTCTCACTTAGTAATCCTAACAGCCTGTATTTTATTTCAAGATATTATCTTATTGGTATGTTTTCCTCTGTCTCATTTGCTGATTCATCATCTAAATCAAGCCTCCCAACTACTAATGGAACCCAAAGTTCTTTTTGAAGTCTTCCTCTTTTCTCTCTTGGTAACTTCATTAGATCCCTAGAGATCGATTATGATTTCTATGCAGATGTCTCACTGAACTGTATACATAGTCTTAGTCTTGGTCTATCCCCTGAGTTTCAGTCCTACATCATCAATTGCCCATTGGATATTTCACACTGGAGGTCCCAGAGGCACCTGAAATGAAACACATCCAAGTCTGAATTCATTATCACTCCCCCCAAACTTCCCTTTCTTCCAGATTTACCTAATTTCTGTAAAAAGTACTATCATCCTTCCAGTTCTAGTTACAATCCATCAACTTTATTTGTAATTCCATGGTGTCTTCTTCAGCTCCATTAACCAATTGGCTGTCAAGTCTTCCTATTTCTACTTTGACAACATCTTTCTTATACAATTTCATCTTTATATAGTTATGACCGAGTTCGGAGTTTTATCATCTCTAACCTAGATTATTGAAACGTTTTGAATCAGTTTACCTGATTTAAGGCTGTGATTCATTGTGTCCTATTTACTGCTGACAAAGTACTAAGTGCATGTTTGATTATTTCTCTCTTTTAAAAATGTAACTCTAGTAGTTTCCCATATATTTTAATATTTAGAAAATCTTTCCTTCCTTCCTTCCTTCCTTCCTTCCTTCCTTCCTTCCTTCCTTCCTTCCTTCCTTCCTTCCTTCCTTCCTTCCTTCCTTCCTTCCTTCTTTCCTTCCTTCTTCCCTTCCTTCCTTCTTCCCTTCCTTCCTTCCTTCTTCTCTTCCTTCCTTCTTCCCTTCCTTCCTTCCTTCCTTCCTTCCTTCCTTCCTTCCTTCCTTCCTTCCTTCCTTCCTTCCTTCCTTCTTTCCTTCCTTCCTTCCTTCCTTCTTTCCTTCCTTCCTTCCTTCTCTCCTTCCTTCCTTCCTTCCTTCCTTCCTTCCTTCCTTCCTTCCTTCCTTCCTTCCTTCCTTCCTTCCTTCCTTCCTTTCTTCATTCATTACTCATTTTTTCCTTACAACCCATCACAAACTAGTTTCAAACTAATGTTCTAGCCTCATTGCACATTACTCATATTCCTACTCTCAGTAATCCAGGAAACTGACCTCCTCTCTCTCTTATACACAACACTCAATCTTTTATCTCTATGCAGTTGAATCATCCATCTGCCAGATGTATGCTCTTCTTACTTCTACCCCCCAGGATACCTTTAGTCCTTTAAAATAGCTAGATACAATTTATATAGTACTTAGGCTTTTCAAGTGCTTTATACATATTATCTCATTTTGTCCTCAATGACTCTGGCTGCTAGATCTATGAGTATTCCCCATCTTACAGATGAAGAGATAGATACATAACAAGTTCAATTAATTAGCCTGAGATCACCCAGGTTGTAAGCATCAGTGGTCAAATTTGAACTCATTTCCTTCTTACTTCAAGTCTACTATTCCCTATCCTAACTAACTTACTCCAGCTCAGGTATCATCATGATCATGATCTTCTATTCCTCTTTCTCCTCCTCCTCCTCCTCCTCCTCTTCTTCCTTCTCCTCCTATTTTTCCTCCTCATCCTCTTCCTCCTCATTCTCCTTTTTCCTCCTCCTGCTTCTCTTCCTCTCTTTCCTCCTCCTCTTCCTTCTAATTTCTTTTTTCTTCTTTTTTGTTCTTTTTTTCTTCTCCTCCTCTTTCTTTTCTTCCTCTTCCTTTTTCGTTTTTATTTAAAGTTTTGAGTTCCAAATTCTATTCCATCCCCCTTCTCCCCTCCTTGAGATGGCAAGTAATTAAATATAGCTTATACATATGTCATTATATATAATATTTCCATATTAGTCATTTTGTACAAGAAGACTTGAATAAAAGAAAAAAAGTGACAGTAGCATGCTTTGGTCTATATTAAGATAATATCAGTTCTTTCTCTGAAGGCAAATAGTATGTTTCATCATTAATCCTGTTAATTTGTCATGGATCATTTTTTTTGTGGCTGTGAATAGCTAAGTAATGCACAGTTCTTCATCAAATAATATTGCTATTATTTTCTACAATATTCTCCTAATTTTGTTTGTTGCACTTTACATCAGTTAATGTAAATCTAGGTTTGTATGAAATCATTCTGCTTTTAATTTTTATAGTACAATAATATTATATTACAATAATATACCACAGACTGTTTAGCCATTCCCCATTTGATAGACATCCTTTCAATTTCCAATTCTTAGTCACCACAAAAAGAACTGCTACAAATATTATATAATATCTGACACAATAACTAATCCTTTTGCTTTTTTGGATGTCTTTAAGATGGAGGAGTAGCAGTGGTATTGTTGGATCAAAGAGTATGCACAGTTCAGTTGCCCTTTGGTCATTGTTCCAAATTGCACTCCAGAATGGTTGGATCATTTCATAATTTTATCAACAGCGTATTAGTGTTCTAGGTTTCCTTTATCATCTCCAACAAAAAATTTATATTTTGTCACTTTTGTCAATCTGATAGATGTGAGTTTTTGGAAGTTGTTGTTTTAGAATTGTTTAAATTTGTATTTCTTTACTCAATAGGGATTTATAGTACTTTTATGACCATAGATATCTTTGCTTTCTTTGTATGAAAACTGCCTGCTCATGTCTTTTGACCATTTATCCATTAGGGAATGGCTTATTTTCTTATAAATTTAGCTCAGTTCTCTATGCATTTGAGAAGTGAGGACTTTTTTCAGAGATCCTTATTGCAAAATTTTCTCCCACTTTCTTTCTGCTTTCCTTATAATTTTGGTTGCATTAGTTTTGTTTGTACAAAATCATTTTAATTTTACATAATCAACATGATTTATTTTAGATTTTGTAATGGTGTCCATATCTTCTTCAGTCCTAACTTCATTCCTTTTGCATAAATCTGACAAATAAGTTATGCTATGATCCCTTAATTTGTTAAGCACAATCTTCTATATCAAACCTTTTCTAATGTGCTCAACCGACAATCATCTCTCCTAAAAGATCTTATGTTTAACTATTTTTATTTACTTTTATTATGTACATATATCTGCATATGTGTGTATATATGTACATGTACATATGACCACATATATTTATGTATCCTTATTGCAGCCCCTATTAGAAAATAGGTTCCTTCTGAGTAGAAATCTTTTTTTTTTTAATTAATTTATATACCTAGTGCTAGTATGATCTGGTACACAATAGGCATATAATCAATGCTTGTTAATTAATTGATTCTGGGAGTGTCATCCATACAAGGATAATTGTAGAAGTTCTGATAAGGGCTTACATGAGTAAGGAAGAGAATGTAAAGCGAAAAGATAGGACTGATACCAGCTCCTTGGAGCACACTCAGATTAAGGGCTTGAAAGAGAAGAAAAACTTAGGGAAAGATTGAAACAGAGGCAGAATCTACACAGTATTGTGTCCCTTCATTATGGGCAAGATAAATGAATTAGTACAAGGGCATAATTAACAATTTGGAAATCTCCTCAGCATCCAAGGAGGATGAGAGGGGAAAATAATTTCACTGAGTGATTATAAAATCATCAACATCATTTGAGAGCATGGTAGTTGGTTTGGAAGCCATTTTATGAAATAGTTTGGTAAAAACGTGGAGATGACAATTTGAATACATTGTGTGTCTAACCTTTACCAAAAGTTTATCAAGGGAGAAAGCAAAAACAACATTCCTCTATTAAACTATCTCACTTTGGCTCAAGTCTGGCACATTGAATACATTAAGTCACGTAATGATTTTCTCTGAAAGGCCTAAGTAACTTCCATTCTTGGAAGAATGGATTCATAAATAGGTTCAAATCCCACTTCTAAAATTTCCATTTGTGTCTTTTGGCAAGTCATTTAATTTGTCTGGCCTTAGTTTACTTATATCTAAAATAGAAATAATGATAGCATCTACTTGACAGAAAAGTTTGGTGAACTAAATGAATATATATATATATGACACCAAGCTAGATGGATAATAATAATAATAATAATTATTATTATTATTATTAATCCTTCCTGCTATATCCCCAATTTATGGTTATAGGAAACTCAGAAGCTAAGAAGTGAAGAAGGATTATCAAATTGAATCCATCCCAATTGAATTCAGCTATCATTTATGAAGTGTCTATGTGACAGACTCTATTCTGGGTACTTGGGAGTTCAGAACAAAAATGAAGTTATCCAGAATCCTGTGTTAGGATTGAAATAAACCCCAGTTGCCTCATTGTTCTAGTTAACTTGTGGTGTAGAATTCCCCCTCAGTCTTCTTTTGAATGGTCTATGAGGCAATCATTGATGCTTAGTAACATGGAGCTACTTTAAACCATTCCTGGTGCTTTTTATCTCTTCACCTTTGTAGATGGTAGCTAACTCTCTGACATAAGTGGAAAAACTGTCAACCAAGGGATTAGACGGGGAAACTGATTATTAGTAAAGGTCAAATAAGGAGAGATTCCTGGGAACATCATATCTTTAATAGAATGAACCAATTAATAGGGGACAGAGAACAGATTTACTTGGAGTTCCCTTTTTAAAAGGGGACAACATGATGCAATGGATAATTTATTGGACTTGAAATCAAAGGTTACTAGAAGGTAATATAGAGATGAACACATAGCAAACATTAGTTAAGTGATATTCATTGATTAATTGGCTCTGATACTTATAAATTGTGTGGTGACCATAGCTAAATCAATTTACTTCTTTGAACCTCAGATTCTCATATTTAAAATAGGAATCATAATAGTTGTAATAATTAGTGCAAAAGACTGCTGGGAAGATGATATTTGGCAATGTGATGTTCTTTTAAAACTTTAGAGCACTGAGTAAATGACATTTATTTTTAACGGAATCTTGGTGAGCAGAACAGAGAATGGAATCTCTGTACTGTGTGAGTTTTCCTCTTTTTAGCATGATGGTTACCCTGGGACTGGTACTTAATTTCTCCTGTCTTGCTATTTCTTAAATGTGTACTTCTGACTTCTCTTACTGAAATGTGAATGTCCATTGTTGCTTCAAGGGACTTAAAGCTCATTGGTTCAAAGTTGCATTTAGATTCATCCTTCAGGATGCCGATTACTAATTTTCTTCTTTTTAATAATAGTTTTTATTTTCAAAATATATGAAAAGATAGTTTTCAACATTCATCCTTACAAAAGTTTGTGTTCCAAAATTTTCTCCCTCTCTTCCTTCCATCTCTCCCCTAGACAAGAACTAATCGAATATATGGTAAACATGTGCAATTCTTCATACTTATTTCCACATTTATCATGCTTGTACAAGAAAAAATCTGATCAAAAAGGGAAAAATGAGAAAGGAAATTTAAAAACAAGCAAACAATAAAAAAGGTGAAAATACTATGTTGTGATCCACATTCGGTCCCCCTTGTCTTCTCTCTGGATAAAGATGGCTTTCTCTGTTATAAGTCCATTAAAATTGGCCTGAATCATCTCATTGTTGAAAAGAGCCATGTCCATCAGAATTGATCATCACATAATCTTCTTTTTACTGTGTATAATGATTGATTTCTTTGTTCTGCTCACTTTACTCAGCATCAGTTCACGTATGTCTTTCCAGGACTTTCTGAAATCATCCTGCTGATCGTTTCTTATAGAACGATAATATTCCATTGCATTCATATACCATAATTTATTCATCCTTTCTTCAACTGATGGGCATCCACTAAGTTTCCAGTTCCTTGCCACTACAAAAAGGGCAGCCACAAACATTTTTGCCTGTGTGGGTCCTTTTGCATTTTTTATAATCTCTTTGGGGTACAGGTCCAGTTGTAGCAATAATGGATCAAATGGTATGCAGTTTGAAAATCTAGTTCCAATCTGCTCTCAAGAATGATTGGATTAGTTCATAACTACACCAGCAATGTATCAGGGGCCCAGTTTTTCCACATTCCCTTCAGTATTCATCATTATCTTTTCCTGCCAATCTGAGAGGTGTGTGTAGTAGTACCTCAGAGTTGTCTTAATTTGCATTTTTGATCAATAGTGATTTAGAGCGTTTTTTCATATGAGTAGAAATAGTTTTAACTTCTTTATCTGGAAATTGTCTGTTTGTGTATTTTTACCATTTGTCAATTGGAGAATGTCTTGTATTCTTATAAATTTGAGTCAATTCACTATGTTTTTTAAAGAATTGAGGCCTTTATCTGAACATTTAGATGTAAATGTTTCCCCAATTTTCTGTTTCCTTTCTAATTTTGTCTGCATTTTTTTTTTGTTTGCACATTTAATTTTAAAACTTTTAAATTTAATATAATCAAGATTATTCATTTTACATTTCATAATGTACTCTAGTTTTTCTTTGGCCATAAATTCCTTTCTTCTCCATAGGTCCGAGAGGTAGACTATCCTTTGTTCTTATGATTTGCTTATAGTATCACTCTTTATGTGTAAAGCATGAACCCATTTAGACCTTATCTTGACATAGAGTGTTAGGTGTTGGTCAATGCCTAGTTTCTGCCATACTATTTTCCAATTTTTCCGGAAATTTTTGTCAAATACTAAAATAATTAAATAAAAGAAGAAAAGAGGTATATTCTTCTTCATAGTACAAATCTGGTAATTTAGCTCCTGTTTTAAGGATTCATCAAATATATAATAAATAAGAAGCTCCCGAGTTCATCTCCAAGTCCTAGAAGTTACAAAACAAAGCAACAGCCTCTTTCCTACCTGTCATACACCACTTTCTTCATACTAGTCTTCATACTATTCAAAATGAAACATTTTCTTCTGTTTGACATATACAGGGGGCAAATAGGAAGCAAAGCAGAAGAGTAAGAAGGTTCACAATTTAATACACATCAAGTAGAGCCAGAGTTTCTTGTAGTTTATAGATACCATCAGCATCTATCTCCTTCTAGTTTTGCTCTAAATTCCCTATACAACATATTTGACGAGACATTATCTAGATCTTTAAGTTTGGGCAGAATTTCAAAAAGTTTAACAAAGAACAATGCAAAGAAAATGATGAAAGCCCTACCTGTATCTTATGTTTGGCACGTGCTCCAGATGGACTGTAATGGAGGCTATCTGGAGATTTGTCTGAGATCAATGAATGGGTTGATGGTTGGTTAGATGGATGGGTGAATGCATTATAAAATATTATTATTTAATAATAATAAGTAATGAGTGCTTTATTATAAAATATTATTATTTAATAATAATAAGTAATGAGTGCTTTATTACATTCCAAGCACTGTATGAAGAATTCAAGATACAAAGAAAAATCCAACAATCTTCTCAAAGAGGCTATGTTTTAATAGGAGGAAACAAAACCCATAGGCAGGTAGTAGCCAAAGACTGATTTTTAGTCTTTGACAATTGTCTGAATGCTGAGTGATTAATTAAATGAGTAAATCAATACACTTAATCCAGAAAAATTACAGAACTTAGTTTTCCCCTCCAGTTTAAGCCTTCATCTAGTTTATACTTTTACCTGCAATATTATAATAGACTTCTAATTAATCTCCCTTCGTCAAGCATCTTCTCCATCCCAATTCAGCTGGAAAATTACTTTCCTAAAACATAATTTGAGCATGTCATGTCACTCATGCAATAAAAGTCCATGGTTCCCTTAGGATCAAAAACAACATCTTTTTGTGTTCAATATAACATAACCCCTTCCTCCCTCTCCAAACTTGTTATATTTTACCATTCCCCATATGTTCCATGGTCTACTAGCTATTCCTTTTCCCATGACATTGCATTTCCTATCTCTATACTTTTTATTGACTATCTTCCATGCTTAGAATGAGAAAACATGGCTCTATGTTCTTCTTTAATATCCTACAGAAACCATGACTTCTTGGAAATTCAGCTCATATATCATTTCTCCAGGAATTATTTCCTGTTCTCGATATCTGCTAACACCAATTCTTCCCAAGGTCATCTCTCATTTATTTTCTATATAGCTTGCATATTCTCATTTATATTTTCTCCCCTATTAATATTGTAAGCTCCACAAGATGAAGGACTGGTTTTGTGTCCTCTTCCTCTAGACAGCACTTAGCACATAGAAAGTGTTTGAAAGTAAAGAAAAAGAAAAAAAATAAATCTTTGTTGATCAATTGGGCTCAGAAGTGCAGACAAGAAGCGCATCTGTACAGTGTCAATGAAGTCCACAAGACTGTTAAGAAGATGATCATGGCATAGGGTATGGAATAGAGCCGTGCTCTTCCTCTAATAGTGGGCCAGGTGAAGAAGGCCTCAGTCATATTGGCATTCTGGAGCAGGCTTTGGTGAGCTTTGAACAAGGCCCTTGAGTACAGAACAATGAATCCTGGATTTTCTTTAGTAGGAATCACAACAGGGCTTTGAGCAAGGGAATGACATAATCTGGTGTAAGTATAAAGAAAGGAAAGGAAGAAAGGGGCATGTATTTATCAACTGCCTACTGTGTGCCAGACACTGCTAAACACTATACAATTATTATTTTCTCCTCAAAACAATTTCAAGAGATAGGTACTATTATTCCCATTTTACAGTTGAGAAAATTAAGGTAAACAGAACTTGTGATTTTGCCAGTGTTATGCAACTAGTAGATATCTGAAACTCAGTTCTAAGCACAGCATTCTATTTACTGAGGTGCCACGTAATTGGGTTGAAAGAGACAGACACTGGAGCCAGCAAGGATGGTAATTGTTCTGTTGTAGTATTCCAACTTCAGTTGGGAAGCCGTGTCTTGTAGTGAAACATGGTGGAGTCCAGAAATCTGGATGTACATCCAAAGTTGGCTATAATTCAGAGCAATCCTTTTTTGCTTTTCTGAGAGCCATTTCCAAAATGGCCGTTGTCATATGGTTGGTGGGAAAAGTACTTGGGGAAGTCCAAGATGTTTCATCAATGTGTCTTTTAACAGATGCTGGCATTGCCAGCAGGGAAGCTGTAAGAAATGGCAGCTTGTAGCCTGGGCCAGCAATGACCTAGGAGGCGTGCTAGCCAAGGGAAGATAAAGGATAGCATCAATCTGGAGCCCTCAGAGCATCCGGAGCCTGTGGGATGCTCACTCCTTCTTCCACAAATCCTGCTTCTTACCTAATTTCCATTTCCCTTTATGAGGACAAGAGAAAAGGGGGGACCCAGGTGTGTGAATGTGACCCTAACTGAAGATCTAATGACTCAGTGTCTCGGGAGCTCCCGAGTCCCACTCAGGCCATCTAGACATTCATTGCCCCCTTACCTTTGCTAGGCCAGCCAACCTTCCCTAGACATTCTCTCTCATCCTGCTTCATTTGTTTGAGAAAACAACCACTGATAAAGCATTCCTGCAGGCTAAAAAGACAATAAGGGACACAAATAAGTGAGTCTCATTCATACATGCATGTGTTTATTTATGTGTGTAAACTTACATGTCTGTGTATATAGAATGTGCATACATTTTATATTCAATTGTATATATTATATGTGTGTGTGCGTGTGTGTGTACCTGAGTGTACATATTCATACGCACACATGCACTTTGTGATTTTGAGGAGGAGAATATAGACAATATTATAGACATTAGTCTCTATCTATCTATCTATATATAGTATAGGCAATAATAACCAAAGCAAGGGTCTCATGCCTCTGTTTGAATTGTGTGTGGAATGAGGGGTACCAAGAGCTAGGGGAAAGGAATAAGAGGTTGAGGGAGGATTAAGCTTGTACAAAGTCACCAAGTCAGAGGAACACTATTCTACGTAAATCTTGTCTGCTATAGAAAATGATCTTTAAAAACTTCTTCCTGTCCCTGTCTCATGTCTCATCAAAGGTAACCTCGATACTTGGGTTTTTCCCTTAGAATCATTTCTTAAAGACAGGAAGGCACGTGAGCATAGACCATGGCTCACATCTTCTCACTGGGTCTTTTTCCTGTTTGGGAGAAAATTAATTTTTTTTTCTCATTCCTTTGCAATGGAAAGTACAAATGTATAACTTTGACTAGCATGATGACAATGTGAAGTTGGGACATACAGAATGATCTGGTCAAGTTGCTATGAGAATATCTGATACTGTGACTTACAGAAAGGTCCACTTTTTGTTGTTGCTGCCATCAGCTCCTAGGCCCGCCTGACACCCTCTTCTTGTTACTGTTTATAGAAATGGTTGCCTCTAAGTTGGCATCCGATTGATTGCCTATGGTGTTGCTTCAATGGAGCCAGCTGGAATGTTATTAAATAGGCTTTAAATAAAATGTAGTGGCAACAAATGCATCTTGTTTGTGGGTGGGAGGGGGGAGTTGGGTTTCTTGCTACATTCTTCTCTATGTAATTGCTTGCCTAAAATTGACAAGTGAGAGAATTTCCATATGGGATCAAACCCATGGTCCCTATAGAGTAGGACTCTGTCCTTGGCAGTAGCAGTCAGTCCTCATGTCGCAGAACACCATTGACTTCAGAGATTTGACTCTTCAGAAGCCAATTTCAAAGTCTAGGGTGTCTCCCCAAGGACTGGATGCTTTTTAATAACCCATTAAGCTCTAGTTATTGTTGATTAATTCATTTACATTCTAGAAATCCTTGGAAAATGTAATTTGGTACAATGGAGAAAGGGATGGACATGTAGTCAGAGATCTGACCCTCCTCTTATTGCTCATCTGCATATGATTGAGCTGCTTCTCTAAGTTAGGTGGACAGTGGGAATGAGGTCTGGTGGTTTTATATATATATATATATATATATATATATATATATATATATATATATATATGCATATATATATATATATATATATATCACTTTATGACCGAACTGCCAAAGGGCCTCCATGCCCTTATTTAGGCTGTGTCCTGTCTCAGACTCTGAAGCCTGAACATCCAGAAATGGCAGCTCCCATTTGGATTTCTTCCTGCATTGATCTGTTAGTATGAATATCACCTTCACTATAATCCTATCATGAGAGTTCCTCGCTAGGTCTTCCCCAAAGGCAAATCACTTTTCTGAGGTGTCCGGGCTAGCTCTCTGGAGGATCTCGGGACCAGCCTTGATCTTAGTGGAGGAGGCAGGAGAGCCACCACCAGGCTGGTCAAAGATGCAATATCTCATTTCCAGTCCTTCTCAGCCCTTAAATACCCTATTACAATTACATCATTACAACATACTGAGCATGTGTGAACTAGAGAACCATGAAATCACCATGCTAAATACTAAATATATGCAAACTAGAGAACCATCATCTGAGTCAACACCTTGTTTCAAGAATACTTCTCCAGAGTTCCAGTTCTCTACACTTTTCAGCCAGTAAGATTTGTTGAACATTAACTATCCATCAACAGTTACACATTTCTTGTGCTTAACACATACTCTGTCACCTAGTTTGACTCCAAATGACCTGACCCAGCATGGGGCTTCCTAGGATTAGACATTGTGGAGGCTGAGCCTTAACCAGTATGGTGGGAGCACAGAGCACACGGCAAGGAGGGAGAATGTACTGGGACACAGGACACACAAAGCCCTTAGAGCAGAGATGAAATCCAGGGCTAGATGCATAATTTTCATTTTCCTAGGATGGGAGAGAGAGAGAGAGAGAGAGAGAGAGAGAGAGAGAGAGAGAGAGAGAGAGAGAGAGAGAGAGAGAGAAAGGGATAGCTTGGAGGGGACAATATTTATGAATTTCCATCATGCTGAGAGTAGTTTATCACAAAGGATAGTGTTAAGCTTTGATTCAGGAGGATAGGGGTTCAAATTCTGATTCAGACATCTACTTGCTATGTGTCCTGGTGAGTCATTCAATGCTTGGTGCCTCAATTTCTTCAGCTGTAAAATTCTGGTAGTGAGGTCTGTGATATTCATCTTCTGTGGTTCTAATGAACATGAAATAACATAATGGGTTGGGCAGCAGGCAGAGTGGCTCAAACATTGAATTTGTAGCTAGGACCACCTGAATTCTAATGCAGCCTCAGACCCTAGCTGGGTCAACTTGGCCAAATCACTCAGTTGCCTTAATTTCCTCGTGTAACAAAAAGGGGATAAGAATTATATCTACCTCACAGGATTGTTATGAGATTCAAATATAATAATATCTAGAAAGCATTTTTCAAAATCTAAAGCAAAATAAGAACAGTAGCTCTTACATGAAGCACTTTACAATCCTCAAAATGGCATATAAAAACCAACTATTATTTTTATGATTAAATACCACACAGAGGATCCATAAATACAGAAAGAAGAACATCAATGGAGATACCCACAAGGTCATAAAAACAAATGTAAGATCATTACACATATAGACTCCAGGCCCTAGACACTCCAAATCTTGATCAGAACCAAGCTTCCAGTCCACTTTTGGATCACTGCTGTATTGTGCTATCTCCTCTCACCATTCCAGCTCCCCTTTATACCTGGTCCTCTATTATTGGAATGGAAGCTTTTGGAAGTCAGGGACTATCTTGCTTGATTGCATTTGTCTTTGAAGCATTTAGTAGAGTACTTTACACTATTTGCTTTTTTTCTGTATTTAATCTATCTTATATAATTACTCTCTATTTATCTTTCTATTCATCCATCCATCTATGTATTTATCTATCTATCTATCTATCTATCTATCTATCTATCTATCTATCTATCTATCTACCTACCTATCATCTAATCTATCTATCTATCTATCTATCTATCTATCTATCTATCTACCTACCTACCTATCATCTAATCTATCTATCTATCTATCTATCTATCTATCTATCTATCTATCTATCTATCTATCTATCTTTATGTGTAACTGAAAAGGGCCCTTATAAACCATTCAATTTATCACGCTCACTTTACAAGTGAGGGAATTGAGTCCTGGAATGGTTAAATTATTTTTCCAAGGAATCAGAGCTGGGAAGTGACAAAAAGAACTCATTCATCATTAGCTGGCCTGATTATGTGGTTTTTTGGGAGCCAAACTGACCTCTTTCCTGAGGATTATTAATACTTTAAAAGTGACAGATCCAAATCCAGTTGTTGGTGAAATTCATTTTTATCTAAAGAATAACCTTGAATGAATAAGCCTCACCAAGCATACACAAAGAACTGACTTCTGTTTTCAGCATTACTGAACAGCAAATAAAATCATTTTTCAGAGCTCATATTGAAAATGATATTCTGTAGCCACATGACCTCAGTCTCAGAAAGCAACATGTTTTTTTTAGATTTGGACAATTTTGTGCTAAAGTGATAACATCATTTCATCATTTCTGTGGTCCCTAGGATCAGAATCCAGAGGGATTTGATAGAGGAGTTTGATGATTATTGACAAATGTTTTTATTTAGAAACTCAGGGACTTTTTGGGAAAAACCAATAATCAGGATCAGAGAGTGCTGGGAACATGTCAACATATGGAAAATATTGATCATTTTAGATGACTCTGTTCTCGATATGACTGGATAATTGAGTCCTCCAAACTAATTCAGTTGACTTCAGTGAATATTAATTAAGCACTTAAAATATGCCAGACACTGTATTGGACGCTAGAGATACAAAACCAAAATGAAGACCTCTTAGATCCCAGAGAGATTACACACTACTGAGGAAATACTGATTCACATACATGAGTAATTAATCCCCTTGAGCACAAGATATTCTGTGTGTCAGAAGATTTCAAGTGACTTTGTAAGTCTTCATCTTGTATGGTGATCACCTCATCTTTCTTTGCATCAGTAAATAAACTTGCATAGAAGGGAGGTGAGAGAAAGCCAAATCATGAGTGGTCTATGTTCTAACAAACCCTGAATGAAGAATGGAAGGGAAAATGTTCTTTTTTATTGTTTAATGATCATTATATTTATAAATCTTATCTCTATCTTAAAGCTTGAAGAGTGCTTTATGGACATTATGAGGGGCAGAAAATACATGATATTATTTGAAGGGTAGTGTGCTACAATGAGAAGAGGCCTACTTTTCAAGTCATAATGGTTTCTTTCAAAGTCTACCTCTGAATCTGGACAATTAATTTTGCCAATGCTGAGTTTTTTGGATAGAAAAAGAGTTGGCTTAGATTAGAATAGGGACACATGATTTTTTTTTTCATCATTGATCCTTTAGAAGTCTGATAAAACGAATAGACCTCTTCTAAAAATAATGCTTTTAAATGCACATGATAAAACACATATAATTAAAAAATAAAACCACTTACATTGAACTTCAGTTATGAAATATATATTTGTTTAAAGTTTATGGGCTCCATGCTAAAAATTTGCACTTTAGAGGTTCCTGTGTTTTGTCCCACTTGAAATCTAAGATCTCATTTGAATCTTCCAAATATCATAGGAAGTAGGTATTCATTTTCCCGTTTTAGAAATGGTGAATTTAGAGTCAGAGAAGTCAAATTACTTTCGTAGAATCATCCAATTATTAATTAATTCCTAGAGAAGGGGGAATCAAGCCAGGTTTTTCTGACATCATGTCCAACACTCTCCTTGATATACCACACTATAATTAGTATTTTCTAAATAACTTCTAATAAATCGAGCATCCAAATATTTCTTGATGGGTTTCTTGATGGGATAGAAAGAGCCTTCCTCTTAGAATAAACTTAGAATTTAGCTTGCTCATTAGAATATAATTAAGTTCACTTTTATAATTATATACCCAGGATGTGAAAGTGTTTATCACAGATGAAAGACACATTAAATGCTTCACGATTGATTGTTTAATCTTGGATCTATCATTTTCATACACATGACTGTAGGCTTCAACTTTTGAGCTTATGTTTCCATATCTGTAAAATGAAGATGAGGACTCTTCCGGGATTTGTGGGAGTCTCTGATGATATATATCTAGTGTTTTGTAAACTATCAACCTCTCTAAAGAATCAATTTAGGCTGGATATCCAAGGGGGCAAACTAAATCCAACAATTAGCATGAGCTTTTCCATCAAAGTTGTCTACAAATGGAATGGGCTACTTTGGGAGGAGCAGGATTCCCTCCTGGACATCTTCAAGCAGAGGATGGATACCACTTGCCAAGTTATGTCATAGGAACTTTTCGTGTATCATATTATCTGGCTATGGAGGTCTCTCTCTCACCCCTCAAACTCTGTAATTGGATGTAGACATGAACATATTGACATACTGTCTTGGTGTAAAGGCAGGAAAAGACATATCAAAGTGGTGGCTGAATTGGAGTTTTTCAGGCAGCATTTTCAAAGACTGTATATATTCTTATTATCCCAAAGCACGGCTCCTTTGTGATTGTTTGCTCTCATGGATGCTCCAGGCTTTAGAGTTTCCTCAAGTAGAGGAAACACAGCTAATTCCAACTGGGACCATGACATAGATGGCTGACCTAGAACTGAGCCACTCACTGCCCCATAGGGAGTCAAGACAGGCTTTCTCTAAAATCTAACATCGATATTTATACTTTCCACAATTTGGATCAGTGACAGTGATAGTGATTCTAGCAGGTAAAGAAACAGGAACTAGCATATGTCTTTGGGGGAGCATATATATTCATTTTAAACAGGAATTTCCCTTTTGGAAAGATATTGTCCCAGCTTTTAGTTTCCTTTGTCAGCTCTGTTATTCTGAAGTAATTATTTGTGCCATTGCTTCTGGCTTCAGCAGCTATAGTCTTTGGCTTCTTCCTTCTTTTCCTACCATTTGGAGTAGGGAGCAGTGACAAGCAAATCTAAAATTTGAAAACTTAAATGAAGAGCATAACAGCTAACTCAATTTAAAAAAAAATCTACCCAAAGCAGAAAAGATCTTGGAAGTATATATTAGGAGAAAAATAATAATGTAAGTTCATTTTTGGTCATTTAAAATAGGCCTCGACCCAATCATACACTCGAATTCAAATTCAAGTCAAATCAACAAATATATATATATATACATATATAATGCCTACCCTATATCAGGCGTATTACTAAGTTCTGGAAATATAAATATACAAGGTTTTATACATATATATATATGTATATATACATATTATAGATATAGATATATAATTGGTATCATCTGTCCCTCAAGGAGTTTACATTCTACTGTACACTCAGCAACTGGTTCTCTAAAGATTTTTCTAATAAGAACTAGATGAAATGATTATGCATTCAACCAGCATTTCTTTACTTCCTTCTATGTGCAAGGAATCGTGCTGGGTATGATTGGACAGCTCTAATTATAACTGGCCATTCATCTAATGAAATGCATAATGACCTATATTGCACAGCCTTAAGATGACTAGAAAAAAAGTCATTTGTGAGCACTGATAATTAAGTGTATAGAATATCGGCACTATGGGAGTTTTCCTTTTCTTCTTTCTGGACATCATCTAGAGCAGCATATAAACCTTGCTTTTGTGAGTTCTCAATTCTTTCTGCAATGGCTTTTACCCAGAAGGCCCTCTGTGAGGCTATCACAACAGTGTTTAAAGTGAGATAGGATATTCTTAGGGAAGCAGCATATTGAAAAGATAACTAGAAGAAGAGAACTGACCCTTACTACATTTGTGACTATGAGGAAGTCACTTAACTCGACCTTCCTTATCTGTGAAAGATGGAAAGAATAGGAGCCTCTTCATGAGGAACAAATAAAACAATTTGTGCAAATGTTTGCATACTTTAAAACCATATAAAATAGCATCTCTTACTATTGATTTTTCTTTCTGATGTTTTGCTAAACAAATGCCTCTTTCAAAGCAAGCCTATTGTGTTGCAATGGTGCCAGTTGGTCTAGCTTTGTTACTCTCAGGTTTCTTCCTAAATGGGTGGGTACAACTTTCTGGTAGAACTGGAAGGATTATGAGCAGCTGGTAAAAGTAAATCCTTATAGTATTTTAGAATGGAAAAAAAAGAAAGTGCATGGAAGGAACAGCATAAATCAATGACCTCAGACTCCTTGCCAGTTTCAATTTCAGAGTCACCTGGGCCTATTTATGTGGACTTCTTTCTTCTCTCGGAGAACAGATTGCTCTCCCAAAAAAGCTCATAAGTAATCTGGATGTATTGATTCTACCTTAGACATCCCCCCAAAGAAGTAGGCTTTGATCCCACAGGATCCAATAATGTAACTATTAATCAGACAGTCATGCTATATGAACCTTATCAGGTTTACTTATTCATATCAGACATATGCACACAAGGGGAATGATTAAAGTCCACATCGTACAAGGAGTCATGAATTCCCTTCCTTAGGCACTTGTTTCCATAACAAAGAGACACCAGAGAGTTGCCAATGTGGTACCACTTACATGTACTATTGGGTGATGCTGTTAGGTGTAAATATTCCAACATGCACAAGAAAATATAGGTTTGGGGGCTATTGATATTTAATTAAACTTTTTGTCTTGTTTAGGATTAGCTTTCGGTATAATTAGACTGATCAAACAAAATAGAATAATATATTCACATTTGCATTGAGTTAGATCACTTTGGAGTCTGATGTGTTTGCTTTTCCCTCACTCTGCTGTCTATTATGGGGGCAAGACTGTGACTGGGCAAGACACCTCCTTTTATGGTTCTCAATAATTTCATCTATAAAATGAAAGGTAAGAATAACTGAGACTTCAGTCCTTTCCAACCTCAGATCCTATGGAGCTTGGTTTAGCACTTTACAATTTCAAAGCATTTTGCCATTGGACCATGGGCAGTTATCCCCATTTTACAGATGAAAAAAACTATGGCCTAGAAATAATAAACAACATACTCAAGATTATACGGCCAGCTAGTGGTGGAGCTGAAATTGGAACTCAGGCTTTCTGAGTCGCTCAACACCAGGGCTAAGAATGAGATTGGATGCTGGGGGGTTGTGCTCAGAGGAGACAGAGAAGGAAAGGCTGGTGGTAAAATTAACAGATAAATTAAAGATAGTTCATTTTGCAATATGAGAGGTTCACTCAATCAGGGCATGTGAGAAGAAGGGGGGAAACATGAAATAATTCTCAGTATAATATATTCTCACCAATACAGTATATATTAGTATATTATATAGCATATAGAGGTAAAGAAGGTAGTAAATAGATAGAAAGGTGAACCTAGAACCAGGAAAAATAGAATTCAAACTCAGGCTCAGATATCTACTAACTGATAATTCTGTGCAAACTACTTAATATTTGTTAAGTCTTTCTCAGTTTCTCCAACTGCAAAATAGGGGATAATAATAACACCTACCTTCCAGAGATCTTGTAAGGATAAAATAAGATCTGTAAATTTTTTATAAGCTTTAAAAAATTATATAAATGTGATCTAGGTAAACAAACAAACAAACAGATGAATGAGCTCTTTACAGCAAGCTCCTTCTGATTCTTAACTTATCATTGGCTCGGTGATTATATTGACTTGTTATCCCTTCCAATGGCATAGTTCACAACCCATCCATTCCTGGTCATCAGACATTAGTCTTGTTCAGGCCTCCCTATAAGGTTATCACCACACCCAATGTGGATCATAGAGAAGTCTAGAGTCTGATGATCAATAGATCATCCTTTGGTTCCATTGAATTTACAGACTGATTAATTGGAGAGAAGTTGGGAGGTTAGAATATAAAGGATAATAATAAGCAATGTTACCTAAATATAGATAGGGATTAGACAGGCTCGGTAGAATTGAGTTACTCATCCATCAATCCACAATCCCAAAGTTTTTTGTTTTTTTTTTTTTTGTCTTTTTTTCTTCTTTACATTATTGAATATTCCATACTGTGGGCCTCTATCCTTTAAGTAAAACTCACATCAAACCTTTGTGGTTTGTTTCTAGTTCAGTGCTTTCTAAAGAGTTGGAGAAACGTTAGTCCCCAAGGCCATCTTCATGGTAGGAAAGGAATGATAAAATAATAAAAGGTTTTATACACTGCAGTGAACAAGTTCAGTGAGCAATGGCCCTGAGCACTTTCTAGTGCCAGCCTGTCCATTTGACAGCCTTGACCACCAGTTGCTCCCATCACTACTAATTAATATTTTATAATATACTCCCTAGGAACAGAAACTTGCAGCTCCTATGTTGCAATCTATTCAGTTATATCCTCTAGTTGGACTGGAAATAATATCAGTTGGCAGAAAACATTTTCATCTCTAAAGAGGAATGTCTGGTACAAAGGAAAGAGTCGGTTGATGTCAGGTTCTTACTAAGTGCTATAGAGATAATGAGCTATTAGGTTCTTACTAAGTGCTAAGTCAGTACTTGACAATAACGCCTTCTGTTCAAGGAAAATGTTTAGAGAGCATCATCAAGGTTATGAAAAGCCAAGGATTGATTATAATTTTGGAGGAGATTGCTGAACTTTTAAAAACTGTGAAGGTCATATGTCCTTGTTTTTCTCTGGAAAAAGAATTGGATCTAGATGAATGGGAATTAGTAGGAAAGCAATTAGGTGAACACTACAATTGCCTTTGTGACATTTTGCCCTTTGGTTCCAATTGTTAAGTACTGACTTGGCACTTAGTAAGAACCTAATATCTCATTATCTCATTAGCACTTAGTAAGAACCTAACAGGTTGATCACCTAGAATCATTAAGAATGTAAGGATACAAAGAAAAGGAAAACTTGCATACACAAACAAACAAAAATGGTCCCTGCTCCCAAAAAGTTATAGTCTAGTAGGGCTGCAACATGAAAACAATTAAGTGCAAATTGTATTATGTATATATTCACATATGTATATAGAGAAATCTGTGTCTACACGCATGTGCATTTGTACACATTCATCCACATGCATACACACATATCCTTCCATATCCATATGCATATATGCATAAATACATGCACATATATTCCTCTGAAACATGCCCTTAGAGGAAGTGGAAAAGGCTTCTTGCATAGGGGAAGGTGGAATTTTAGCTGAGACCTGAAGGGCTTCAGAGAAGCATAAAGGCAGAGATGAGGAGGAAGAGAGTTTGAGGCATGGGGGGCAGCCAGTGAAATTGCTTACAGTTGAGAGTGAACAGTAAGGAGGTGAGAATAATGTAATCTTAGGATAATTGGAGAGGAATAAAACATAAGAAGAGTGGAAAGGGAGCAGAAGCCCAGCTTATGAAGAACTCTACAAGCCAAATAAGATTTTATATTTGATTCTGGAGGTAAATGGAGCCACTAGAGTTTGTTCTTTTTTGTTTTTTGATAAGGAAGAGGATCAGATTTGCATTTTAGAAAGATCAACTTGACAGTGGAATAGAAGATGGCTGGAGTGGGGGAAAGACTTAAGGCAAAGGGAACAACCATCAAGCTATTGCAATAGTTCAAAACTGAAGTGATGATGATGATGAGAGGGTCCAAGGACAGAAGGGGTACAAACTGTTAAAGAGGTAGATATGATAGGACTTGCCCAACTAATTGTCAATGGGGAAGGGTGAGAGAGAGTTGGGATTTGAGGATAAAAGCTTTGTTTAAATTTGGGTGACTGGGAAGAGAGAGATATTATTGGTAATAGGAAAACTCAGAAGGATTTAGGGGAAATGAGTTTAGCTTTGTCCACATTTAGTTGAAGATGTCTCAGGGATGTCTAGTTTGAGAGGTCCACTAGGTAGTTGGAGATTTGAAATTGCAGATCAGGAAAAAGATTCAGATTGAATGAATAGATAGAAGGATCATATGCATAAAGATGCTCAGTGAAACAATGGGCATTGATGAGATGACGAAGGAAAATAGGAAAGCAGCAGAAGAGAATAAGTCACAGGACAAAAAAAGCCATGATTTTCAGAAATGATGTGCAAGATCCAACAAAAGAAATAAATTAAGCAGGTAGAAGAAGCAGGAGAGAGTAAGGTCAAAAACATATCAAAAGAAGAGAGTATGATGGACAGGATTGAACGTTTCAGAGAGATCAAGAGCATTATTCTCTGAACAGAGGGACTGGATTCAAATCCTGTCCTTGTTGCTTATGGCCTGAATGACCTCGAACAACTAAGTCACTTAACCTTGCTAATCCCCAAATTATTCATGAAATGAAACCATTGGGCTAGAGATCGCTGGGGGCTTTTTGAACTCTAAATTAAGAGCCTCCGAGCCTATATAATTTTGCCTAAGTCAATGAGCCTCTTTGGGTCTCGGTTAATTTGAATGGAAATTTAGGAATTTGGAACAGATAATGTCTCCAATTCTTTTTTGCTTTCAGACTTAGGTTCTAAAAGCTTTGTGCCCTACCTAGCAAATAGAAGCAGGAGAAAGTCCTTTTCTAATTCAATATAACCCTGGTAAAACTCTATTCAAATCATCATCATCATCAAATAAGTTTCTGCATAAATTGAAGTTCATCACTTCTCTTATTGATCACAAGGTGATGGAAGACCATTTCAAGTACCTTAAGAAAAGGCACGAAAAGTGATTTTCCAAATTTCCAGTACCAATAAATGTCTCATTATTATTTTCTACTAAGTCATAGAGGGAGCGTAACACATTGAGGGAGGCAGCACCTGTCCTGATAAAGTTACCTGCCTGGAAGGATAAGTAGCTTCTGAAATTCCTAACAATTAGAGCCTGACTGGTTGGAAATGAGCTTAAGCTCTCAAGTCACACAGAGAGCTTGATCATCACTTCATCATTATAATCAACTTCTTTCCAAAGAAGTTTAGAGAAATAAATGGATCAGAAAGGAGGGCTTAGTATTATACCATATAAATCACCTTCTAAAATCATTTAACCTAGTGCCCCCCATTTTTCAGGAAAAGGAACCATGAGCCTTTTCAGCATAATTCAGTGAACGTTCCTTGAGAAGCTGCCATGTGTCAGGCACTGGGGAAGCAAAGACAGAGATGGCATAGGCCATGAGAGAATGCTAAACGAGCTTACACACTATTAAGAAAGATGTCATGTGTTTATATCAATCCTATAAGGATGTTGTGAGCTCCTACTATGTGCCTATGGAAAATAGATCGGTCCCTTCCTGAAGGAGCCAGCATTCTACTGAATTGAAACAGCAAATACACATCTGGACAAATAGAAAACATATAGAAAGACAATGGAGCCTACCTGCAGAGAGGCACATTCAGAGCTTGTGGGATCAAAAAAGTCTTGATTCTCATATTTGTCTTTGACTGGGATCCTAAGGGCAGCTTGAAGCATCAATAATATTAACTAGCAAAGTCTTCACATGACTTTAAGGTCTGCAAAGTGCTTTATCTTTATTGTTTCACTTGATCCTCATAACAACAGTAGGTAGGGGATGGAAGGTGAGGGATCCTTCCCCTTAGTGCTGGCTAGGGGGCACAGTGTACAAATCACTGGCCCGGAAATCAGCCTAAGATTAAATTCAGCCTCAGACACTTATTATCTATGTGACCCATTACAGATCCCAACCTCTTGTCTGACTCAGTTTCTCAAATTCTAATATTGGAATATTAATGACACCTACCTCCTAGAGTTGTGATGAAGATCAAATGAGATATTTGTAGTATTTTTAACATTAGGAGCTGCTGGGGTACAGTAGATATTTAATATAAGGTTTATTTCCTTTCTTTTTTTTTTTTACCAGTGAGAAAAGAAGCCCAGAGAGCTTCACTTGATAATGGTTTGTCCAGGATGGTAAACCTATTATTATTATTATTATTATTATTATTATTATTTTTTTACGGAGAGATAACAAAGGTTTTATTTTTCAGATCGAAAGGTCCCATGCTACTTAGGATGCAGCAGCTAAGTAGCACAGTTTTGAAAAAAAATGTCATTTGTACTCATAAAATCATATTATTATGCTGTTATTTGATCATGAGAAGGCTTTCCGGGTAAGAACACTGTATTCTGATTAAACCTATTATTTTTAAGGCAAGATTCAAACTCAAACATTTCTGAGGCCAGGTTCTATGCTTTATCCAAGAGTGGCCCTAGGTGCCCCCAGGATAAAGCTTCCCTTTTGAAACCAGGAATAAGGATTAATAATAGACTTTTCCCATCACAAACCATCATGGATTTCCTAAGCATTGTTGAGTAAGGCAATTTGGAGGCTGCTCACATCATACATGATGGAAGAGGACTAATATATAAATTAAACAATGAATTTTAACACAACACATAGGTTTTGAGCATCTCCTCTGTGTACAGGACTGTGCTAAATCCTGAATGAAATGAGAAGCAGATGGTATGTCTGTTAAGGGATTTTCAATCAAATAGGCAGCACATTTTCTAACAGTAGTAATAATTCCAGTGGTAGCAATCTAACAACCTAATAAAGATTAGCTATTCATGGAGAACTGAAAGATTGGTAGACAATTGACTTCAATTGCCTCATGACATCTTTGGGAAGTAAGTTGTTAAATTCATACTCTTATTTTACAAATAAAGGGAATTTGGATTCAAAGCACCACAGTGACTTGCCTACAGTCAAATAGCTCATAAGTATTTGAGCCAAAATTTAAAAAAATGGGTCTCAATGTAAAGGAAAAATGTCATTAAAAGTAAAAAGAATTAAGATTCCTGTACTGAATGTTATCTTGGATTTCAAAGGACTGACAATGAAATATATTCCCTTCCTCACTACCAAGAGATGGCAAATTAGGGGTGCAAATATGATATATGCTATCAGACATGACTAATGTGTCAATATATCATGTTCAGTTTTTTAAAAGTCTTTTGTATGAGGGAGGATTTTATTCTGGGAGATGTGGAAGCATCAGTGATGTCAAAAATGAAAATAAACAATTAAATATTTATAAAAAATCCCATCACAGAATCTGAGGTATGAGGCCTCAGAATTCACCTTGTCCAATTTATTCATTTAACAACTGAAAATTGGAGCCCATGGAGACTGCATGAATGCCCCAATGCCCAAGGGTTCCAGTAGTAAAGTTGTTACTGTAGTACATGTCTAAACATACCAGCTCACGTTCTCTTTTCACTGGACTATTCATTATGATGTGAGTGCCAGACCTCTCTACACCATCTCCTTCCATAGAACTCTGCTTTCTTCTTTTTGTTATGAACTTTCTCTTTCATTATCAAACCAAGTAAATATACCTTTGTTCATTCCACCATCTTGGGAGGGTCCCTAGACTCCCAACCACTGAGATATTTCTATTGTCCTGCTCTTGACTTTTTCCATCTTGCTCCAGTTAAAGAGAGTAGAATAGTATGCAGGGATGACCATGTGGTAAATCTGGAGTTGGGGAGAGGAAAATCACATGTTTGAATCCCAGCTCTGCCTTGAGTTGCTTGGTTGTTGTCCCTCTTGCTTGAAGAGGAACAATCCATCATGATGACATCATGACCTCAGAGTCCAGATGCAATGTGTTGAATTATAGCTGATCAGAACAATATTCGGTCAGAAGGTTCTACCACAGATCAGGCAAAAATAGTCCATATAAATTATTGTGGGAGATATATCGCTAAATGTCCATATTTCACTTTTCTTTTGAGCTACTTCGTAGTACTTACAGGCCAGCTCAATGGCCCTGATTCTTCATCTGGAAAGCGGGCATAGTAATACTTGGTTTTCCTCCCCAAATATCAAACAGAACAATTTTGAGAATGGAAGTTTCATGGAATACTAGAATCCTAGTTCTAGAAATACACTGAAAAGTATCTAAAGCAACCTATATATATGAAAGACTCACATTAATAGTAATGTTGACAAAGTAAAAAAAAGGGAAAAGGAGATGGAAAAAGTAGGAAATGAAAGAGAACAAAAATTAGAAGGGGGAGAGGAGCAAAAAGAGAAGAAAAAGCACATCGCTGACAAGGAGGAGTTATCAACAAGCACTTATGAAATGAGTTGAAGGCGGTGTATCTCAAAGTAGACAGGTAGCTTGTCTGGATTATTCATTGACTCCTTTCATAAGCAGCTAGTGATTATTATCAAGAACAGATGCTTCCTTTTCTCCAGCATTTTCCTGGTCCCTTATACATTCAGAGCTAGAGAAACCAGACTTTTCTAAACAGAAATTTTGCTTTTTAAATAACCAAAATGAGAGATAAACAAAGAAGATAATTAAAAATGAATTCGTAAATTGCCTTCTCTAAAATCTGAGGCCTGAGTACTTTATTTAGGGCCTTTATTATGAAAGTTGCCCATTTTTGTCTCTGGATGATACTTGAGACATTTGCTATTGTCTGCTCTGTCCTTTGTGGTTTTGTCTTATTTGCTAATAGAGCCAACAATTGACTGGAGGGGCGACCAAGAGTCTAGACTTCTTTTGAGCCAGAATCTCTGCAATTTTAGATCACTAGTTAAGAGAAAAGATTTGTTAACTCTCTTTGACTAATAAGATGTGAAGCAAAGAAAACACAGTAAGGCTTTCTACTTTGGAAGATTTAATGAATACAGGCTGAAAAATTGAATTGAATTGAATTATGTTTCACAGTAAAATTTTCCTAATCACTATAGATTCAATGCAGTTTCTGAACTGACTAACTCCAAAAGAAGTCTTAATCCCAACCATAGTCCATACTTAGTGATGTAATGTTTTGACATTTGCTAAACAGTGGCTATGAGTACAAAACTGCAGCAAAGTAATGGTGATCATAATCCTTGGCTTTGTCCCCCTTATCATAGCTTCACTCTTAGACTTAGCCTGAGGAGAAGAATCCAAGGAGCTCCAGTCATAGAAAAGAATGGTGTCAAGAGAATTCTATGGTGAATAAATTAAAGCGTCCTGTCATGAGCCTCACAGATCCAAAATAGTCACAATTTTCTCGCTCATGTGACTGCATTTCTATCTCTCACTTGCAGCCTTTGATTTCTGACCAATTAATTTGCTAGGAGTCCATGGGCTTTGGATACTAAGGTATAGCAGACTGAGTTAAGCGCTCCTCGTGTATCCACACTCAGCTTTGTGAGGCACAGGGCTGACGCAGGAATGAGAATGGGAATGGTCACACTGTCATTATTTTTTTTTTGGACATTATTCTTAATTCAAAGTCAGTTTTGAAAAACAAAAACAGGTCAGATCAAAAAGACTTCTTTAATGAAAATTCATTCTCCACAAATAGTAGACAAGGGACTAGCTATTGTTTAATAATAATTCATCAACTTGCCATCTCAGAGGAAGTTTGGGGGCCTTTTCCCCTTTAAAGTGGAAGGAAAAGAGGTGGTCAGCTGCTGATTTTGTTTTAGAAAAGAGATAACTAGGCTCCAGATGTGGGTTATTTCCAGTGTAGTTTTATCAAAGTTGAAGATAATGGACTGAAGAGGAACTCTTATCTTCACAATGAACTAGAGGACAGCCATGAAAATCCACAAAGCTAGAAGGAACCCTTATTTGGGGGGATGAACAAGGTGGGGTTCCAAAATGAGGCTCCAATAAGTGCTGAGGTCTTTTGTGGATCTGGGGAAGGGGAGATCTATTGCATTTGGTTTTCTGGAACCTGACAAGAGACATTTTTCTCTTTAAGATTAAATTTTCCTTTTTAATTTTAATTTTGCTGATATCTGAGGGCTCAGGTAAAAGCCTGGTTTAGGTCTCCTATCAACTCTTAGTTGGATTAGTATATCCCTCCTATTGAAATTGACTTCACTGCTTCCGGTTCTTTTCTAGCCATCTTCCTCAAAGATGTTAAGTTAATATACTTGAGACTCAGAACTGTTTACATCATTCCCCTGCTTCAGAGTTCTTCGTGGCTCCCTGTAGCATCTGGGATAAATGACAGATCCCTTACTTTCAGCTCTCCATCAATTTTTCCGTTTTTAAACCTTGAACTTCTCATGCATTTTATGTTCCATTAGGATTGCTTCTGAATCTCTCCCAAGAAGACTATTTTCTCTCCTATTTTTGATCTTTTGACCATACCTGGTATACTGTGCTTCCATTGCTTTTCCCCTGCGTATAGCAGCTACCTTAACATGACCCTTTTTCTGTTACTCCTTTTGCCTCATTACTCCTGATATTTTTGCTCAAAAAATTTCATGTCTTCTAAAGTTTGGGTTTGTTAAGTCCTTAATACCTACCATATTCTCTTGCATTTAGTAAGTGTACATTGATTGAAAAATGCTAGGTGAGTCTGAAGCTGAGGGGCGTTGATGGGTTCTGTCAGAGGAGGTTTCTGAATGCAACTTCTAAGTCAAGGCCCTTAACACTTCTCCTCTGGATTATTGAAATTGGTTCTCACCAATTGCGGGTTCACTGGGAGTCAGCAATATTCTTGTGGCAGCCAAAAATAAAAATAAAAATAAACTAATATGATTTTAGGCTGAATCAATAGAAATATAATGCCTAAAACAAAGGGGAACATAATTCCACTCTGCTTGGAAATGATCAGATTCAGGCTGGCTTTGGGTGTTCAGTTCTGGTCACATTTAGAGAGAAGTACATTTAAAAGATTCCATCCAGGATGATGAAAGACTTGAAACCAGTCCCAAGTTCGGCTTCCATGGTCACTGGGACTCTCTGGTGTGGGACTGCTCTTTATTCTCACCTCATTTCATCCAGCCCCATCATTTCCTCAGGTGAGGAAGCTACTGAGCAGTAGAGTTTCGACTCCAATTCAGGCTTCTGACTCCAAAGTTGCCCATCCCGGTCTACCAAAGTATCCTGAGGAATTACTTCTCTACCCTCTTCTAAGGAAACTATCCTCATGCAACATCCTTAGTAAAAATCTGATTCTTTGCCAGTCCTTCATTACTTGGTATTTAGACATGTATTTTCTATCTTTTGCAATTGAGTGGTAGTGGTTCCTGGGGTCCAGGAATATTCTCCATAGCCACAAAGGAAGAGCTATTCTGGATACTCTTTTGGCTGTACTAAGTACTGTCGTTTCTGAGTGGAGCACAATGATGGATGTAGCAGTGGATGAAGCAGGAGGTTTGATCCAAAGAACTCTAAGCTCTCAGGGTTAGATCCCATCCTTATCATAACTTTAAGGCCATTCTGCCTTCAAAACCTGAACCAGAGAAGTGTTTGCACCAGAGACAAACAGAAGACTATGGGCTAGAGAGGAGCTTGTCTTAGTTCTGCCTTAAGTAGGAGTTATTAAATGCCTACTACATGTTTATGCTAGAAGTAAGAACAAATTCAATAGTTAGTCCTTGCTCTTGGAGAGCTCAAACTCTATGGGAAATCAGATTATTTTGACCTTCCAAATCTAATTCTTCCTTTGCAACAACAACAACAACAACAACAAAATTCGGTTCTGCACATATATATTGTACCTAGGATATACTAGAAGATATTTAATAAGTATGGGAATGCCTGCCATCTAGGGGAGGGGGTGGAGGGAAGGAGGGGAAAATTCAGAACAGAAGGGAGTACAAGGGATAATGTTGTAAAAAATTACCTATGCATATGTACTGTCAAAAATGTTATAATTATAAAATTAATAAAAAATTACTATTATTAAAAAAAAAACTCTATGAGGAGAGACATTATAACGCAATAACAAACAAGCAAGACGTATCTTGAACAACTGTAAAAAATCAACAATGAGGACACATTAGCTTTAACTTTACCCTGGAACCCACAGAAATGGCAGGAGTTCCTCACTTTCAGTTTTAACTCATTAGTCTTGCTAAGGACTACCTGGCTCACCTGCCAGGGAGTGCCTTAAGGTATTGTCAGAATCCCCCAATTCTCAGTGCCCTGAGGGAAAGTCTTTATAACCATGATCTAGTTAAACCTCTACTTTCTCTTGCTGGGTATTTTATTGTCAAGTAATATGGAAGACCAAGCAGCAGAATTTAAGGTAAGATAGCTCATTAGTGTGCACATCGAGGCTCTACGGGACTTCTGGGAAATTGTGTTCAGTCCCAAGCACTATAATTTAAGAACCTTGATGAACAGTGGAGTGTACACAGAAAGGACTTTGAGTCCATATTGTATGAGTGTCAATTGAAAGAATTGATGCTGTTTAGCCTGGGAAAGAGAAAACTCAGAGGAAATTTTGGAACTATATCCAAGTGTCTGAGGGGATGATGTTCAGTATGTATAAACTTATTTTATGTAACCCCAGAACACATGGAAAATTGGAATTCATCTAAGCAATATAAAAGAGGAAAATTAAATTGATTTATAACTAAAAATCCCAATCAACTTTTTATTCTTTGACCTTTGGGAATCACCATACTTAATATGTTTATTGTGTTTCTTTTTGCTCAGTTGTTTTAGTTATTCCTGCCTCTCTGTGACCTTAATTTAGGGGTGTTTTTTTTTTTTTGCAAAGATACTGGAATGATTGACCATTTCCTTTTCCAGCTCATTTTACAGATGAGGACACTGAGGCAAACAGAGTAAAGTGACTTGCCTAATATCACACAGCTAGTAAGTATTTGAGGCTAGATTTGAACTTGTGATATCAGGTTCACCATTCTATACACTGTGACACCTACTTTCTTCCAGGAACGTGTATATCTCTATAGAAACGCAGATACAAATAAAAAGGATCTTGTTGGAAGTTCATAAAGGGGTGGGTGATTTGGGAGAATTCAGAGTCTTTGAAATTTCTGGTTATATGACTCTACTATGTATGATAATAATCTTAGCTTCGAATCATAGGTTAAAGAATGGTTTCATCAATGCCTGATATTAAATAGGAGAAATACAGAGAGTTAAAGCAAATAATAGAGCTGACTAAACATTAACAACTGTTCCTCCCTTCCCTCCAAATAGAAGGCAATCTGCTTTGGTTTAGCATAACTGCCTACTGAAGTAATTCATCTGAGTTAATTCAGCAACCAGACAAAGGAACTTGGATCAATAAATACAAACAAGCAAATGTCAAAAGATAATGCACTTACACTGCTTGAAACTGGCTTTTAGAAGTTTGAAATACATTAACTTGTATCATTTTTTTTCAACAAGCTCATTTGGACAGACACCAGCAAAATGGGATTGCTCATTATAATGTGAAGTATGTAAATTAAAACATAAGTCTTGGCCTGGGAACATTTGTGGTAATTGTTTGGGCAGAAAAAAAGAGGAAAAGAAGGAACAATTAAATTGTTTTTCTCTTGGATTTTGTCTATTTTCCCTATTTGAAAATGACCACTCTATACATGACTATAAATGTTTGTTACTTATTGTCAAGTCAACAAGCATTTATTAAGTGCCTACTATATGCCAAAGATAAATATATATTTATATTTATATAACATGTAAAATATTATATAATGTACATGTCATATATAACAAATGTATATTATATTTATATATATGTATATATGGGGCTCGCATTAACAGGAAAGAAAACATGTAGATGGTTATCTACAAACAAGATATATTCAGAACATTTAGGAGAAAATCTCAAAAGAAAAGTGCTAAGAAAATGAAGAACCTGGAAAGACCTCTTAAAAATAGGAGATTTTATCTGAGAGTTGAACATCCAGGGAAACCAAGAAGCAGAAATGAGAAATAGCCTTTCAGGTAGTGGGGACAATCAGTGAAAATGCCCAGAACTGGGGGATAGATCATATAATATGTGGAGAGAAATATAGTGTAAGAAGAAAGTAGAAGGGGGCTGGGTTATTTGGGGCTTTAAAAGACAAACAGAAAATTTATATTTGATCCTACAGTTGATACAGAGGCCCTAGACTTGATTGAGTAGGGAAGTCAGACCTTAACTTTAGGAAGATGAATTTCATAAATAAATAGAAAATAATCGAAATGGTAAAAAAAAAAAATTAAAGAGGGAGTCCAATGAGAAAGTGATTGTACTTTTCCCAGCAAAGGAGATAAGGGATATTTATAAGAGATATTATATAGGAGGAATGGACAAGACTTGGCAAAAGATTGGGTGGGGGAGAGGTGAGAGTTAGTGAGAAGCTGAGGATGGCACCTAGGCTCCGAGCCTGAATGACTCAAAGGATGGTAGTTCCCTTGACAGAAATAGTGAAGTTTAAAAAGGGGAGCATTTGGGGAGGAAGAAAATTAGTCCATTTTGGTTATGTTGTGTTTAATTTGTCTACAGAACATCCAGTTGAACAGACAGTTGGAGATTTAATTCAGGAGGTTAGGAGAAAGATTAGTGCTGGATAAAGCTATCTAAGTATAATCAGTCTATAGTTAGTAATTGAATCTCTGAGCTTCTGAAGTCACCAAGTGAAGTAGAAAGAATTGGGATGATGGTCCAGGAAAGAATCCTGGGAGTTTTTAGCAGGCATGGCTTGGACAATTATCAAGCAAAGAAATTGGTGTAAGGGGGTCATACATGATGTACCAGGAGAGATTATGTCATCAAAATCTAGAAAGACGAACACATCAGGAAGATGACTGACAATGTCAAAGGCTGTAGATAGTTCAAGGAGGATAAGGAATGAAAAACATGTCATTGTATTTGGCAAATAAGATGTCATTGGTAACTTTAGAGTGTTTTGATTGAATGATCAAGTCAGAAGTCACACTTTTGAGTGTTAAAAAGCAAGCGAGAGAAAGAGAGTAGATACATTGATTATTGATGACCTTTTCCAGGAATATAGCCATAAAGAGGAGAAGATATAGCTAGTGGCAAGGGGTATATCAAGTAGAAGTTTTGGCGGGTCTTGAGGGGAAAATGCATTTGTTTTTTGCAGTGGGGAAGAAGACAGTAGATATGAAGAAAGAGAAGAAAAAAGAGAGATTGGCAGTGATAGAGAGAACAATGTGGTGGATATAATGGGATTGAATGGGACTAATTGTGCATATAGAATAGTTTGCCTTGTAAATAGAAGGACTACTTCTGATAAGACAGGGGTGACAGAGGATATAGTGAACGAACATATCTGAATGATGTGAGATAACTAGGAGCGGAGAATAGGAAATCCTTGGTGAATGGCCGCTTTTTTCAGTAAAAGATGAGGTAAGTTTCTTGGCTAATGGGGTGGAGGGGGAGGAATCACAGAGAAGGTTTGAGGAGAGCTAGATGAAATGGTTTGGAAGATGGATTGTAGTGAGTGGGAAGGTGATTTAACTGGAGAGGTGTTTTGCTACAATGAGGGCTGAATTGAGGTTATGTAATATAAATTTGTAGTGGACCCAGTCTTCATGTTCCTTGATTTTCTCCACCTTTGTTTAGCAGAACTTCTGTAGGAGTAAAAGAGCAGATGGTGGGACTGAGCCAAGTCTGATACTAGGCAAAGCAAGATGGGGGATGTGATAAGGTTTCAAGAGCCTCAATGGAAAGGGATGGTAAAGAGTTGAAGTGATTCATCAAGAGATGAAGAAAGGGAACAGAGGACAGTATAACCAAACATTTATTAAACACTTACTGTGTGACAAGCACTGTGTAAAATGCTGAAGGCACAAAAAGAAGGAGAACATAGTGCCTGCCCTCAAGGAGCTTACATCTTAATGGGGAAAAACAATATATAAAATAAGCAAAGCTTACAATATATAATAATACACAAAACAAGCTATATACAAGATGAATGTTCTTTGTTTTTGAAGAGGATCAGTTATATTATGGGATGATGTCTTGACTTGTGAGTAAATTGGATTGAAATGAGGCAAAGTTACATAAGATCACCAACCTCCTTCTCTTTTCCTGGGTCATTGAAGTCCTTTAAAGGCAAAAATTAAGCTAAGGATGTTGGCGATGACCTTGGAGTCTTTGATGCTTGACCAAGCTCCAAGTGCTTCGGCCTTCTTCGGGGCTCTTGGAATCAATTGCTCTCATCTTCCCGTTCTGCCTGAGAAAGTCTTCGTATGATTAGGCAGACACCCTCCAACATCAGGTTCAAGTCTGTCCATTACTGAGGGTAGACAGACTTCCATTACCCTCAGCCTGGTAAGCCCATAGGTTTACTGGGTGTGGCCACTGTTACAGCTTCTTGGAGCCACATGTAAAAATTGAATAAATTCAGTGGACACCAAAGTAGACAAGACTCTGCAAAGGGCTCAGCTTGGGTTCCCCCCCCCATGCTGTCATGTCCCATACAGGATGGATATAAATTAATAAAAGTGGAAAGGAACTAGAATTTTTGAAAAAGTTGGGAAAGTCTGCCTGCAAAATGGGGGATTTTAGAAGGCATGATAACCTCAGGAAGAACTGGAGGAAGAACTGAAGACATAGTCAGGATAGAGAATAGACAATGAAGTTCCAAAGCGAGATATAGGACTTTCCAAGTTCTTGAACATGGAAATGGAGCATGTGAGAGTAATAGAAAAGTTGAGGGATCTTTGAGTATGACTGAGTTTTTCTGGAGGTATGAATAGATCATAAGAAATGAGTATGGTGAGGAAAGTACTTAATCAACATAAAATATGAGCTACTTTTATTATTAAAGACATCATGTCACTGTAAATAAAGTATAAACAAAAGTTATATAAAGGCTGGGAGTCTGGAGGACATCCATTCAAATCCTGTCTCTCATACATGTCCCTTGGCACCTCACTCTACTCCACACGCAAGTCTTAGGACTTTTCTATTTTTTCATATATATAGATTCAGATCTTCATTTGCATGAAGGGAATCCCATACTAGCAGATCCAAACAGGGACCCGTCTGATGTCTTCATCATTCTTTTCCCCCCGTTTTCTCCTTTTCCTTCTTTTCATCCTCTTCTTCATCACATAGTAGACTCACGAGAAAAGCTTATTCATTGATCATCATAACAAAAATGGCATTGGTATTCAAGTTATCTGTGTGAACATAGTACTTGGTAAAATATTAAAGAATAATAATATTAAAATATAGGCCCAATCTATATTCAGTGAGCTTCTATGGGTTCTGGAATAGAGTATCAGAGAGCTTGAACGAACTGGAATCATGAAAATCCTAATTGGCTTGTGCTGGTCTGGAGAGTGCTCCACACCATCACATATTAACACGGGATTTGAGTCATACCCTGTTCTCCCACCTGTGGCATAGGTTCACAGAATCACATATCCCAGTGCTGAACACAGGTTCAGGGAGTATCTATTACAATCTAGTGTGACCTTGGACAAAGTATTCGATTTTCTGCGTCTGTCTCCTTGTTCTTTTAATAGACACCATAATATCCCACGAATGCTGTTATGGAACAATAAGTGTTGGTGGTATTCAGTGCTAAAGATGAATTGTTTTGAGCATACTCCTATGGCCTCAAATAAAATTTGGAGGTGGACTCTCTCGAAGGAGAATCGGTTGAACCGAAAGAGGCAGAAAAGTTTTCCTGCTTAGAAAACTATTTCTTGAACCCTGACAAAGAGAGGAAAGGTAAAGGGCTTAGAGCTCAGGATCTGAGAGGATGTGCGGTCCACTGAGAGAGCCCTTGATCTGAGGAAGCTCTGGCTTCACTTTGTAGTTTCGGCACCATCTCCTTATGTGATTTGGGGCAAGTCGTTTGCCTGAATTTCCTCATCTGTAAAATTGGCAAGTTGGATTAAGTGATTACTTGGATCCTTGTAGCTCTTGTTCTGGGATCCAATGCTCTGACTTCTGAAATCTGATTGTTATTAGCATAGCTCAGCTTCTACTCCAAATCTCCAGTATCCTCTAGTGATGGGAAATGATTAGGGGAGCCCAAAAGTCATGATCTCCAAAGCATCTAAGTTACAGGTGATCCAAAGAGCCAAAGAAAGAGCCAACTAGGGAGAATTTAAGTAGCTGAACCTTCTGCCCACCATTGGTTGACATGTAAACATTAAGCTTAATTGAACAAACATTTTAAATATAATATATACAAGGTGCTGTGCCTAGTTTGAACACAAAAGTTGGCCGAAAAAAGTTGGAAGTGAAAATAAAACTCATCACTGAGGGAAGTAAGACCAAAAAGTTGTGGGCGTGGGGTGAGGTGGGTATGACCAGTTATTTGGACGGAGGAGGGTTGGAAGGATGGGGCAGCCTAAAGAGGGCACTGGTCTACCCAACTTTTTCCAAAGACAAGAGGAAAGGCTTTGGGTGAGACTTTCCCTAAAGACAGAAACTACTTGGAGTCAGAATTGATTCCTGCCTCTCATACTGAGGACATCATTCAACCTTTGTCCGCCTTAGTATTCTCATCAATCAAATGGGAAAAGTGGTAGCAGAGCCCTCACCAACTTGCCATCAGCTGAGCTAATGTCTTCAAAGGGTCTTGCAAACCAGAAAGTACATTGGAAGTAGGTCTACTGGAGGATCTGCAGGAAGTCATGGAAAAGGAGAAGATGTAGCTGGGTTTGATCTGCGTGGCTGAAGGGAGAGCGGGTTTCTGCTGGCCACAGTCTCACAGACATGCAGAACCATAATTTCTGGATTTCTTGCCCAGGACCCCCAAAGGGAATGGGGTGGTTGAGCCAAGTTATTTTTAATAGGATTCTAGGGAGACCAACCCCTAAAGGTTCTTGGCCATAGCAGTGTGGGGCCTATACATAGCTTCACTTTTTCCACACAGCGCTGTGTTACTTACCACCTTGGAGCTTCAAGAAATTATCTGTAACTTATTGACAAGGTTATTAGAAATTTCATCTCAAGTATGGATTCAAATTATATAATAGAAAAGAACCTGAATTTAATGTTTCAAAATCTGAGTTTGAATCTCATTTCTGTTGTCCAAGTAACCTTGGACAAGTATATTAGCTTTTTCATTTTTTTCTACTTCCTTCACCTGTAAAATAGGAAAACTATTTCAAATTCTGCCCTACTCATAGGGATGTTGTGAAGAACAAAGGTGATAGTGGATGGAACGTGAGCTGCTTGAGGGCAGGTGCAGGGCTTTTGCTTTTTTTTTTTTTTTTTTGTCTCCCTACTAGTTAGCTTGCTGCCTGGCACACAGTAGGTGCTAAATAAATGCTCAATGATTGCCTGATTTTGGAGATGGTACAGAGGCACATACCTGTTATAATTTTTCATCAACACTCATGCTATTCAAATGGAAATAATACAAAGTCACATTTTCATTGAGAGCTGGATGTATTGGGTCTTCCCCAACTGCCAACAAATGAACAGAGTTTAGGAAATTTAAATCACCCTTTCTAATGAAGCTATATCTAAATACTCTGGGTAATATTACCATGGATTGATTCAGTCCCTATTACACTGCTGCTATTTCCTCTCTCCATTGCCATCCTGTCTTCATTGAGTGATCAGAAATAATCGGACAAACTAAAATTCTGAGTCAAAAATCTTTAAAAGCCTTTTCTTATACTTAGCAATAATACTTACATTTGTCTTTTCCTACTTGTCCTCTCAGTAGCTTTTGACAGTTTCACCCCACCCCCTTCCTTCTTGAGGCTGTGTTCTCCCATGGTTCCCATGAAACCACTATTTCCCTTAAGTGCTTGGAATATAGTTAGCATTTAATGAATGTTTATTTATTGTTTCTACCCTTATTCATCTGAGACTCCTCAGTCTTTTGCTGTATCATTCTCATCGAGCTACCTAACTGTAAGTGCCCACAAAGCTCTGCTTTGAACCTTCTTTTCTCTATATACTCTTGATTAGCTCATCTTGCAGAGGTTCCATTATCATCGCTATATAAAATACTAAAAATATGAAAAGTCCAAATCTCTTCTCTGAACTCCAGTCCTGAATCGCCAAAAGTCTGCTGGAGATCTCCGAATGTTCTATCAGTATATCCAACAAGACATGGTCAAGACTACACTCATGCTCTTTCCTCACTAACTTATCCTTTGGACAAGCTTACCTGTTTCTGAGAGCAATGACTTCATTCCAGAGACCTGGTTTTGTGATTTCAGGGTGATATCCATTAAAATATAAGCTAATCAGAAATAGAGTTTGCTGTATTTCTTGGCCTTGTTTTCCTGGTGCCAGGTACACACTTAGTGCTTAATAGATGCATGGCATTTGAGTGATTGAGTCTTTTCACATCCTCCAGTGTCCAGCCAATCTTTTGCCAATTCATGTCTGGTTTTCCTCCACAATTGTTCACATCAGGAATACCCCCAACTTGGGCAGAAGACTCGCCTCTCTTTAAATCACATGATAGAGAGGATGTATTCCTCTGTTATCACCCCTCTAGGGCTTGTTCCAGGCACTGACACACTAGCCCAGCAGAAAAACAGTTCCTCAGCCCATGGAGTCCATGATAATGAAGAGGAGCCCTTTGAGGTACCAAATCTATGCTCAAGTCTCAGTCCTTTGAATTGTATTCAGCTCTCTCAGAATATATTTAAAGAAAAATAAAAGAAGATAAAAGCCAATCTTTACTTTTTAAAAGCACTATACAATTCACAACATTTAATATCAATCAATTCATTTCTATTAGAAAATATACAATTGGAGTCTTAAACACAGGCTTATCATACTATATGCACATCAAGGCAACCAGAGAAACTTCCCTGATGAATTAATTTTTTTATTTATAATTTTTTTCACAGTATATATGCATGAGTAATTTTTTTTATAATATTATCCCTTATATTCATTTTTCCAAATTATCCCCTCCCTCCCTCTACTCCCTCCCCTAGATGAAAGGCAATTCCATACATGTTACATGTGTTACAGTGTAACCTAGATACAATATATGTGTGTAAATCCCATTTTCTTGTTGCACATTAAGTATTAGATTCCGAAGGTATAAGTAACCTGGGTAGATAGACAGTAGTGCTAACAGTTTACATTCATTTCCCAGTGTTCCTTCTCTGGGTGTAGTTGTTTCTGTCCATCATTGATCAGCTGGAAGTGAGTTGCATCTTCTTTATGTTGAAGATTTCCACTTCCATCAGAATACATCTTCATACAACATTGAAGTGTACAGCGATCTTCTGGTTCTATTCATTTCACTCAGCATCAGTTGATTTAAGTCTCTCCAGGCCTCTCTGTATTCCTCCTGCTGGTCATTTCTTACAGAGCAATAATATTCCATAACCTTCATACACCATAATTTACCCAACCATTCTCCAACTGATGGACATCCATTCATCTTCCAGTTTCTGGCCACAACGAAAAGAGCTGCCACAAACATTTTGGCACATACAGGTCCCTTTCTGCTCTTTAGTATTTCTTTGGGATATAAGCAATAGCAGCAATGCTGGATCAAAGAGTATGCACAGTTTGATAACTTTTTGGGCATAATTCCAGATTGCTCTCCAGAATGGCCGGATTCTTTCACAACTCCACCAACAATGTATCAGTGTGCCAGTTTTCCCACATCCCCTCCAACATTCATCATTATTTGTTCCTGTCATCTTAGCCAATCTGACAGGTATGTAGTGGTATCTCAGAGTTGTCTTAATTTGCATTTCTCTGATCAGTAGTGATTTGGAACACTCTTTCATATCAGTGGAAATAGTTTCAATTTCCCTGATGAATTAATTTTTTAAAAAAGCATTTATTAAATCCAAAGCTCTGAAGATATGAAGAGCAAAGAAGCAAGCTGTCCCCACTCTCTAGGAGTCATTTTTAATGGGGGAAGATAACACATGTTGAAGGTTCCATATGCAAGTCCATGAGCCTGGGGATACAGTGACAAAAGTCAATACAAATTTCTCTTCTATAGTGTTATTCCCACTATTAAAAATTGTCTCCATTTATGACAAAGAAGTTCTAAGAACTGTGATAGGAGAAAAGCTTTAGTCTCCTGTGTAAATTAAATGCTCATTGAGCTGAGTTGAATTGCTCTTATTTGCACCTATGGTGTTCCAGACAGCATCCTGGGACCTAGAGAGGGATCAGCTTAAAAACACAGTCTCTGTCCCCAAGGATTTTAAAGTCTAGATAGGAATAGAGGAAGAGTGGAGGGGAAGGGGACATGGGATAGGGAAACATGAGTGGCGGCACAAATGAGTGGAATGCTTTCCAAAAACCATTCAGTCTAGTTGGGCCCCTCATAGTAAGAGAGACAGAGGCTGCTTTTTCTGAAAAAGTAAGCAGGGTCACATAATGAAGTGTCCTGAATGTGTGACCAGCACATTTGCATTTAATCCAATTGATTTATCCTTTTATTTTCCTTTATTTAAAATTATAAGAATTACTTAGGAAACTTGGACTTCTATATTAATAGAAAGGAATAGTGGTTAGGGCAATCTCAAAGAGGAAGTAATCCACAAATTATTTCTACTTTGGTTCATGCTTATTTTCATTAGAAAATACTATTTTAATATTTTAATTAAATTCTCTCAAACATACCCCTCCACTCAAAGGTGTCCTAAAAGCTTGAGGAGCCAAATGAAATGCCTGAATCCTGCTGGCCACATTCCTCCTCTTATAAAATGGGAAGGTGTTTGCAAATAGCTCACGTCTTGCTTTCTGTTTCATGGTGGCCATCGTCAGACCTCGAGGCCATCCTGGGGACTGTGCCATTCCTGGTACTGGATGATGATTCTGGGGATGCTTGGCCCGGCTGCATCACTTCTGAGATTTTATTAGACTAGTTTGAAGCTCTAATTTGCCTTTCATAATGAGACAGTCTTACAAATGCCATCCTGACTGGTCAGAGGAATTCAGCATTTCCCAGAATCCCAAACTTCATCCTTAAGTCGTCAGGTCTCGGTTTTCAACATCTCCCTGTTATCCTTTGCTTTCTTTTGAGTTTAGCCAAAGAGGTAGAATGGGAAGTAGCATGATCTAATGGCATGAATACACTCCATGTATGCCAAGAACATCTTAAAAGGGATGAAAACATCAATATACGCACCATGCATTTAGTTTAATTTTTGTATTGATCCAATGAAGTTTTCTTATAAGACCTTTATTTCCTGTTGTATGAGGATCTCAGTGCAAAAAATCAGTGAGGGGCGCTTAGTTTGGAGAAAGGAAGACTGCGATGGGCAATGGGGGATGTGGTGAAGTATTGAAAGGTGGTCCAGTATTGAAAGGACTGTCATACGCTGGAGCCATTGGATTTAGTTGATATGTTCCTAGAGCAGAAGGATTAGACATGGAGAGAAATAAAGTAAGACTCAACATGAAGAAAAACATTATGAGAATTAGACCTTTGCTAGAGTAGAGAATAGAAAGACAGTAGGCTTGGGCATCTTTCTGTGTGTCTGTGTGCTTCTTTCTCTTTGTATTTCTCTTTTGTCTGTATTTCTGTCTGTCTGTCTATATTTCTGTCTCTCACTGTTTCTCTGTCTCTGTCTTTCTATCTCTATATGTCCTTTTCTCTCTTTTTTCTCTTTCTTGTCTGTCTCTTTCTCTCTATCATACACACACACTCACACATAACGGCAGGCCAAACACATAATATAACATTTTATGTGGACAGACACAGTGGCCCTCTTATTCACTTCTATGTGGAATCTAGACAAATTTTCAGATAGATAGTCTCCCTGGGACAAACACACACACACACACACACACACTCTCTCTCTCTCTCTCTCTCTCTCTCTCTCTCTCTCTCTCTCTCTCTCTCTCTCTCAATTTATATCTATAGATAAATAGGTAAGTATATATAGATCTTTATCTACAGATAGATAAGTAGATATAAATCTTTATAGATAGGTAGATAGATATAGATACAGATATCAGGATGAAAGAATGCTTTCTCTTTTACACATGCACACTGTGGGACCTATTCTCACATATTTAGAGTGTTCCGTTCTTTGGTCATACTTGCCCTTGGTGCCATGAAGTAGTCAGTGCCATCTCAGCCTTTGCTTTCCGGTTTGCTGGGATCTCTTTTATGTGAAGGCCCTTGCATCAATATCCTCTGCATGCAGTTGTGACCACCCCTACAGTCCTTAAGAAGTGGCCTCCATGCCCACAATCATTGCATGAGTAATGCTAGCTGCTCACCCACTGCAGGTGCTCCAGTCCAGTGTGAATCATTCCAAGGATCTGGGTTGGGGGAGCAGCTCAGCTGGCTCCTCTGTGGGCAGACTCTTTAATTTTTTTTAATTATAGCTTTTTATTTACCAGATATATGCATGGGTAATTTTTAGCATTGATCCTTGCAAAACCTTCTGTTCCAACTTTTCCCCTCCTTCCCCCCCATCCTCTCCCCCAGATGACAGGTAGTCCCATACATGTTAAATATGTTAAAGTATATGTTAAACACAATATATGTATACATATTTGTACAGTTATCTTGCTGCACAAGAAAAATCAGACTTAGATATAAGGTAAAAATAACCTGAGAAGGAAATGAAAAATGCAAGCGGACAAAAACAGAGGGAGTAGAAATGCCATGTTGTGCTTCACACTCATTTCCCAGAGTTCTTTCGCTGGGTGTAGCCGGTTCTCTTCATTATTGAACAAATGGAACTGATTTGATTAATCTCATTGTTGAAGTGAACCGTGTCCATCAGAATTGACCATCATATAGTCTTCTTGTTGCCGCGTACCATGATCTCCTGGTCCTCCTCATTTCACTCAGCATCAGTTCGTGTCAGTCTCTCCAGATCTCTCTGAAATCATCCTGTTGGTCATTTCTTACACAACAATAATATTCCATAATTTTCATATACCACAATCTCTTCAACCATTCTCCAATGGATGGACATCCAGTCAGATTCCAGTTTCTGGCCACTACAAAGAGGGCTGTGTGGGCAGACTCTTGAATCATATCTTCTGCTAACTTTGGACTCGTCCCCTACATATGTGGTACCAGGCACGCTGGCCAACAGCTTCAATTGTCAAATAAAACCTCATTACGTGTGTTTAGAATGCTTAGACCTCCCATGCTGTAACGTGCATTTGGAAGGTTTTGCCAAGGAAGTGTGGCTCTAGTAGGTTCTAGCTCTTCCAGTTCAACCTAGTAATAAAGGAAGTGCCTGGAGCCTACTAAACCCTCAGCAGCTCACCACCAGATTGGCCACCAGGTTTTTGGCAAAAGCAGCTATCAGAGACCACATGTAAGTTATACACTGATTTAGGGATCTGAAGGTTCTCCATCTGGAGTAAGAAGAAGCCCAGAGATCATTAACCACCCCCCCTTTTTTTCTTTTTTTTTTTTTTTTTAACAGAGAAGGAATTTGAACTAAGTGTAACACAAGTATGGATCTAGAAAGGGAAAACCACTCAGGGCTCATCTGTTGCAACACTTATATTTTATGCATGATCACACTGATACTCAAAGGGGCGGTGACATGACCAAATTCGCTCAGGTAGATAGTGGCCAAGGAAGGGTCCATGCCAGCTGAGAAGCTTCCCCCTTGCTGAAATTACCTGGAACTGAAGGACTGTTTGACAGCATAAGTTATACACTTATTTTGGGGGGGTGTCTGATTTGTGCTTTCATTGAGATAGGGAACTCCAGGGAAGGAGCGCTCTCTCCCGATGTAGATGTATGGCTTGTCTTCCACTACAGTTGTAGACAGCTGCTTGCAGCATGGAATTGAGCAGCCCGTTACCAGGTGGCAAGGCTGGGCGTCACCAGGTGGCAAGGCTGAGCATCACTAGGTGGCAAGGCTGGGTGTTACCAGGTGGCAAGGCTGAGCATCACTAGGTGGCAAGGCCAGGTGTTACCAGGTGGCAAGGCCAAGTGTTATCAGGTGGCAAGCCCAGGCGTCACCAGGTGGCAAGGCCAGGTGTTACCAGGTGGCAAGGCTGAGCATCACTAGGTGGCAAGTCCAGGTGTTACCAGGTGGCAAGGTTGGGTGTTACCAGGTGGCAAGGCCCAGGCGTCACAGGTGGCAAGGCCAGGATGCACAAGAGGAGGCTGAAGCCGGAGCTTTCTGACTTGACAGCTACCTCTCAGGCTGCTGCACTGGGCTGCTTTTGTTATGTATTTCTATGTGATAATAAAGTGAGAGTTTCTAGAATCCAGGCTCTTAAAAAGGGGAATTCCTTTCCTTGCCCTCCAAGCTCTTGGGGTTCAGCTATGGAATGGGTAGGGTCACTCAAGGCCTGACCGTGGCTCTTCTCTGGGTGTTCTGGAGTCATTCCCCCAAACGTGCCCTGGAAACACTGTCCCAGTGTGGCCCAGCCTAGAGCTGCTGGCTGTGATTCCAAACGCAGCGTGCTGGGTCATGTTAGGAGAGGGATCTGGCTGCTTAATTAGGGCAATTGTGTCAGAGGCCTCCTTCTCCTTCTTTCTGTGTGGGACTGGGTTTATGACTGAGAGTGTGTGTGTGTGTGTGTGTGTGTGTGTGTGTATGTGTGTGTGTGTATGTGTGTGTGTGTGTGTGCTCCCCCTAGACAATCACAAGCTTTGCAGCATCCGTCTTTCCAGTTACATCATTGCTGCAATGCCCCTCTGTGGCTGATTCAGGCCAGTGCAATGCCAGAAATGAAATGCACAGACCCAAACCGGAAGTAATCCTGACAGGATGCAAAGGAATCTTGTGAAATCAGTCTGGAAAGAGAGGCTGACAAGCCAAGCTAGAATCAGCATAGAGTTATGGAAGGGTCTGGGACGGGGAGATGACTTGGTGAGTCTTGGACGTGAGGATGGGAGGGTATAAGTAGAGGGGAGAGCCTGGAAGAAGGCAGCCCATTTAGCGAGTTAATAAGGAGGCCCTGGGAGGGGTGAGAAAACTCCAAAATAGTCTTGAGACTGAGTGTAGGGAAGGTAGACATAGCTGGGGAGATAGAGAAGGTAAGCAAGAGAGAGAGAGGGTGAAAGATTGTTCGAGGATCCATGACTAAGGATAAGTGGGTAGGTGGGGAAATTACCTGCGACAACTTGGAAGTCAGGTAGAAGAAAGTATTTAGTGGGGAAGATGATGAGTTCAGATTGATTGCTATTTTTTGTAAACTTTAATTCCCCTCTAAAACAAACAAACAAACAAATCTTATGCCTTAGCCAGGGATTCATTTGATAAAAAAAAACAAACATAAAATCAGATAAAATTAAAAACAAAACAAAACACTGAAGGCTTAGAACCTCTGGAAACTAATGATTCCAGGATTTGCTTTATAACTTTACTATCAGATCATCCATTATTCTAATGTTCTTTCCCTAAATGTTATTATTATACAATACCCTCGGCCAACCGTGCAAAAGCCATTTATATATCTGATTCAGGTAATAGTCATCATTGGCTTTTGATATCCACTGAAAATTGAAATAGACCATTTGACTATGATCAGGGCCCTTGTTATGTGTCCTGGTCCACCTATTCATGTCCAGACAGGGGATGGTCTTAGTAGGGATGTTGTTCTTTAATTTAAATATTATGTTGTCCTTTGTATCAATATTGAACAATAATCAATTCTGCTTCCTAGAATATTAACAGGAACATATGAGATCCACAGGAATATTAAGCATCCAAACAAAATACATCCCTTTAATTTTAAAATAGAAAGAAAATTAAGCAGTGGTGTTTTAAGCAATACTCTTAAAAACAAAACATTAAGGCAGTTTTTAGAGGTGACTGTAGGAGTGCTGATAAATAGTATATTCAGTTTATCTTGAGTCACTGCTCTTTAAATTTGACCTAAAAAGCCAGTCAAGTATTACACACTAGTACTTCATGTCTCTACAAGTTTAGGCTGTTACTCCTTTACTTTCAAAAAGATTTGTCTTCACTGACAAAAAATAAAAGCCCTCCAACTTTGGTAGATTCTTCAAATGTGGCTGTGCACCCAAACAGTCCATTATCCACTGACCAACTTTTCCTCATGATAATTCTCGGTAAATGGATTTCCTTGGCACTTGGACAGCAGGCACATCATCCCCAAATGGACTCACACTCAAGGATTTTGACCCTTGGATAGGCTTGTCCCAGTTTGTACTCTGTTGGAAGATTCCCTTTAGAAAACTGAGCTCAAGGTTCTTATCTTGCCAATTTTGTCATATTATGTGTTTAGGAAAAAGTAATCATTTGGAAAGATTAATTCCCTTTAAAAATTCATTAGAGCTTCAAGGAAGGAGATTATTACTTTGCATTGCAACATTAAAAATGCTGTCTAAAGAAGACTGGAATACTTAAGTTCAAGGTCTCAGCCTGGACTTTAAGAAGAGGAACAAGATAACTGATGATTACAGGATTTTGACGTGGAAAAGTAGTTGACATTTTAAATAATCTTCAAAAACACATCTTTTTAAGGTTTTAGACAATTAAATTCAAAATTTGAAACACTATAAAGTATACTTAACAAAATCCATGAAAATTTTTAAAATGACATGCAACTACTTTATAAACTGCAAAGTTTTGGGCCAAGTTGCATACACACACAAATATATATATATATATGTATACATGTGTGTGTGTGTATTATTAGCCACTCCACAGATGGATTTTCAAATAGTTACGAAAAGTTCAGAGAATGGATGCAATAAGTATTTCCAAATTTTATAAAGAAAAACATGAACATTCACAGACTTCTCGACCTGTGATTTTCCATTCTCATTTTATTTCCAATCCTTGACCCCTATATATCTCTCTGAAAGCCAGAAGTAGGGTCGGGTAACTAGGATTGCCTCAGTGAGATGCACTTAGAGGGTGCTGATTGCACTTTCAGTCCTTTCCCAGATATAAATACAAAACTTTGAGTTAGCAAAAATAGTTATTTAGAAAGCTACTGTATAATCAGGCATGTTGATGCATGATTGTAATTCCACATTTCCTTGAGGCAGAAGCTAGTAGTTCTTTTGAGCTAAGGAGCTCTGAAGTGATGGACACAGTCAGCTCAGTATCAATATAGTGAGCCTCCAGGGAATGGGGTGTGGAACCAGATTACCTAAAGAAAGAAAAAGGGCATGGTCAGAGTTGCTGTGGCTGTTGTAATCAGTAGTAGGTTCAAGCCTGTGATCAGTCCCTGAATGATCAGATTGGGTGGGATCTAGGGATCCAGTGCTTAGCGAAAGAAGCAGTCATACCTTAGACATGGGTGAGCTTTTCTTTACTCTAGTTCCTTCTCAGGTGAAGGCAGGCAGCTTTCCATATTTGACCTCATGTCATGACTTGTGTGACTTGCACCAGGTAGAAAAAAATCCTAATTATGGCTCTGCCATTTCTATGTCTATGTAATTTGGAATGATATATACACATCGTTATGTTTAAGTTTGTTCATATATTTATTTATGCACAGAATATGATATATGTGTGTGCAAATATAGAGACAGAGACTTCCATAACCTTTGCTATTTCTCACATGGATACTTTCTCCATCAGTGCAGACTGACACAAAATAATCTTCATGAATTTCACAGCTTAAGATCAAACGTCTTACGGTGGATCTGATGATGTTGGGCACATCTGACCTGAGCATAACTAGTGTTGATTAGAATGCAATCTCCTTCATTTCATAATTTCATACGCTGCATTTTCCCCAGTTCCTAATATCATTCTACAAAATAGCAGATCTTAAAGTTTGATTGATTGATGCAACAACAGGCATATCAGCTGTAGCCACATGGGATTATTGTGCTCCCTGAAGAGAGTGATTCTTTAAAGGGCAATGAGTCTTGGTTCTACTGTATCTGCTCTTTCTTCTCTTTATCCACATTGAAAACACCCTAGCAAAAGCTGACTTGGTTGATCGTTGTCCTTCATGATCACAGGACCAAAATAATATCACTTTGTTAGTGTCAGTGTACAGTGTGTCTGAGTGTGGCTGATGAGACCAATCTGAGCTCAGAATGCTCTACCACAGGTTGGGCACAAACAGTCCATATGAACATTTGGGGTGGAGATTTATCTAAATTTGCACATCTCACTTTTTTTTTAGCTACTGTAATTCTGGCTCAGAGACCATGGCATCTTCTTTGGTGTGGGCATGCTATCCTGGGAAGTTCTGCGCCAGTGTCTGCCATGTTTCACTATCGAGTCCAAAATTCTTCAGAGAGAAAGCTCCTAATGGATGGAGGATCTGGATATTTTGACAGATCTAAGATCTTTGAGTATTTGGGATAATGGAAGTGATGATGCTGATCCCTTGGATGCAGAAATCAGAAAAGTGATGAACTATCTCATGGTAAAGATGTGACTAGATTGCATTGGAGTGAAAATGTTTGTGTATTTTTGAGAACCTCAGTGATTCTAGAAGACCCAGCTTCAATGCTGCTGAGTACTTCTCCCTTCTCCCCTACACTGCTAGCTCTCACTGCCAGCCATGATCCCTGTTCTTTTCATATAAGCTGTTCTTCCATTGGGGATTGAAATTTCCTGCTGAAGCTTGTTGTTGTTTGAATCAGAGAAGGTGAGGACCTGTTGTCCCAGGGTAGGAAATACTCAGGTGATGTAAACAGGTTACCTGAGATCCAAAGGAAAGAGGGAACGTATTAATAGCTTTTCCTCTGAGGGAAGAGTCGGATGAAAGGCCTCCACGTGGGTTTCATTTTTACTGCTCAGTGTAAGTCCTCTGGGAATGGGAATCCTGGAAGGGACGTCAGCCAACTGCCTTAAGTGGTCTCCTGAGTCCAGGCTGGTCAGGCACAGCTGGGTGGTTTAACTGTAGCAAGCAAAAAGGGAGCCATACCAACCCAAACCATACCACTTAGTAGCTTTTCCACAATAGATTGCTGCCACAAAATGGAAATCAATTAAATTATCCCAAGAAAAAATATAATAAAAATGCTGTGTGGGCATGTATACACACATACGTACACAACAAGATATTTTGTAACCTAAGCAGAGATACAATCCAGGTTTCTGAAATTAGAGCCTTCATCCTTCTCTTCCTCCCTTCTCCCAAGCTGAGAGAGTGCAGAGACTGAATGACCAGTCTTTGAGAGTTTTTTTTTTTAATCAGAAAATGCCTTCTAATAGTTTTTCTACGTGAAAATGCCATGGACTTCAGTGTTCTTAGAAAAATCTCAGATACATCAAGTTTCAATGGAAACCAATAAAAAGTCATGGAGGAGATGACACAAGACTCATACTCTTATGAGTATTGCTGATCTACTATTTTCTAGTCTTTTTCTTTGGGGCCTTATTGAATATTGAATATAGGCCCTGGTGTTCCCCTTACATGGAAAAAGCTAAGTGAAAGGCAATTCCATCCCCAAAATAAGATTTTCTAAGTGTCTCTTAGGTTTTGGCAAGATGATTGTTGTTGGGGATAAAAGAAAAATGAAAAATCCCCCCTTTGGGGAGCTTACAGTCTACTGGGGTGAAGTCCATACAACTAAGTGAATACAAAATATGAATAAAAAAATGCCAAGTGACTTCAAGAGGAGAGAGTGATAATACTTAAAGAGTCACAAAAGATCTCATGTAGGAGATGTATGTGAGCAGGGCTGAGAAGGAAGACAGGATTCTCAGAGGACAGTTAAAGAGGCAGAACATGGCGGGCATAGAGGAGAAGGAGATAACATCTCATATCTGAGGATCAACTTGTGGCTACCGGATTGAATGGAATTATATATATGTAAAGAGAAATAGATACAGGGAGAACCAGACAGTGACAGACATAGAGAAGGAGAAAGAGAGAAACAGAGACATAGTCAGGCAGAGACACAGAGAGAGATTTATTAAGTGCTTGTTATATTCCAGGTCCTGGAAATACAAACACAAGCAATAAGACGATCTTTACTCTCAGAGAGTTTATTTCATAACATGGGGAGACAATGCATGAGTAGGAGCTGCAGAGTTGGGGCACAAAAGAAGGGTACTCACATGGGCCCAAAAGAGAATAGTCACATGGTGAAGAAGAGGAGAGCCAGGTCATGAATGAAGTGAAAAAAGCTTGGGACACTTGTCAGAGAGTGGCCTGAGAGGCAGTTAGAGATAAGAAGAGTAGGTCCTTAGGATGGCATTATCTCCAAGGTAGAAAGCAAGCTAGTGAGGAGGAGCAGAGGTCTGGAAAGATAAGCATTAAGTGAAGTACTGTGAAATACCATGTGAAAGGCAGATAGGACCTGGATTGTGAAGGGCTTGAAATGTCAAACAGAATAGTTTATTATTTTTTGTTCTAAAGACAACAGGGAGCCACTGATAATGTTTCACTGGAAGAGGCAGGTAACAGGTTATTTTTGTGTTTTAGGAATATAAATTAAATAGATAATGATATGTAATCCAATTTATAACTTTAGTGAAGATGTCATAGAAAAAATTAGGGGGATATTGACATAAAAGATAACTTGGATGTGAACTAGGGTGAAGAAGGTATGGCTGGAGAGAAGGGGAGAGAAGGAACAGTTGAGGAAGATAATGTGAATATGGAACCAAGAAGACTTGGAAAAATGATTTAGTATGGAAGATGAAAGAGTCCCAGAGAGCTCAATGGTTAAAAACCTAGATGACTAGAGGGATGACAATGTCAGCAATAGAAACAAGGAAGTTTGAAGAAGGGGCAGATTGGTGAAGAAATCAGTGAGTTGCCTTTGAAAAAAATAATAAACTTGAAATCCAGGTTGAAATGTCCAGCAGGCAGCTACCAATAGCAGACTGGTGCACAAGGGAAATTAGGGCTGGGTGTATAGATCTCGCCATTGTTCACATAAAGTTGGATATTAAATAAACACATGTAAGCTGAGGAGATCACCAGTTAAGTGAAGGAAGGAAGAAAAGAGGAGAGGGTCCTGCAGAGAGCCTTTGAGACTTCCATATTTTGGCGGAGCAGTATCTCTCATCAAAGGAGACTGAGAAGGAACAGATGGAGAAATAAGAGACGAGTATAATGGAATACAAGGAAGCAGAGAGTTATAGGAAGAAAGGGTAACTGATGTTGACAAAACTTGCAGAGGTCAAGTAAAATGAAGACTAAGGGAAAAGTCAGAAGCACAGTGGAATTCATTATAAATTGTGGAGAGAACAATCTCAGTCATAGATTGAGGATTGGAAACAAACAAAAAAAAAGGTCAAAGAAAGAGTAGGTGAGAAAAATGTAGATACTGAGTATAATCATCCTAAACCATCGTAGGGTTTTTCCTGTGAACTTAAAGTTGTATGTGATATCTGGACAAAAACTGACCATGTATTAGGGCACACCATCCAATTCCATGAACAGAAATAGGGAAATTGGGAGAAAGGGCAGTTTGGGGAACATGTAGAAATAGAGGATGATAGCTTAAAGGAGTAATAATGTAATAATGGCGGGTTTAAGTCAAAGGTGTGTATGTCTATTTGTGTGTGTGTGTGTAGAAAAGATATGAAGCAAGATCATATCAGCAAATTATTCCAATAGTCCAGGTGATGAGGAAATATACCAGGGTGGGGAGAGTGTCAGAAAAAAATGAAGGGACATATTGGGGAGATGTTCTAGAGATGTGATGGACAGGCCTTGACAATAGCTTGGGTATAAGAACAGGGATGGTGAATGATAGTGAGGAGTCCAGAATGACTTCTGGGTTGTAAAACCGAGGGACTGGGAGGAAGGTGTTACCTTCAAATGTAATATAGAAGGTAGAAAGGGGGAGGGTTTAAGGGAAATATAATAATTTCTGTTTTAGATATGTCTAGTTGAAAATGTCTTCTAGACTTTAAATTTAAGATGTCTGAAAGGTCTTTGGAGATTCAAGATTGGAAATCAGCACAGAAGTTAGCACTATAGCTTAGATTTAAGATTCATTTAGCATAAAGCTGGTAATAAAATCCATGGGAGTTCCTGGGATCACCAAGTGAAGTAGTTTAGAGGGAGCAGAGAAGACAGCCCAGGAAACAAAGCTAAGGAACGTATGTGGTTGGAGGGCATGATTTAGATGAGGACCTAGAAAAGAAAAATGAGAATGAGGGGTCAGCTAGTCCTTCCTATCTAACCCAGAGTGGGAGAAGAAGAGAAGGATGCCCTAGAAACTTAAAGAGAAGAAAGTAAGAAGGAGGAGAGGTGATGAGCACTGTTAAAGCCTGCAGAATGTTTGTAAAAAATAAGGACTGAGAAAAGACCATTGAATTTGGCAATTAAGCAATCATTGGTAACTTTGGAGAGAACAATTTTGGTGCAATAATATCAGAAGTCAAATTGAAAGAGGTTAAGGAAAACAAGAGGAGAGAAAATTGTGACCTTTTCAAGTAGATGGCCTTTTGGAGTCCAGCCTCAAAGGGAAGAGGAGATACAGGATGAGAGTAGGGATGGAAAAATCAAGGTAGGCCTTTTACAAGATGGAAGAGACATAGATATTTTCAGATCCAGTAGATGGAAATGTTAAAAACTAAGTGAGAATGGAGATGACAGAGGGGGCAATCTGTGGTGTAAAGATAGAATAGAATGGGATTGCTTAGAGGCTTAGCCTTGAGAAAGACTAAGACCACTTGCAGCATGCCAAATAGGGGTGAAGGAGGAGAGAGGGGCAGAAGTCATCTGAGCAATGGGAGATGAAGAAGAGAGGAGAAGAAGGAGCTCATTTTTTTTCTATAAAATATGAGGCAAGGTCTTCTTCTGAGAGCTTGGGAAGAAAGGTAGTCATGGGAGATTGAGGGTTAAAAAAGTTTAGAAATACTGCTATGAAGAGTGAAGTAGTGAGTTGAAGAGAACTATAATAGGACTGCCTAGCAGCAGGAAGGCCAAGTCGTGGTTGTGTAGTATAGGGAGTTAGAATGGTTATGTAATTTTCTCCACCTTCATTCATCAGCACTAGCACATGTATTGGAGTGGAGGCTGGTAGGAGTGACCAAAGGCTGAGGTTTGGCTGAGTATAATCTGTTTTAAGAAGGAGACAAAGGTTTGAAGAGAGTAAACAGTGTAGAATTGAATTGATTCAGCAAGGGTCAAGATGGGAGAGAATGGCTAATACAGGGGAGGTGGTTTGAGGAAAAACTGAGGGTCAAAAGATTGAAGGTCATGGTACAGATGAATTGTAGGATTTTGAAAGAGAAGGCAGAAAGATGGAAGTTAAGAGGTTATGGTTGGATAAGGGGGTTATGACACCGAGTTGTTATTGTTCATCACCAAGATCAGCATTCTTCTTGTATGACTATAGCTATAAAAATGACAAGTGTGAATATATCTGACCAAGCTATTCTTTAATGTGATCAATTGTGTGCATATGTGAGTACAATTTTTGTCATTCTCATTTAAAACTAAAAACAAAAATACCTGAGGTTCAAGAGAGAGAAATTGATTTGTTCAACACCACCCAATTAGGAGGGGACAGAGGTAGGAAATTAATCCAGGATGTCCGATTAGAACATGATTGTTCTAATCTTTTCTCTCCATGGAGGCCAACATTGACCTCTGGATGGGAATTTCCTTGGTATCAGTAGGGATTTCCCGATGGACATGTAAGGTGGACAGTTTTGTCAGCTTTTTTCTCTTCATGATTTGTTTGCATTTGCTGAGAAGGAGGGTGCAGTCACTAGCAGTACCTCCCTCTCCGTAGCCCATCCCAAGACCCTAAGATTTTTAGGAGCACCACCCCTTGCACATCCATGAAGATAATCTTTCCAAAATTTGGAAAAATGACTTTTGCTTGCCTAATAATCATCTGTATCCTTGTCACTTAATCACAGGATCATAGATTTCTATTGAAAGGGAACTTAGAGACCATCAAAGCAGCATCTTTATTTTGTAGTTGAGGAAACAGGCCCAGAGAGGTTATGTGATTTGCTAGTTATTACATATCTAGTGGAAATTTGATATGATTCTAGAATTCCAAATTTGTGTTATGACAGTTGCTTTTTGAACCACTCATTTTTTTTATTATAGCTTTTCATTTACAAGATATATGCATGGCTCATTTTTCAGCATTGATAATTGCAAAACCTTTTGTTCCAGTTTTTCCCCTCCTTTTCCCCCACCCCCTTCCCCAGATGGCAGGTTGACCAACACATGCAAAATATGTTAAAGTATAAGTTAAATACAATATATGTATACATATCCATACAATTATTTTGCTGTATAAAAAGAATTGGTCTTTGAAACAGTGTACAATTAGCCTGTGAAGGAAATCCAAAATGCAGGTGGACAAAAATAGAGGGATTGGGAATTCTATGTAGTGGTTCATAATCATCTCCCAGAGTTCTTTTGCTGAATGTAGCTGGATCAGTTCATTACTGCTCTATTGAACCATTCATTTTTTGCAATTGATTATATACCAACATAAGTTGTTGTGTGTTTTTTCATAGTCATATGTCTCATTCTCTCTATGGAAAAGCAAGAACCCTAAGTATTAAAGTCTGTGCCTTATCTTGTTTTCACCTTAGTATTGTAATTGATAAAGGTGTATTTGTTGAATCATTCCAGGACGTTAGGAAAGATATTTCCTGTTTCTGTGTTTCGCTTTTCTCATTTGTTCAAGGAAGAGTTGGATGAAGGGAGCATGCAGCTTCAAAGTCTCATGCTCTAAAATCTATGACTTCTTGGCTGAGGAGTCTTTTCTAATAAGAAAAAAAACACTAAAGACCTTTATTCATTTAGTCCTTGAACTGATTCCAACTAATTCACACCTGGTTGGGGTGGGGTGAATGGTGCTGCTGAGAATCAGCTCATTGGAGCCTCCTTACTCTGTGGGACTGCCTGTTGTGTCTGAGCCAAGCCAGCTCATCTCTACCAGGACATCTTCCAGCTAAGCTGAGGGTAGCTGTTCCTTTCATCTTTATCATCAACTGGGGGAGGATCCTTGATGAGTCTTCATCGGGATTAGCTTGGGCTCTTCAAGTCATTGGCAATGCTAAGGCAGGTACCCCGGCCGGCTTTTGCCACCTGAAGCTTTCTAGAGATACTGACAGAATGTGAAGAGTCTGCCAAAGCCTAGAACAGTTACACATTAAATCTTCTCCCCCACTGGATGAAGGATGGTAATTGGCAAAGCTCTACATAATCCTTCCTAAAGTTGCTGAAGTTTTCTTTTGGCACAAAAGCCTCATGCTATTTAATTCACTGGTTCCTTGCTGCTAATGTGCCTTGCATCTCTTGGCCCTTTCCATTCTCAAGGTGCACATTTGGCAGCCAGGGTTGCTGCTTCCAGGTGACTTTGTGTTCATTCCTTGATTCTTATCCTTTGATCCCATGACAAGATGGATGGCAACTGTTCCATATCATTAAACTCCATCTCATTGGCATACATTGTGTTCCACTCTCATCCTCTACCTCTGATAATATCCATTCTCTATTTACCATCTTTCTGAACCATATACTCCCCATATATTCTGATATTCTTAAGATCTCATATTTCTCTCTCTGTCTCTCTCTCTGTCTCTCTCTCTGTCTCTCTCTCTCTCTCTGTCTCTCTGTCTCTCTCTCTCTCTCTCTGTCTCTCTCTGTCTCTCTCTCTGTCTCTCTCTCTGTCTCTCTCTCTCTCTTTCTCTCTCTCTCTCTCTCTCTCTCTCTCTCTCTCTCTCTCTCTCACACACACACACACACACACACACACACACACACACACACACCTTTTCACCCCTCTCCTATTTTTAACAGCCTTTTCTGTATGCATTTCACATTTAAATCAGCTAGTGTCAAAGCCATATGTAAGTTTGATTTGAAGGACCATGATTTAGAATACCACATCCCAGCATATCTATATTCCATTGTGTCATTATGTATTTTGTTATCTCTTTCCCAATTACATTTTAATCTGGTTCAGGCCACACTCAAGAGTGTTGATGGGTTTTATATGGCTAGTGGTCTGCATATCTGACTCCTCCAGATTAATGCACTAAAGAGAGTTTAAGTGACTTGACCAGGGTTACATACTAGGTATGTCTTAGGTAGGATTCAAACTTATGATTTATTTTCTAATTCTAAGGAAAATTCTCCATTTGCTAAGTCTACAACTGCCTTACCAAACACACATATAGAATTATAAAGTGGTTATACAACAAACAATAGACTCCATAATATATGTGTGTGTGTGTATATATATATATATATATAGTTTAAAATGTGTCTGCTATACTTAAAATGAATAAAGTCTCGTATTCTTTAATATTCCTGTCTAGACGATTTTCTGTTTGTTTTTTTTTTTAATTATTTTGAGGCTATTGTTACCTTTTTGTTCCTTGAAATGTCTTCCTTTCACCCTATTGAAATGCTACTCCGTTTAAAAGACCCAATTTAAATGCCATTTCTTCCTAGTTGTTCTACTTGATTATAAAATTTTCTGTTTCTCAAATAATGCTTTGAACTTCTATCAGATTCTTATTCTGTCCTTCTGATTTTTATTCATTGTATAGTTATACACAAGTCATATTGTCTCTTGTTAGGTAATAAACTTCCCGAGGGAGCAGCAGTTCTGTAATTATCTTTGAAGGCCTGAGGCACAGCATTCTGCACACCAAAGACTTTGATAAACAATAATTTCACTGCAGAACCCCCCTTTTCCTGAAGCTTTTTTCTTGTATGCAATCCATTTTAGGAGACACTTCTCCCTTTGTTAAATAAATGCCACTGATTGAATATGTGATTTTGAGTCTTTCTTCCATTCAGGCTGGTTTCCCTGAGTCGTAGGGTTGTGATCTTGATTACATATAAGCCATTATGATCTTGTCCAGATTTCATTGAGTAAGATCATTAGCCTACTTGCTGTTTTGTAATGTGATTATAATTGGATTCCATGTCAACCTGTATTCCCCAGCCATCCCATCTTTCCATGTCATAGACTGCTGTTATGTTCTTCACATTCTCTGTCATCATTTTATAGTTAAGTAAGGCTTCTTCACGATGGGGCTAACATGAAACTGATCAAAACTGGCAAGGTCATAGCTGGCTGGTCGCTGCCCCAAAAGGGAAACGCCGCTGACACTTTTAGGGTTCTCCTAAGATTTTAGGTAGTCCCAGGAGTAAACTGAACTAGAGCCCCTTCAGATAAAAACACTCCCAGTTTTGATTCAGACAGATTTTTATCATTTCTGTATCTCTGTTTCCTGACATGAATTAGTATTCATTTTTATTGATTTTAATCCCTTGAATCCTTTTGTCTGAGCAAAAAGAAAACTGTACATGCTGATCATACAAGTGATTTTAGTCTTCTTTATTTCACTGATTCCCATTGGTATAGTATGTGGATAATTGCTCTGGAGGCACAGATCACCACCCAGCTAGCCTTCTTTGTCCTTTTTGCATTTTTTGTTCTTCTTCCACAAATTATCCATGGAGGATGTAGCTGACAGACAGGAGACCTTGTTCTTCACGGCCCATGTTCTTATTCCTCACCCTCATGAGACACTTAAATTTTAACGGGAAAAGACAATACAGAAAAGGGAGTTGAAAATCGTGTCTGAGGCATGAAGAAAATGATAGAATTTGGACAGCCAGAAGCAGAGTCTGGATTGAAGAATGGCCAGTTTAGACATTTACTCAAGATGGAGATGCCAGGAGGAGCTCATCAAAGGGGGAAGTAAATAAAAAGAGTGGAGTCAGGCTGCAAATTGAGAACGTTCCAAGCACTAGGGCAAGGCTGAGATGGGAAAGCAGCTAAATCATGATGGCTAAGTGTAAGGAGTCATGCTGAAATGGATGCAGACAAATAATAGCACAAATCTTGTTATTCTATCCATTGATTCAACTATGACCTGCCAAAGGTGACCCATCTTGGGAAGTTCTTGTACGAACCATCCTCCTACCTAGGAGTTAATTGATAAAGACTTGTTGCATTCGCTAATGCATGAGTTTACTTAGGTTATTAGAAGGCAGAGACATCAAAGCTATTGGCTGGAATAAGCTATTGAATATTTAGGGGTCATTTCCACCAATTCTTTCCTTATCCCCACCTCTATCACACCACATGTCACTTAGAGGATGTTGGACTGAATGAGTTAGGATCTGGTGTCTTTCTAGGCTTAGATAGTCTACCGATTTAGGAAACTGAGGCAGAATTAGTTTTATATCAAGTAGATGATTTTGACAAAAATGACCTACTTAGTGTTCATAGTTCAAACTGTGACCTTCATTGAAAACAGTTATGTGCTTGTTCTCAAGGGCTGCTGTGAGCATCAGACAGGATCTTGTAGGTCCCGAGTCTTGCAAACTTTAAAGTGCTATAAAGATGTCACTTGCTTCCATTATTAGTATTATTACATAACATGATAATTATTTGTTAATATTATTAGTATTCATAGTCCATGCTATAAGGCTACCAGACCTGTTGTTTTTCTAATTCATCACTTAAAATATCCTCAACTTCCAGGTAGCGCAGCTTCCTGCAAACATACTCTTTCTTTACATAGACTTGCAATAACTAATGGGATGAACAATCAGAGAGATGCTTCTAGAGCCACTATTCCAGCCCAGCAAAAGTCAGGAATTTGCCAAAGGGCACTTCACTCTTCATGGCACTGGGGAATCCGTTTTAGGGGCACGATACTGAACTTTAGAACAGATTCCTGATTTTTTTTTCTGAGGGTCACTTAGAATTCCCAGAATGCTCCCAAATATCAGGAAAAAATGAAATGCCGAAAAGATTGGCCCTTGGCGGGATGGGAGGAAGGGAGAACCAGAATTCTGGGTTCTCTAGTGGCAGCTTTGTTTCATGCTATTTAATTCTGTTAAACTCCCTTTCCAGCACATGTCCTAAAACTCCTCATGCACGCTCTGAATTTGGGGCACTGCAGAAATTTCCAGGGCAGTTTTGTTTCAGAGAACCGAATCAATGAGATTGTCCTGTGTGAGGTGTCCGGGATGATTCTGCCCTGAGTGGGCTTTCGGCTGGAATTTAAAGAAGTGGGCAGACAGAGGAGGGAAGGGCATGCACAGGGAGTTGACGTTCAGCAGTGCACGGTGGCAGCACCCCGACATTTTAGGATTCGATCCAAGGAAGCGGGAGATTCCATTTATGACCAGCTTCCTGACATCTGAAAGGCTGTTTGGCTCTATCTGAGTGGCTCTTAGGGCCTCCTTGGGTAGCACTCCCTTTCTGTGTGGCTGCCGGCTAAGTCATCCGATCTCTCCAGGTCTCAAATTCTCTCATTTTAAAATACATAGGAACTGTCCCCTCCCTAAACTTCTCTGAGTCTCCCCTCTTTCTAACCTCAAAGCTGCCGTGCTGAAGCACCCACAAGTCCCACAACGTGTTAGCCAGCCTTCATTTGGAGGAGTAGTGAATAAATTGAATAGCACGATTGCGTCTGGGCGCAGAAAGGAAGGTTTTCGGTGACCACTGAAAGGAGTGATGCTATAAATACAGAATGAATGTTCTATGTGCCTGGCCCCGCGTCGGGTGCTGAGGATGGCCCGACTCCCCCAAACAGCCCCTTTCTTCCGGGCTGCTTGCCTTGTCCTGGAAGCAAGAAGAGAACAAGTGTTAGACGAGGACACCCCCAGCTTATGTGGGCCCCCCCTGAATGTGCCGAGCCCCCTCCCGCTCTCTAGCTGCAGATGCGTTCTTCCAAGCCTTCGAGGACCTTTATGCCTCATGTTTGCAGGGCTGCACCTTTAGGGTCACTCGCAGACAGCGTGCCCCGCTGCCCCGAGACGTCCCGGCACCCGGAGCTTGGCCACTCGGGCCTGGCTTCTCCTGCTGGCAAGCTCCCCAGCCTGAACCAACCCGCTTCTCGTCTGAGACGTGTCTGGAGAGCTAATGAGGGAGGGCGCCCGCAGGGGCGGGAAGACACCAGCAGGTGGCGCTGCGTGGCCGTCCCCGCCTCTGACTGGCCGGGAGCTAGAGGAGGACGGAGTCTGCAGGAGGCTGAATTTCTCTGGGGATTCTCAAGCTCTCTTATGTAACGGGCTTGTCGGAACTCCCCTTTTTCCTCCTGGGTATGGCCCGTGCGCTCTGCTGCCTGCAGGCCGGTGCACTCCTGTCTAAATGCTAAAGAGCACACAAGCCCATTTTGGCAGGAGGGCTATTAGAGCCCTCCGCCAAAGAGAAGAGAATGAAAAAGTCAAGGTCAAGTGGACACACAGACGTCTGGACCTGAAGCCAGGCAGCCGGGGAGGCAAGGGAGTGTCAGGTAGGGAGGGTTCCAGGCTCAGGCCAGAGGAGGCGGAAGGCAGTGTGCGGGGCGATTTTCCACTCCCACCCGCACTCCTCAAGGTCACACGGTAGAGCCAGGCAGAGGAGAAAAGCCATTTAAGGCACTGTTGCATTCGTGGATCCCGGAAGCCAAAAGGGACCTCGGCCACCATCTGCTCTGCCCCTTGCCCTGCCCTCCCGTGAAGCTCACAGAGAGAAGGTGGGGAAGGGGGGAGATACTTACTGGCGACGCTAGCCCCGTCAGCCGTGCCCTCTGCTCCCAGCCAGGTGGTTAGTGCATCCTGCCAGAGCATCGTCTCCCTCGCTCTCTTCTTGTCTGCCTCATTCCCTCTCTCTCTCTCCCCCTCTCTTCTCTATGCTTCTTTTTGCTGTCTCTCTGTGTGTGTCTGTCTTTCTGTCTATATCCCTCATACCCTCCCTGTTTTTCTTCCGCTGTTCTCTCTCTGTCTCTTCTGTCTTTCTTCCCCTCTTCTCTTTCTTTCTTTCTCTCCTCCCTCTTTCTTCCTCTCTTCTATTTCCCTTTCTATTTCCCTTTTTTTTCTGTTTCTCCGTGTCTGTCTGTCTGTCTGTCTGTCTGTCTCTGTCTCTCTCTCTGTCTCTCCTGTCTCTCTCTCTCTCTCTCTCTCTCTCTCTCTCTCTCTCTCTCTCTCTCTCTCTCTCTGTGTGTGTGTTTTCTTTCTCTCTTTAGGTCTCTCATACCTTCCTTCTCCCTCCCCCCCCCCCCCCTCTCTCTCTCTCTTTCTCTCTCTCTCTCTCTCTCTCTCTCTCTCCCCCCTGTGGTGTGTCTCCCTCCCCTCTCCATCGTACTCTCCCTTTCTCATCTTTCTTCCTCTCCTCTCCTCTCCTCTCCTCTTCTCTCTCTCTCTCTCTCTCTCTCTCTCTCTCCTCTCTCTCTCCTCTCTCTCTCTCTCTCTCTCCTCTCTCTCTCTCTCCTCTCTCTCTCTCTCTCTCTCTCTCTCTCTCTCTCTTCTCTCTCTCTCTCTCCTCTCTCTCTCTCTCTCTCTCTCTCTCTCTCTCCTCTCTCTCTCTCTCTCTCTCTCTCTCTCTCTCTCTCTCTCTCTCTCTCATATTTCTTTCTCTTCCTCCCTCCCTCTCTCTCTCTAATATCCCTTTCTCTTACTCTATTTTTCTTTATCTCTCTCCCTAATTTTCTTGTTCCTGTTTCTGTGGGTCTCTCATTTTTCATTTTATTTTGGTTTTATCTAGTCATTCTCCTATTTTCCTCAATATGGAGTGCATCAATATTCAGCAATTCTTCATGATTCATTGAAATCTGTTCTGCCTTTGCTGGAGTCTCTAGTACTTTAAAAGGCACTGCAGTGACATCAGGACTCGTTGGGAAGATGCAGTTCTGCCTCCTGGTATTGCTCCAGAGCCTCCCACCCAGACTTGAGTTAAAGGAGGCCACATACAGTTCAGGCTCATTCTGTCTCCCTGGAAGCCTTCTGTTAGTGTCTCTGTACAATTTGGGCTGCAGGGCTGTTCTCTGCTCCTGTCCCTGCCTGAGATCTAACCAGCTGTAGGGACATGGACACAAGGTGGGGGAAATATTGGGTGATGAGTGGACTTTCTATCTGGTTTATTGGGTGCTAAATGAAGCTCCAGGGTAGGAGACAAAGTGCATTTCCTTGGGGCTTTGGCTGAGTTAGGAATTAGCTACCAGTTTTCTATGCATATCAGCAGGGTCAAGTCAAGTTTCAGGGTCAAACTTAGATGAACTGACAAACTAAAGGGCTAGATTGAAGTCATCTGGAGACCTCTGTCTTCAGACAAGATCGAACCCTTTCTACTCGGGAAGCCTGAGGATATTTGACTTCTTCTTTTTGAAAGTCAATTAAGGGTGGGAAAGAAGGATCCAGGACTGTTTTAGAAGAAACAAAAGTTTTATTTTAGTTTATTTTAAACTAAACTAGTTTATTTTAAAGTTTATTTAGTTTAACACTGTCTGTTAGAATGGGTTCAATTAGAGTTTTCTTTTAAGCCGTAATTAATTGTATAAGCAGAGAACTGGAGATGAAAAGGAGGAAGGCTAAGTTTTTTATCTCAGCTAATTTTGATCATCTTTTTCTTCCCATGATTATCACACTGTGAGGAGGAGACAAAGCATGAAACTGGTGTGGGCTAAGATTTAAATGAGGAAAATCCTTCTATGCATTCTGGGTTTCCTGACTACCTGGGGCTTTGAAGTCCATCCCATCATGAATCCATCATTCCATCATATCCCCGAGTAGCCTCTGAGATTAAGGACATGCATGTGTCTTAGCATCCCAAGGTCTGTTTTTCTTGAAAATGGAAGCATCTCATTGTGAATCCTCAGAGGTGTCCAGGTTCTAAAAGAGCTATCTGATAGAGCTCTGAGGACACAGGCTACCCCATTTTTCTTTCTAATAATATTTAGTTTTAAATTGCTTATATTTAAACTCAAGGGTAAGCATTGCTTCATTTTTAGTACTGGAATCTCTAATCCTGAGCAAAGTGTCCCACACACAGTAGGTAGGGAATAAATGATTATCGCCAGATGGACGCCTTTGATAAATGGTTTCCATTAGGTAGAGTCTTTAGAATTTGCAAAAAAAAATTTAGCAAGAAGGAAAAAACCTTAAAATCTTCATTCTATCACTACATAGTCTCACCTCCCTAGAAGCATAGGAACATTTGAAAAGAACCACGGCAAAGCAACAGTGGTGCCTTTTAGGACCATTGCAGGTACAGCATCCACTCCTTTTATAAGCAGATTGTTGTCAAAAGGAGCCTTAAAATTTCTCATTAACAACTTGGAAAAGCAGAGGAGCTTCCTGCCCTCAAACCAGGCAGCTTCTTAGTAAATAGAGAAATTCACTGTGTCCTCTGTCCTTCGGATCAGTTTCTCTTTCACTGTCTGTATGTTAACTGGCTCTTCAGTGCAACTGTCTTTCAGGGAGTCCCCAACAAGAGCACTCACTGCCTTGGTTCTATTCCCAGTGACTGTAGAAAATGACCCAGGCTATAGGCAGCTGGCAGTGAGCAGCACTAGCTGCCTTATCTCCCTTGGACCTCATGCTAGCTCTGTGTACAGGTACCCCAAGTATTATTTTGATGTTATAAAGTGGGAAACACAGTGACAGAGAGGTTCAGAGGCTGGTCCCATGTCACATGGCTCGGAGATGTCGGAGGGCAGATCTGGAGGTGAGTGTGGCCCTCGACATCTATGGCTGCTCCCATGATGCCCCTCTGCGTTTGGTTGTTGCCCTTGCTGAAACTTAACTGAAAGCACCGAGGGATAGAGAGCCCCACAATTAGAGGTAAGGTGTCATTCTTATTTAAGAATCTTCTGTAAAAATGGGAAGATGGATACAAGAAAAGAAATGCACATCCACACGGAATCCAAGTGTACCGGAGAAACCTGAGTTTTGTGTCTTATTTCCCTCCAGACTTTGCTCAAGTACCAGTTTGACATGAATCCTTCCTGATGCCTCCAGTGGTGGCTGCCCTTCTTCCCCCAAATATGAACCAAATTCACTTTGTATAGACACATTGTCATAACACATACACATTCACACACATTCTCACACTCACACTCACACACACAAACATTCACACACACTAACACTCACACTCGCATTCACATGCACGTGCACAGGTATTCCCTGGAGGTTTGGAGTATTTATTTTTTGTTTTTCTATTTTCAGCACCTCACACAGTGTGGACATGCGGTAGGTGTATCATACATACTCAGTTCATTGCTTGATTGATAATGGCAATTGGGACTCCCCATATTTCAGTTCCTCCCCGCCAGTGCCTTCTGCCTTTGTGCTGGCTCATCCTCGGGCCTTACCCATCTCCTTGGAGTTTTTCTGCTTTCTTCAGGTCAGCTTAGGGAGCATTTTCTGGAAGAAGCCCTTTGTGGTTCCTCCAGACACTGGGGCCTTCTCTGGTGTTTGCTCCAATCCTAGTCCATGTAAATCTTGTCTTTATTTAGTTACAGGTAGTCTATCACACTAGAATGGGACATGGAACTACTTGAGGGCAGGGTTATTTTTTTTTCTTTTCTTTTTGTGAGGAAGGGGTCATCCAGGAAGTCAAGCCACCATTTACCATTTCCTGCAGTATCCTAGAAGTACTCAATGGCATATCAAGGTGCTTGGTGATTGACCAAGCTGCCTGACCAACTGCCCTAAGGAGGACAGGATGATTTATGTGAAAATGGTACAAAGTAAAGCCTTTTATTCTGGAGGCCACAGAAATGAAGAAGTCCTTAAGAAAGAAGGAGTTGGACTGAGAGAGTGACTTGTGGGTAAGACCATGAGACTTCCTTCATGTTGTCTTGATCTCCACCAGAGGAAGTTACTATGAAATGAAATTCTGAAGGTAGGAAGTCATTACAGGCCCTGGGGCTCAATCCCCTCCAGAAGATTGTGACTGATCGATCAGCCTGTCACAGAACAAGAAGTCCATTTATTGGTTTTTCCCTTCCTCCTTCCCTCCTTTTCCTCTCCCTACCTCCTCCTCCCTTCTGCCCACCCCCCAAGGAAGAATAGGGAGAAATCAGAAGAATTTGCATGAGTAAAGTCCTTCCAGAAGAGAACAAAGACATTTTCCCCACTTTAATTATAACAAAGAAGACATAATACTGAACAAATTCTCTGTTGCCCCTCATTCCCCCCCCCCCCATCCCACATGTACCCATTTTTCTGAAGATCCTGAAAATATTCTTCTCCTGGGGCCAAGAAGGAAGCTGCTGCCCAGGGCTAACAACATCATTTCATTGAGTCACCATTTATGTCCTGAAGGTCTTCTGTGCACCCTGCACTGTATGTATGTATGCATGTATGTATGTATGCATGTGTATATATGTGTGCATATTTACACATGCATGTGGAAAAGGGACACTGAATAAAGGAGAATCAGAGACTTAGTTTCTTCTCTCAAGGAGTTTTGGATTTCTTTGCAGAGATCACACACACACACACACACACACACACACACACACATACACGTGTGAGAATTCAGAATTCTGGTGGCTGCACGTCAATTTGTGTGACCTAGGAGTGTGCTGTTCAGTGTTCAGTTTGTCTTCACTCAGGGGAGCAGGTATTAGGGAGCAGACTTTGGTGAGATGTGACTCTTGAAGACTCCAGCTCAGGCCTGAGCTCTAGGAACACGGGTAATACACTGACAAAGCAGATGGAGCCAATTCTTGGAAACTGGAAGAAGTTTGCAAAACCTTCTGACCTGGGCAAAGTTGTCAGTAGGCAATGTTGGGTACCCTCCCTATCTCTTACCTTTAGGTCTGCAGCTCCCACCCACTCTTTAGGCTGTCTATGAGAGGGGTTTCCTGAGAGCTATCGTTCAACTCTCAGAGTAAAACAGCAGGGAGAGATTACTGTGGAGTTCCTCAGTACCATGGAATTTCAGAGGCCAGAGAGCCCCATGGGAACTAGTGTTCCCACCCACAGCCTCCCCAAGAAATATTAACTCAGCTTTGGTTTGTTGTGGAGACCCCCAGTGAAGCTCCATTCCTTTCAGAGATAGGCCCTTCCTCTTTGGCCTAGTCTTGATTAGTGGGACAAGTCCACAGCAGGGATCTTAGATTTTATTTATTTATTTGTTAGTTTTTACATCATGGCCCATTGTAGCCATTTGATAGAGTCATGGATCCCTTTTCAGAAGAAGTTCACAAACTAAAATATGTGAGATTACAGAGGAAAGCAATTCTATTGCAACACAGTTATCAAAATGCATTTTTTAAAAATTCATAGATCCCAGGTTGAGTGCTAGAATTAAAGATTTTTAAGGATATAATTTTTAACAAGAAACCTTTATCATTAACCCCAAAACATGAATTCCCTTTTGTAGAATTAGCAATACCAGGTGGCTTTTGCAAGTGGAGGAAGCCTGTGGAGATGCCTGTGAATGTCATGCATGCATGCATGTGTGTATGTATGTAAATGGAGCCAGAGCTAGAGATACCCAAATATATGCATAGTTCCTGACAGAACAAAAATCAAGATCCATTCATACCTTTGTGCTTTGGGGTGGTCCTACGACTTCAGAATTCTCTCCTGGAGGGGAGCTTCTTCATGCTTGGTTGGGCTGGCTCTCAAACATCAGGCATGATACCCAAACCCCATGTCCTCTCCTGGACTCCATGGATTTGTCAGAATCTGTCCTACAACTTTTGGGGGAGGAGAATAAGGGAGATTTTCAATGGTGATTGGGTGTATTTATCCATTGTTGCATTTCCTACACATATTTGGAGAAGGGAATCATCGTGGTGAAAACATGCTCTCCTGTATCCCCAACTTTGCTACTTCTTGGACGTGAAGATATTCTTGGGCCAGCTAATGACTGGATGTGTGAGGTAGGGAATGAAATCTTGTCTCTTCCTTCCTACATCCACAAAACACTTAGATTCAGACAAGGAGAAAGACCGCTTTTAAAATGGCTGCCTTGGCTGGGTTGTGCTTACAGCTGTGTTTCTTAAGAAGTGTGTAATGCATTTAAAATCATCATTTCATTATGTAATGGCATTTTCTGTAAGGCAGATAGAGATCAGTGAGGATGCTGTGGTAATGATCTTCTTCTGGACAATGAAGAAAATGAAGAAGAAATAGTTTTCACTTGGCTGATATAAGAATAGAAGTCAGATTTTGAAAAGCTGAGGAAAAAAGTGAAGTGAAAGGAGAGAAACTTCTGAGGCAAAGGAATTGCATCATTTCTCAAGATTTTCCTGTGGAAGTAGAGGAGACAGAGAGAGACAGAGAGACAGAGAGACAGAGAGAGAGACAGAGAGAGACAGACAGACACAGAGACAGACAGAGATAGAGACAGAGACAGAGACAGAGAGACAGAATAAAAGACAGAGATATATTCAGAGGAACACAGAGACTGAACCAGAGCCAAAATCAAGCCAGAGGTGACAGTGGAGGTAGAGACAAAGAATGCCAGCCTCTGAATCCAGAAGATTTGTAAAATCTGTATAACACCTTCTTTGACCCACATTGACTGTGACTCTGGTCAAGTATTTTAATATCTTAGTGCACTCTAAAATAGGAAGTTTAAGGGGAAAGGAAATGGAGAGCTTGTACAATATTATGTCCACTTTATTATTAAAGTGGGGGAAATGCCTTTACTCTTTCCTAGTGGGCAAAGGTTTCTTTTGATAGGCAAGGATTGTCCTCAGGTGAACTCTCTTGTTTTCCATAATTTTTCCCTCAGAGTGGAAGAGAGACCGAGACAGAGACACAGAGAGAGATAGAAAGACACATAGAGAGACAAGAAAGAATGATAATGGGAAAAGGAAATATCTCATGAAGATAATTTTTTAAAGATGAGAGAAATGGGCATGCTTCAGCTTTCAATGTCACTCCATTTTAGTTCAAATATTTCAAAAAGATGAAGTGTCTTAGGGCTTCTGTGAGAATAAATCTTTTGAAATAAGTGTGGCCCACAGAACTCATGGGCTATACTTGGCAGGAGAGTAGAAGGATCCAGTGTAAAGGAAGAGATTAAAGATTAGAGAGAGGAGAGATGATTGCAGCAATAAGCCAAATGAATTGTGGGTAAGAATGCATGAAGCAGGATTGGTCTTGATGAAGAGAAAAACTACTTCTTTATAATCATCTGAGGTTTGAGAAGAGAGAAAGAAGAATGGTTGATGTCAAGGCTTCTGAAATATAAAGGAAGAAAAGAAAGTCTCAGTTTCCCACTAAAGTATGATACTCTGTCCTGTGCTGAAACAGAAAATGAAAAGGGGCAATATAGGAGGCTTGAGGAAAGAATAGAAGATTTAGAATATCTACCAAATATAATAAAATAGAGAATCAATTAGAGATAAATAAAACCATTGCTTTGTCAAGGTGAGAGTGCAGTTGAGATTACATAATCAAACGTGATTTCTTCTTTACTGCCTTCCCCAATCCAAAGGGAGTCAGACCTCACAGGGCAGATGGTTAATGGCTGGAATAACCATCATCTAAGAGCACATTTCCTTCTATTTTTACCTTCCTCTGGTCCCTAGACCCTCTCGTACCCCATCTGGGGTTGCCAGTGGGGAAAACTAAAAGGATTGTTCAATACTTTTCCTTAAACATACCCTCAGTTCTTCTAGGTTTTACCATTTTCCCTGTTTCTATGCTCTCTCAGCCTGCCAACTGTCAAGTGATTTCTGTTTCACCCTCATAACCTTTGTCCTTGCCTAGCTACCTTAGTCCTTCCCAGGTATTTTTATATGCCCTGTTGCTAAATTTTAAATATATGTTATCCCTTAATTAAGGGAATATTTGTTTTGTTTTTGTTTTTTACTTTTAACTTCAACATTTAGTCCATTAGAAAGCACTTAATAATAATCATTTTTATTCATTTACTTATCAGAAGCAGGTAAGTAGTAGAGGAGATAAGGAGGTGATAAAAGAAGATAATATGGGAGGAGTAGCCTAGGATCAAGACTTAGCAAAACATAAATGATTATATGTCAAAGGGGTGAAATATCCCAAATTAGAGGTTAATGGAATGTTGAACTGTTTAACAATAGGATAAAAAAATAGGGAGAGAGTAAAGTAAAATCAAAGCAGGGATAATGACTTGAGAAAGTGGTGATGGGTGAAGGGATTAGAAGTCATGATAACAATGAAGAATAGAAAAATATAGAATGAGAACAAGATGGAATAATAAATCATTTCTTGATAAAGGTATTTAAGAATCTATGAAAGTATATAGGAAAGTGATTATAAGATTCAAGACTGTCCCTCTGTGGGTGATGAATGGAGAATTAGGTCATGGAACTTGAAATTGAGCAACTGGGTAGAGGGTTAAAGTTTGTGAGGAAATAGCAAAAGAGATGCTCAAGTCTCCTAGGGGAAATGCAGGGTTGGGATAGAGAAGACAATGATCCAGGTAAGAAGTTCCTTTAGAACAGAGAGGAAGGACATGAGAACTTGGAGAAAATGAGCCCCCTGAGCTAACTGGGGCAAGCTATCTCTATAACATATGCTCTGGGACTACTTTCTCAATCCTCTCAAGTTCATGCCTTCCTCATCTTGTCAATGGCAATTGAGGCGATATGGCCCCACTTTATTCATTCTCAAAATCTTGTCTAGAAGATTTTTAGCACTTAATTGCCAGAGGCTCAGATGCTTGATTTCAAACTACCTTGTTGCTTTTATTAAAGTCCCATAGGACATGAACAAGTCATCTCAACTAATCCACATGTGCCTCCTATCAAACCTAGTTGATGTGTTTTTAATTATTTAATTCAATAAATATGTTCTCACAAGGTTAAACCATTTAAGGATTGATTGGCTCATCGGAGATGTTTTGGCTAGACATAAAACACCTGGGGACAGCAGCTTGTTAATTTATGTAGGGATGGGGTAACTGATTGATTGGTCTAATTAACCTCCACTCTTTCATGTGTATATAATGAATTTGATAGGAGGAGTGGTTGCTGAATGGTGATGGCAGAAGGGAGCTCTGGAAATGTCAGTAAAGGATGGTTCTTATGTTCCTTGACCATGGCCAGTGTGTTTACAGTGTAATACAAAGTATGATCAGTGCTAGGTAGCATGGGGGATGATTCAATCTCCAATAGTGAGGACCAAGAAGCTGGAAGGAGCAGGAGAAGAAGATATCTAAAATAAAGGAATAATGCAAGAGGAAATGAAGGACAGGGTCAGAGAATACCCAATGAAAGCAGACAAGAAGAGTAGAATTGGGATATGGGAGGAGAGAAGAAAAATAAATAGGGCTGAGAAAATGGATAGGAGGACAATTTGGGTTTAGTCAGTTAGGGACTGTCACAACAATGAAAACGGTAATATCAAATTTTGCAGGACATAGGGGATGACTTGGTATCTTCTGAAACAAGACAATTTCCAGTAGGAAACACTTAAGTCAAGAGGAAAGTACTTTTGAAGGATGAGGCATTGAAGCTGACTGGAGCAGGGCCCAGGTTTGGTAACAGGGAGATTGAAAACGTGAAAAGGCTTCCTGTCGGTGATGTGTCGAGTTCCTCTATAGTTCTTGGACTGAAGTTTCAATCAGAGGCTTCATTGTTAATTGCTGAATATTTTTATAGCATGGATCCTTGATTCAGTATGGGGCGGATTGGGAAGCCTTGGAGTCAATTCTGACCTTAAGTCTTGGTAACCTTGAGTATGGAATCTGGCCCTAAGCCTTCAGTTGCTCAAGAAATTAGGTCAATGATTAAGATTTACAAAGCAGTCTCACTCCTGTGAAATTACTCTTTATGAGTAGAGGGGGTTCTGGGAGAAAAAGTTTCTGGCCTTTTCTGAACCATGACGCACCTTCATGCTTCCTGAATTAGGCTGAGTCTCAGAGCAATAGAACCAAGGTTCAGAACTTGATTATGAGAGGATCAAAATTGAGAGGAAGAGCTAATGCATTGTTTTACACATTGTTTACAAGATCCCAAAGGATCTTGACAGCCTAGGGCCTTGGGCTGAATTTAAGACTGATGTCAATAGAGATGCGTGTAAAGTTCTGTCTATGAGAACTAAAAGGTCAAATTTTCTAATATAAGATCTGGAAAGTATGGATAGACAGCATGTGTTCTAAGAAAAAAAAAGAATCTAGGTATTCTGCTGTAATTAAATTTCACTATGTATCAGGTGTTTGCCATAGCACAACAACAATAGGTACTTATATTGCATTAGGAGGCTTGTAGTAGCTTCCAGGACTTGGGAGGTGAGAATCTTGCTGTACTGATCTGGAGCACTATATTTCATTCTTGGCCTTTCTATTTAAGGACACTGATAAATTGAGGAGTGTTCAGAGAAAGACAACCAGGTGAAGGAACTTGAGTCTGTGCCGTTTGAGGATGAAGGAACTTGATATGTCTACTTTGTTCCGAAGGGAAAGCTGAAGTGAGAGGGGGATGAGGGAGTGAGTGATGGATTACTTTAAATATCTGAAAGGATATGAGGGAAGAATTAGACTTGTTCCATTTAGCCCCATGGGGCAAGAGAAACTATAGAGACAAATGTCAGCAGAGGAAGAGGGAAGACAAAATGACAACTTTTTAACAACTAGCTTTACCTCCAAATGGAAGAGATCTCCTATAAGGGCAATGTTTTTTTTTTTATCTTTGGAGATCTTTGGGCAGAGAGTTTGTGACTGTGGGGACTCCTGGAGTATATGGAATTGCAGAAATGACCATTGAGATTTCCCCAAATCTCAAATTCAGCGATTCCATGAATCTTTTAGTATTCTGAGATTCTCTTTCTCTTCCTGATGACTCTTACACATCACATACTCTTAAAAATCTCACATGAGTTAATACCTTTTAATTCTTCTGAGGTTTCTTTCTGGCCCATTTTTAAATCTTAAAAATAGAGCAGCTAGTTCCCAAGAAGGGAGAAAGATATTGTGAAAACTACTTCAGAGCCAAGAAATCTTCAGGTATTTGGGGAATAAACCCTGATTCTTGCCCCCCAAAATATTCCTTTTGTTTCTCATTAATAGTAGTGACAAGAATGGACAAAGATGATTTATTTAGGGAATTTTCAGGGGTGAAGTGAAATGTGATTGCTGAGAGTTACAAAGTAAGGAGTCTTCTTTTAGAAATTACAGGCACAGTCTGTCTGAAGGTCCTTCATTCCTGGAATTGTTGGGCTTGAGAGGTCCACAGGAGAGTTCCTAAATAGAATTCTTGCTTTTAACCAGGAAAAGACCTACATTAATCTGAGTAATTGGGTACCTATTTGATGTTTAATGGTTTGGGATAAAAATTCCACTCTTGAAGTCCGCTCATTTTTCTTGTGTATTTACTGTGATATATTGGTCCTGAGTTTCCAAAGTTGGGTATTTGAAGGCTAATTACTTCCTCAAGGTGCTTTCTCTACTTATAGATGCCCCATCCATGGGCCTTTGGAAGAAAGCACCCTTAATATATGAATAATGGCTGGAGACCATGGCACAGGTGACCAATCGGTGGCACTTTGAGTCATGATTCTGTAGACAAATGGTTGAATTTTGTACCAGTGTCCCAACATTGTTCAGACAATTATCTTTTTATATAGAAAAAAAATCTTCTGATTAATGGAACTTTAGAGATTGCTAACTAGTCTTTGCTATACCTGGCTCAAGATTTTAATGCATTTCCTTTGGATGATAACATTAACATCTAATGTTTCTCAACTCTAGTACCTCTTCTCTAGTCATGTTTCATGCTGATGCCCAAGGAATCTGCACAATTACCAGGAAATTACTGGAAGAGAGCCTTGGGCTTGGATTCAGAAAGGCCTGGGTTCAAATCCTACCTCAGTTATTTATGAGCTTTGTTACTTTCAATGATACCTGTGACCTCTCTCTCCTCTCTGTCCTATCCCTCTCTGTTTAGACAAGACACATCTCTTACACTTGCTCTTCTCTCATTCTCTCTTAATGATTCAATAAACATTCTAGCTCTAAACTACTTCTAAGGCAAGATTGACAATCCCTGTTGTCTCTAGAGAAGATATACTACTTGTAATTATTTCTATTTTCTTTTCAGTTGAAATTGTTTTTAATCATTATTAGGGATTTGCATACATAGAGATCATATTAAATGACTTTGACTAAGCTAGGTATTTCCCCTGATAAAAGATTTGCTTCCTGGTCTAATTAAATCTCTCAAACTTTCCCATTCTATTTTTTCCTTTCTCAAAATTCAGCCTTTAATTATTTGTATTCTGTTTTGGGATTGATGCCGGGATTGACACTCTCTCCGTAGATGAATCCAGCAGTTTGACAGTTTGAGAAGAGTTCATAGGAGAGATTTCAAAAAGAAAAATCAGAAAGTTTTGAACATGAAGCTTATAAGGGAAACTCAAAACTTTGTCCTTTTGACCACAAAAAGGAGACAAACATGCTGCTCCCTGGGGCCTTTAGACAAGTGCTGTCCAGACTTCTTGGTTAGCTTTTTCTTTTCTCCTCTCAAAGGACAGAAGAAAAGGGTTCTGCTCCTTCAGAAAGGATTCAAGTTAAAGCTCAGGAAGGACTGAATTTCTACAGCCTCAAAAATGGGGTGCTGAAAAGTTTATATCACTTGCCTCAATGATAATGTAGAAGTGACAGATCCTTCCCAAATTTCATACACCTGACAAGAATATGAACTCGGCATCCAAGCAGCTTGCTACTCTTTTGAGGTTCTAATCTATATCCAAGAATTTATGAAGTGTTGTGTTAGGATTACTAGGTGAGAACTCAGGTTGTCCAGACAACCTGAATTCTCACCTTGTCATTGTCCAGATAACCTGAGAACTCACCTAGTAATCCTAACAGTGTTGCCAGAGTCAGATGGAAAGACAACAATGAACTAGCCCCTGCCCTTGAGCCCCTTAGTGTCTATTTAGGAAAACATGAAAGAAAGGAAAAAAAACTAGAATAAATAATAAGGTAATCAGAGAAGGCCAGCAATGGATAGAGCACTGCATATGGAATCTGGATGATTTAAATTCAAATCCTGCCTGACTAGTGTGACACTGGGCAAGTCACTTGACCCCTATTTGCCTGTTCTTTGTACTTTTTCCATGGGGTTCATATAGAGTTGGAGAAATTTATAGCTGGATAATAAATTAGGAGAAAAGGAGGCACTAGGAACTTGGAAACAAAAAAAGGACCTATGGCAGAAGGCATTTGAACTGTGTTTCATGGTTACTAGCGATTCTAAGAGACAAAAGTACGTCCCAGCATGAGACACTGAAAATATTTTTCTATGAGGGCAATGGATCAATTTGATTTGATTGTAAAATATGTAAATGTGAGTGATAAGTCATTAGCCTGGAGAGGTAGGTTGAACCCAGTTGTAAGTTACTTTAAATAACTAATTTGCATTTAATCCCAGAAGTCTTAGGGGACCACTGGAATTCATTGATCCAGAGCATGGTCAAGCCTATACTTTAGCAATTATTCTTTGCAGGCATGAGCAAGGTGGGGTAAGGGCAGAAATTGGAGGCAGGGACACAAATAGAAACCACTGTGATGGTGTAGACCAAAAGAAATAAGAGAGCAAGGATGATGATCCTCCTAATGGAGAACAAGAAATACATTTCAAAGCTGGCAAATGAGGACAAATAATTACATCTGGGCTGAGGGACTGAAGGAGACGGAAGAGCTGAAGATGACTGAAGACTGGAAGATTGGTGATGTCCTGGACAGAAATTAAGATATTAAGAGAAGGAAAGAGGTGGGGGGAAAATAACTGTTGTCTGGGATGCTGTGGGATAGGCAGTGCACCACATGATGGCAGCATTGCATCACGCAATAGGGGCTTCTAGCTGGAAGTACCTTAGGTTAGTACCAAACCCTCCATTTTTAGGGCAAGGAAGTGGAGGCCCAGAAATGTTGAATTGTGTGCCCAAGGTCACATAGGTAGTAAGTGGCTGAGCCAAAATCTGAACTGAATTCCCTGAGCCCAAATCCAGTGCGCTGTCCATGGTGCTGCTCTAGAGTCACTTTAGCTGGAATGACACTTTACAAAATTGCTATTCATTCTCTCTTCCCCTGAATGTTTCTAGAGATGAGTAATCAATAGCCATGCTTATATTTATTCATTTATGTTTCTCATTCAGGGTCTTTTAGATTTTACATTTCAGGCTGTCTAGTCTCTCCAAAGCAGCATACACTTGTCACAAATCCATAACCCTGTGGGGAGTCTAGAGTGGGAGCGCAGTCATTAGAACACCTGGGTACTCTCAGAAAATGCCATTTGTTACCAATGCTATTTGAGTATTGTGGGAGCGTTTGGAGCCTTTGCAATTTAAATAATCATGTATAACATTAAAATATTCATATCAGAAATTATACACATATGTATTATTTATATGTATATATTTATCTTTCTATGTGCATCTGCTTGTCTCCATATGACTGCTATTTCCTTGATTTGTGATTCATCTTCTCATAGAAATGTTCAATTTCTTAGGCAAGAGATATGTCATTGTATTTGACTCCTGCAGTGTAGGATCCCAGATTTATCAGGGGAAGGCACTTTATTTAGAGGCTTTTAGTCTAACCTCTTATTTTATGGTTGGAAAAATTGAGAAATGAGAAAACTTGGCCAAAGTCTCATGGTTAGTAAATGATAAAGGGGAAGTTTGAATGTGGGACTTGTTACTAGAAAGTCATCTCTCTTTTCCAATTGTACCATGCTGACTCTCTGAGGACTTATGTCCACCGTCCAAGTGGAGTCCTGAAGGAGATGAATACACCAGGCATCCTATTGGGTTGACATCTGCCCTATAAAGCAAGGCCATTTCTGGAACCAACTCCAAAGAGTTGTTTTCCAAGGAATAATTTTTAGGTTAATAAAGAGCTTCCAGGGAAAATTTTATCCCTATGTTCTTCTCTGTGGACGTCATGATGAATTAACTCAGTCTGCCCAATCCCCAGATTGTGCGGGCTGTAGTGGCCAAACTTTGTCATTATCTCCAGATTCAGTCCTTCTATTGCTGTCTTTTACCGTGGAATAAATGTTTCTATTCCGTTGATTATTTCACTATTTCCCCAGCTATAGAGAAAATGCTAGTTGGGGGGTATCCCCCTAATTTCATGGTATCTCAAAACTTTTCTCATTTCCTCATGGCCAGATTTACTTCCTTTTCTTTAAAGTTTTCTTTCCCTTCGCTACACAATGCATCTCCTCAACATATTTTGTCTCTATCTTTTTTATGAACCAAATAATATTCTCCAGGGACCTGATGGCTATTTTGGAAAAGATGCTACTTTAACATCCCTATATCTTGAACTAGGAGCCTACAAGTGCAGAGAGTCATTTAAAGTCCTTGCTAATTTTTGCTTTTCTGGGTGACCTGTTCTGATTAGAGTGAAGGAAGCTCTCAGGGGCAAGGATATTTTGGGAAAGTTGCAGAAACCTGTTAGTCATATAATGAAAGCACCTGCATCTCAAAGCACAGAGAAGAAGGTTTAAGGACAGTAAGAAAAACTTTCGTCAATGCATTGGGAAAATGGTTTTGAAAGTGATGCTGCCCAAGAAAACTGTCAGTCAGATTCAAGAACCCCCAAAGTGAAAGGGATGATAGAGCTCTGCTGGTCTATATTTGGATCATGTGAAGTGCTCTATACCCTAACTTCTTAAACTGTTGTGTGTGACCCCATATAGGGTATGTATGTAGTGAATGTAGGAGTCATGCAATTATGATTTATTATTCATACATGTTTGATTTGTGTATGTACTTTAAACCTATATGCCAGGGTAACCTAAACATTTCTTGGGTGAAAAAGGCTTGTGAGTGGGAAAAACAGTTTAAGAAACTCTGGTCTATAGTATACTTCAGTAGAGAGTTCTCCAGGCTTAGCTCATACTTCTGGAGGAAGTCTTTTTTGTTAATCCTTAACGCCAATGCCTTTCTCCTCTTGATTGTATTCAGTTTCTCCTGTCTAGAGCTTGTTTGAATATAGTCATTGGGAGCACCTTAAGGACAAGGTATGTTTTTGCCTTTCTTTTATTGATCCTCCTTTGATTCCATGGAGAAAGCCTGTATAGCACAGTCATCAGAACCTTGAGTTTGGATAGCCTGCCCCTTCTTAACTGTCTTACCTTGTGCACATTGTTGAACTTCACCAAGTCTCAGTTTCCTCCTGTGTAAATTAGGATATTGGTCTAGCTGATCTGAAAGGAGCTTTCCTCTACAAGGTTCAGGTTCCTGTCCTCTGAGTGCAATGATCTTTCTTTTTAGCACTGCCATCCATCGTGTCAAGTTCTGCCTTTTACCAAAATAAGTCAAACTTTTTTACCCATGGGATAGCTCTTCAAATGTCTAAAAATTACAAAGTTTTCCCTTCAGTTTTTATCTTCCTAATGATAAATGATGTTGGTTCCTTCCACTGTTTCTCATAGAATCTAGCCTTTAGGTTCTCATCATACTCTTGGTTACTCACCTTTGGCCACACAATAGCTTGGTGGCAGCTTCTAAGAAGGTGCCCATACCTGAATGCTACATTTCATGGGGGACATAACCAGAGCAAACCACAGCAAGAATAGCATCTTTGTCACTTTTTTAACATAGAAGATTTGGTAACTGTGACCCACTGTATCTGGCATTCATTTGAAAAATTGCAATTTTTTCCAACAAGAATTGTTGACTAGCCAAAATAGAATTGGACACACCATTTAGAAGAGTGCAGTTGCAGTAGAATATTTATTTTGTCATTTTTAGAATGCATCTTTCAAGGCCTCAAATATTGAATTAATTAACCAGGAGAGTGATGTAGGACAGAGCATTAGACCTGGAACTAGGAAGACCCGAATTCAAATTTTCCCTCAAATACAAACTAATCGTGTGACCTGTGACATGTTCTTTCATTATTGCCAGCTCATTGCCCATATTTATAGAGTAGGGAAACACATAGCATCTAATTCTCAGGCTTATGAGACACAAATGAGAAAATTTTTGCAAATCTTAAATCTTAAATGATAGCTTTGGGAAGGGACAGAAGATTAGGAACAGGATTTTCTTTCCCTGCTTAGACATTTTACGTTTGAATAAAAAAGAGAGTGATACCTACTTCCTCTTTCTGACCCTCAACAAAAGTAATTCAGAAGAAATGATTTATTGCAATGTATGAAATTCTATTGCCTTTTTATGGGGCTCAAAAGGAAACTGTCAAATTACCTCCCAGCATCCTCCCTGCCTAATCCTCCTTTTCTCTCACAGAGAGTGCTACAGCACTTCTTGGGAATATTCTCAATAGCTGTGACACCATTCCATTAGCACCCTTCTGTCTACTCTGCCTCAAGTGTCAAGGTGCTGGGTATCCCCTTCCCCCTCCAGGGGGGTAGCAAGGCTCATAATAATAAATGTAATTTCATGTGTAGTCCTGCATTGTTCATTGTTTCTCAAGGATTTCTATCCAAATCCTGCTGCTCTTTCAAAGTCCAGTTCCAGTCTTATCATAGCCTAGAGTCTACATGGTATATTTTGGATTCCTTCTTTTAGCTCTCCTTTTTGACATTAATCACAGGCTGCCTTTCATTAACTATTTGACGTGTAAAATAATTTAACTGCCTGGTAATTTATAAACAACCAGCAGGTGGGAATTGTTTCTCATGGTGTATCTCATCTATCCTCTAAAATAGGAGAATGAGGAAAGATAGGGGAATAATAACTATGTAGGGCTTTGCTAACACATGGTAAGGTATATGGAAATGTGATATATCATAACTAGCTAACTGGATAATAGATCCAGCAAGTGAGTTAGCATTGAAGTACTTACTATGTGTCAGGCACAGTGTCATGTGTTAGTTGCAAATATAAGCAAACATGATGTTCTCTGCTCTCAAGGGAACTTACTTATACTTTTGGGGGAGGATAAAATATCAAGTGGGACTAGATAGAGGAGGGCATTATTCAGAGAGATAGTGAAAGATTGGACTGGGAATGAAGGGAGCATGGCTGAAACTCCTTAGTAAGTGGTTATACCTGACAAAACTGGAATGAGTCTTGTTGGGTGGAAGCATCATCATCCATGAGCTACATCAATCACAGCTAAATGAAATAACATCTCCTGATCTTTCCATTCTATATGTTTTCCTCCTTTTTGAGGCCTTTCTCTCCCTCCCTTTTTATTTTTAGCATGATACCGCCTTGCTTGCATGCTTACATTGGTTCCCATTTGTACAATTGAACACTCCATTTCCAAAGACAAGATTGAAGGGTTACCCAAGAAGATAAATGGAAATGCAGCAACTTTCATTATGTAAAATCTTTCCTAATTGTTATTTTGTTTATTTTTAAGTAATATCCCATTTCCCCCCAATTACATGTCAGGACAATTCTTAGCAATCATTTTTACAAGTTTTTGAATTAGCAATTTTCCCCTTTTTTCCCCTCTTTCCTTTCCTCTTCTGAAAATAGCAGTCAATTTGATATAGGTTATACAGGTATTAACACCTTTCCATATAAGTTACAGTTGAGAAAGAAGAAACAGATCAAAAGGGGAAAAACAGGACAAAGGAAAAAGGAAATAGAAAAAAACAAACAATGTTTTGCTCTACATTCAGAGTTCATTAGTTCTTTCTCTGGCTGTAAATTGGCATTTTTCCTTAGAGACTTTTGAACTAGTCATTCATGGTTAATTATCATACAATGCTAATACTGTATTCACTGTTTTCTGGATTTTCCTTATTTTACTTTGTCAGTTTATGTAGGTCTTTCCAAGCATTACTGAAATCTACATATTTATCATTTCCTATTATACAATAATATAGGTTCTTACTAGATGCTAAGTCCGTACTTAACAATATTCCATTACATCCATACACCCAAACATACTTAATCATTCTCCAACTGATGGGTACCCTTTCAATTTCCAATATTTTGCTACAACAAAAAGGGCTGCTATAAATATTTTTGCACTTGTTGGTCCTTTCCCATTTTAAATGATCTCTTTCAGAAACAGACTTGACAGTGGTATTTTTGAATCAAAGAGTATGCATTGTTTGGTTGCCTTGAGGCATAGTTCCAAGTTCCTCTTCAGAATGGTTAAATCAGCCCCCTACTTCACCAACAGTGTACTAGTATCTTAATGTTTCTACATCTTCTCCAACATTTATCATTTTCCTTTTTTTCCCATATTAGCCAATCTGATAAGTATGAGATGGAAGCTGTTGTTTTAATTTGTGCTTCTTTCATAAAAAGTGATTTAAAGCATGTCTTCATATGCCTATAGATAATTTGATTTCTTCATCTGTAAACTGCCTGTTCATATCTTTTCATAATTTATCAATTGGGAAATGTCTTGTATTCTTACAATTTTTACTCAGTATTCTATATACTTAAACAAATGAGGCCTTTATCAAAGACATTTATTGTGAAGATTATCAGCTTTCTGCTTTTCTTCTAATAGTGGTTGCATTGGCTTTGTTTATAAAAAAAGGGTTTTTTTTTTGTTTTAATATAATCATTACATTTTGTAATGTTCTTGCTCAATCATAAACTGTTCTCTTCCCCATAAATATGAGACAATTCCTTGCTCTTCTATTTTGCTTATGATATCATCTTTTATGTCTAAATCACGCACACATTTTTACCTTATCTTGGCATATGAAGTAAAATGTTGTTCTATAAATTGTTTGTGCCCTATTGCTTTCCAGTTTTCCCAGAAGATGTTCTCTTATTTTGGTTTGGTTTGATTTGGTTTTGGTCAAATAGTGAGTTCTAATCCCAAAGGGTGAGGTATTTGTGCTTATCAAAAACTAGACTACTATGGTCATTGACTACTGTGTTGTAATGTCTTCCACTGCTCCATCACTATCTTTCGTAGCCAGTAATAGTTAATGGTTTACAATATAGTTTGAGATCCGGTATTGATAGGCCACCTACCTTTGTATATTTCCTCCCTTAATTACTTTGGTATTTTTGACCTTTTAACTTTCCTAATCTAACTTGTCTCAAGGGAGGTTAAAAAAGGGAATGACCAATTCATACTGCCTAATTATCACACTGATGAATTTTTGAGATTTCTCAAAACAGTTTTTAGCCTTGTGTTCATGAAACCCTAGTGAGCTAGGAGTAAAATTTAGAGCATCTTTAAAATATAGCTAGGGAAACAATTTTTCTTCTCACTGATCTCCAATAAAATTTAACATTTCCTTTCATTTTGGATGTAGACAATAAAATCTTCAGAGAAAGTTTCTGCTAAAGGAGTCTGTCCAACACACACACACACACACACACACACACACACACACACACACACACACACACAGAGTGAGAGTGTATGTGAATGTGAATGTGAATGTGAGCAAGTATAAGCATGTGAGTGAGCATGTGTTATGTGAGAGTGTGATTAAGAACCCCTGATCTAGAAGATTCTTGACAATGGGATATGGTAATTTTTGCAGGTAAAAATGGTAATGGCCTCCAGGTTGGACTGAATTGAAAATATCTAGGGCCATAAGTCTGAAATACTAAGGTCATTTTTAGTGAAAATATGGATTTATTGAAATTCGAAGAGAAATTAGATTTATTGAAATTGAGGAGTAATGATGAATAATGAGCATTGTGAGCAAAGATAGGCAAGGAGATTTGAAAATAATAAAAAACTGGAGTGTAGTACACCCCAAATGTATTGATAATGAATTGATGACTTTCTTGAAGCAAAAATTAAGGGAGGGGCTGAGTGCTCATGACCAAAGAAACCATTCATCTGAGCTATCCTGCAGGTGAGATCCTAAGAGACAGAAATATTATTGATGGATCATGTGACTGTCTAGACAGGTTTCAGTTTGAAGCCAAGAAGGGTGACTATAGACAGAATGGGAATCACCCTGCTTCTTCAGGAATCTAGGAGACTGCAATAAATCAGCATTAGCCTCAAGGGAAAGGAGAAGAGAAGCAGACCAGTGAAAAAGCAAGGAGTCTGCACACAGGCAAGGACACTGGTGGGTGATGGTACTTGGATAAGAAGTGTCAAATTGACTGACACATTTTGATTTCCTCCAAGTGTGCAAAATGACTATTCTAGAATGTGTTGGCAGTGGAACAAAGTCGTTATACATAAACCAACTTTGTGCACTGAACTGCAGTGGGCTCTAGAAGCAGTCCTAAGGCTCCCTTTGAGGAGAGAAATTGCTGTGCTTTAAACATCTAAAGAAAACGATCTTCTGAAAGCTTTTTTTGTGATCTGAACCTGAATATGCCTTTTTCAAAAAATTTACCCCAATGGTATGGCTTTAAAAATGTATCTTGCCTGGATTTGTCCACATAAAATCCAATTTAATCCATCAAATATTTATTAAGTAATGTTCTGTTTGCCCCCAGAGGATAGACAGGAAAAGGGGGATAAAAAAAGTTAAAAGGAGATTGATTCAGGTTTAGTTCAGGAACAAGTAGAGCTATCTACTAAAGAAATGGATCATCCTGAGAATCAATAAGTACTCCCTTCAGAGGTATTCAGACAGAGACTTCAAGGTCACTTGTCTTATATAGGGCTGATTCCTAGATGTGTCTGAATCTCCTCTGAGGCTCAAATACTTTAACTCAATGAGTGCCTCCTTGGTACAAGGTAAGAGGTTTGAGGACATTCAAAGAAAAATCAGTCTCTGCCACCAAGGAAGTTATATTTTACTGGAGGACCAACATCATGGAAAAAGCTGGATAGGTATATCTTAGTTTTAAATACACAATTATTTCATTTTTGATCTTAAATCATATATATATATATATATATATATATATATATATGTATGTATGTATATATAATCTTCCTACTACATAATAGGTACTTAATAACTTTTTTAGTTGAATGGGAGTGAAGATTAATGTGTAATAAGATAAGATTAAACTTCCTTGGGAAAATGAATTTCAATCCATAGTGAAATATGAAGAATCGAACAGACAAGGGCAAGGAAGTAATGCCTTTCTAGACATGTAGAGTATATTTCTTATTTCTGGGTTTTCATCAGCATTTCTAGAAAACCTCCAGTGATCCCTTCCTCCTCCCAATACACACTCATATGCATAAGTTGGAATCCCTAGAGGTCAGCTGAATGCTGCTATTCTCACAGTTCTAGGATAACCTTACTGGGTTCAGTTTCTAGGACCATTGTTCACTAATCCCTTCCATTGGCATGGTTCCCAATAACAATTAGTCAGTAGACAAAGGATTCTTAAGCTTGTATTATCACAACCTGATGAAACCTACATCCTCTTCCTAGAATAGTATACTGGAAAAAATTATATAAGGAAATTCCAAATTTCTAATTGTGGTTAGTATAAATTAATTTTTTCCCTATCCAAGTTCTTTTACTCCCTGAAATCTAGTCCTGGGGGACTCCATGGACTCTAGGTTAAAAACCCTTACACTAGAAAGAATTTGTTTTGAGCCAAGTGCTTTATTAAGATGATAGAGCTAAAGCAATTAGTTTAAATATCCCTCCCCCCCTTATTGTAATGAGGCTTATGTGTAGGATCCATGTGTGGCATATGAGTAACACACAACTGCTTATATTTTCTGGCCTGCAAGTCCTTGTTAGAGTAGAGATCCAAGATTGGTTGAAAGGGCCAAGCTCCTTGAAGTTGCCTCCCCCCTTGGGGTGACTGACTGTATGTGAGTACTAGTAGAACAACAGCAATCATTAAATTAGTTCAGCACCAAGGATAGGGCAAATGTCCCTGTAATTCCTAACTGTGGTCAAGAAATTGCACTTGTCTCTTTAATAATTTCTAAAAAAAAAAAAAAAAAAAAGTGACTCCCTGTTAATAACACCTTGTAAAATTAAACAACTCTGAGAATCTAATGTGCTGGGTTTTATTTTTCACACTTTGTCCATGCCTGGGGCATTTTTGTTTTTATCACCTCTTTGTGACAGGGTCAAATTAAGGTCCCTCTCTGCACTAGGAACATAAATTTGTAGTCTTTTTATAGATGAATTTTTTATAAATATTTTATTTTATAAAAATGGTGAAAAATTCTCCTTATAATTTTTCAGTTTATGGGGGGAGGAAGCAAAGATTGACCCAGATTTGATAGTACCTCCCTGTGGCTTGTCCTTCTAGGGGAGTAGAGCTACAAAGATGTTGGCTCTAGTTTCTATCATAGAACTAAAGCAAAGCCTGATCACTTGTTTTCAAGGGCCTATGGACAATATCTTATTTTGAACAAGCTCTTTCTCCTTCAAGTCTGTACAATAATTGTGATCCTACTGCATTTGGTTCCCATATCTGTGCTGAATGACTATGGAACTTCAGGGAAGTAAGTGTATGTACTTTGTTTCCTTGCTCATTTACTCTTACTTCTCATGCTGGTGTAAGGGTGGGGTGTATGTGAGAGACACAAAATGGATTGGTATTTTAATTCCAATATAGAAAAATTAAAAATAAATAATAATTATCAGATGGCCCCCAATTGTCATTTACTTTTAAATTTACTTAGTTAAAAGAACTCTTCTATCATCTAAAAGCCTGGATTGGTCAGAATAATAAATTGGAAAATCACTTTATATGACAAATCTATCTATCTAGATGGATATACCTCTCTGCCTGTATTTGATATATCAATAATAAAATGATATAGTGTTATCTGCATAGATAGATTTACTACAGGATCATGTAAATCATAAGTTCCCCTCATGCATTTAAATGCTATTTGATTTTTTTATAACACTGTGCCATAAATAACATTTTAGGGCTAGATCTCTTGCACAAACTAAGCATACTAGTCTCAAATATCCCCTACATTATTCCCCAACATTAATTGTGATGGCCAGACCTTTTCACTGTTACCGATTGGGTCCAGTTTCAAAGAGATGTGCTTTCTCTATTATTGGTCTGACTGTTGTTGATCACAGGAAGTTGATCTGCCCACAGTGTCAGACTTCCCATCAACCTGGATGCTCTTGTCCAACTTAACTGATAGATGGGTTTTGCTGGTTCCTGGATTCTCTTGCTTGTTGCAAAGCATGCTGAGTTTCAAGGTCCTATCTAATGTAGGCAGAACAGAAGCTGACCACGTAAAGAAACAAAAAGCTACTGTAATCCTAGAAAATAGATATTAAAAAAGATTGTAGGTGCAGATAGACAATGGCTTGAAGTGATCAATTCAGTCTTCCAGAAAAGGGTGGGGCTGGAGAAATGAAAGATAAATAGGCTTGTAACCTTGATTCAGACTTTACCTGCTTCAGTGTCTCCTCCTCTTCGCATCCACACACATCACATCCCTTCTTCTTTCTCCTGGGTTCCCTTTTTAGATTCTATGGCTACATCTATCAGTTTTTATAGAAGGAAGCTTTTGGGAAATCTGTGAGAGTGAGGAGCTCCTTGGAGAGCTTGAGAGTTACTATAGGGGACACAGAGTGGCATGGATTTCCAAGAGATAAAAATATTGAGAGCAGGGAGTTGTTGGGAGCATAATTCACCCACTTCCCCATCTTAGCTGGAGGTGCTTCTAACTAGCAGCTTTCATAGCATTAAGTCTGGATTAGCAGATCCAGTCATTTCTGCTGTTTTGGCTCTGGATGATGTCTTGATGAAGGCTGGAAAATTCCATCAGTGTCAAGGGGATGTGCTTGTGTCTAATTTGAGAAGAGTAACTAATACCATGATTGCTAGGCTGGGCACCAGGGCTTCCTGAGAGTATGGCTGACAGAAGGGGAACAATCTAACCTCAGGTTTAAAAATGGGGGAAAACTCTTGATCTGTGTGTGTGTACGCACATATGCATGAGTGTGCACATGTGTGGATTCCCATCTCTGGACATTTGACCGAGTTCCCACTTGTGTTTGAACCATTCACATGCCTTCTCCTCATTTGGGTAGGAGACCAGATGGTGGGCACTATAAACACCTTCATGGACAGATTCTTTGCTACCAAATATTTCACATCACACATAATCCGAGTTCCAGAAGATCAGAGGAGGGACATAAGATGCCTCTTCCATTTCAATCTCCCTTTCCATTCCTGATGTCTTCTGCTTTAGGACAGGAACTTAGTTGCCTCATACTGCACTGTTACGCTCATCCTAATACTCTTCTGACCTCTACTTTCTACCCCTGGAATTCATCAAGAACAAAGTTGTCAGATTAATTTTTCAATTTAGTCATGTCTCAGTCATGGTTAAAAAAATTAATAAAAAATCTTTAGTGATTCCCTATTGCCCATAGAACAAATTTAGCATTCTTGATTTATTCTTCAAAGCTTTTCACATGTCACATACAGAAAGATCCATGTTTATTGTATATTATCTATAGTCTTTAAGTTCCTACAATCTCTTATTCATATCAATACAAGAAATTAAGCCCATTTTATATAAATACATTGAAATAATGGTTATTTGGATAATAATAGCTAGTATCTATGTAGTACTTTAGAGTTTACCAATTTCTTTCCAGATTTCAATTTATTTTTCTTTAAATAAACTTAGAAGCTGTTATTAATTCCTCCATTTTACAGATGAGGAAACTGAGACAGACAGCAGTTAAATGATTTGCCCAGGGTCATACAACTGATAAATGTCTGAGATACATTTGACCTTCAGTCTTTTAAGAAGCTAGGACAGCAATGTATGCACTGTGATGGTACCTGGGCCAATTAAGGGCACAAAACACTAACTCTGGAGTCAGGAAAAGTCATCTTTCTGAGTCTAAATCTGATAGCACACACTTATTACGTATGTGACTTTAGCCATGTCCCTTTTATAACCCATTTGCCTCAGTCTCTTCATCAGAAAAAATGAGCTGGAAAAGAAATTGGTAACCCATTCCAATATCCGTGCCAAGAAAACTCCAAATGGGATCATGAAAAGTCAGACGTGCTTGGATTACAGCAAAGATGCCACCTGGTTGAATTTTGATTATCAAATTTAAACCAAAATATCAAACTTTTTTTTTTTTAAGTATGGGATTACTTTTTCTATCTTTTGCTTCTGGGCTTTGTTGGTAACATAGAAATGACAATAATAATGACATAAATGTGGGTTTATTTTATGTTCTGCTACTTTGTTAATGTTAATTGTTTCTAGTAGTTTTTAATTCATTCTCTAGGATTTCCTAAGTACACCCTCATATTATCTACAGAGAGTAATAGTTTTACTTCCTCATTGTCTACTCTGATTCTTTCTTTTTCTTTTTTTATTGCTAAAGTAACATTCCTAATACAATGTTGAATAATGATGGTGATAATCGGCAACCTTGTTTCACTTCTGATCTTATTGGAAATTCTTCTGTTTTATCCCCATTACATAGAAAGCTTGCTGATGGTTTTGGATAAAAGCTACCTTATCATTTTAAAGAAAACTCCATTTATTTCCTTGCTTTCTAGTGTTTTAATAGGAATGGGTATTGGTCAAATGCTTTTTTTGCTTCTATTGAGATAATCATATGATTTCTCTTAGTTTGGTTATTGATCAAATACACTGATAATTTTCCTGATATTGAAGCAGCCTTGCATTCCTGGTATCAATACCACTTGGTCATAGTGTATTATTCTGATAAATTGCTGTAATCTCCTTGCTAATATTTCAGTTAAGAGTTTTTGCATAAGTATTAATTAGGGAAATTGGTCTGTAATTTCCTTTCTCTGACTGGCCCGTGATGGTTTAGAAATCAGCACCACATCTGTGTCCTAGAAGGAATTTGGTAGGACTACTTCTTTCCCTATGTTCCCAAATAGTTTGTATAATATTGGAACCAATTGTTCTTCAAATGTTTGAAAAAATTTACTTGCAAATCCATCTTGCCTGGAGAAAAAAATCAAACTTTTTAAAAGTATTAGATAAAAATGAAATATTTTGTTATTAGTTCACTTTTTTATCCCTAAAGTATTGTTATTAATGATATTTAGTGAGGATAATATAACTGAATTCTTCATTCTCTTTAAAAACTACTGCTCATCGCTCCACCCACATTATGATTCAGAGATCTGGTGCTAAATTCAATTTGTTTTGATATTTGATTTTCGTGTGATCCAGTGGTCCTGGCTTTCTTCTGCCCCTTAAATCAGATTTTTTCATCTCCTAATTCCATACCTTTGTACTGGCTATCGCCAGTCCCCCATCCTGGCTTTTTTGGCTTCCTTTGAGTCTCAGCTAAAACTACACCTTCTCCAGGAAGTCTTTCCCAATCCTCTCAGTCATACTGCATTCCCTCTATTAATGATTTCTCAGTTAGCCTAACTATAACGTGTGTGTGTGTGTGTGTGTGTGTGTGTGTGTGTGTGTGTGTAGTTTGCACATTGGCTTCCTTATTTGATGGAGGGAATAGAAAATAAAGGCTGTCTTTTGCCTTTCTTTGTATCCTCAAGATATAATATAATGCCTGGCACATAGTAGGTGCTTTATGAATGTTTATTAACACTTAGAGCTGATAAAGATAACACACACAAACACATACACTATGTTTAGATGGAAGAACCATCTCATGGGCAGCACTCACTAAAAAATTTTTATTTTTCAGTCCCATCCACCAATTAATTATACAAAAAGGTTTTTTATGCTATTGAAATTCAATTAGTATATTTTTAATGTTCTTCAATATTAATCAGTTGTTTTTGAAAACTAATCTGAGGAGGTTACATTTTTATTTTAATAAATGGATTCAAAACCAAATATTTATAAAGCATTTGGACAATTCTCTTTATTAGTTTGAACATGAAGATAGAAGTTTTTAGTAGATAATATACACCAATTTCCATGGCTCAGGGAGTAGGGTAGAAATACCTAGAGAGAAAGGGTTTTCATGATAGCAAATGCTACTAAAATGTCAAGAAGGATGAGGTTTGAGAAAAACTTTCTGAAATAACAATTAAGAAATCCCCCACAATCTTGGACAGTTGATATTGAGTGAGTTATTGATGTCTGTTAAGTGGGGAGTCAAGGATAAAGAGGAGGTTGAGGACCTTGAAAACTGGAAGAATGATGGAGTTCTTCCAGCCATAGGGATGTTCAGAAGAACTGAACTAGGGTGAAATGATGAAGAGTTTCTAATTTATCCGTGTGTGTGTGTGTGTGTGTGTGTGTGTGTGTGTGTGTGTGTCCCTATGTAAGTGGTTGTGTTCAACTGAAAATCAAAACAGTGCTGCGTATGAGTCTTATCTGCTAGCCATGGTCTGGGAGGCCAAAGCCTGTGCTGCTGAGATACTGTGCCAAGGCCACAAGGAATTCACGGTTGGGGATTTTATCCTCAAAACTGTTAGGACAACTGCTCAAGAAAATGGACAGTCACACTGTTTTTGGAGGAGCATGGATGGAGACTGCACAGTTTCCAGAGGTCAGCTGTAGGGATAAGGCAGAGAGGGAAGGTAATGTTGAAAGAGGACAGTGTAGTTGTGATGAAGACAAGAGATGGCGTGATTGACCATCAGGAAGAAGGAAGGATGTTGCTCATCCCTTCATCTTCAGACCAGTTTCTTCCCTGAGATTCATGGCACTGCTAATCAGGGGGTCATCACCTTGGTTTTGTACTATTGCTTTAAGACTTGGAAAATACGCATCTTTTTCCTATTAATGTAAGTGTTACTACTCCTGTTTTGTTGAAAAATCTGAGACTGTTTCAAGTGACTTGAATAGCTTCATGTAGCTAATAAGCATCAGAGCTTGAATTTCTTCAGCTGGAGCTCTGTTTTCCTTCTGTGAGTCTTTTGGTATAGCACGCTGGACTACACTTTCTGACATGGAAGCATGAAGAAATAGCTCTTCAGCTGGATAGGACTTCAGTATTCAGGCAGCCCAGTTTTCTCATTTTATGAGTGATCTGGGGTTCAAAGGTTTAGTGAGTGCTTCAGGGTCACAAAGGTAAGAATTGGAAGGGAAGGAATTTGAGCTCATTTCCTCTGATGTCACATAGTGTTCTTTCAGCTATTCAAAACTGCCTCCCTTCTCTGGCCATCACCAACATGGATTGCAATGTGCCCCTGCCCTCAAAATGGGCTGATCCAAATCCTGTCTATGCATCATGATTTAGAAATCCCTCTTAATGAGTTTAAGCCCAAAGGGAGCGTACCTTTCTCAACTCCTATAGCTCTTATTTCTCCATTCCTCCTTGATGCCTGTGCCAGAACCCTGCACCCAAATGCTCCAGAAATATTGATTAGCATGGTCAGAAGAAAATAGGGAGCTATGAGCTTCTTTATAGAAATAGCATCATTGTCATTGCTATCATTACCATTATCATCATCATCACCTATTTGTCCATTTCACTCCAGACTATACCAATCTTCTTGAAATCACAGTCTGTGCCCCATGTCTCTGCATCTTCCCACAGTGCCATGTACCCTCTCTGGATTTTTATTAGGAAATTGGGAGATTGGTTTCAAGTTGTAGGATTTGATGTAAAAATAAGGTTTAAAATCTGATGAGCATTATCAAATTAAAGACATTTAAGATACAAAATAAAGCAGACAATTTGCTTGTTCAATTAAGATTAAAATGTTACTTGGTGCTGAATAAATCTGTCCCTGAAAGATTATATCTAAATTTAAGTTTTTGTCCAAGGAATCATATACTTAAAGGATCCCTAAATGTTCATAAATCTAGGGACTCCAATGAAGAATTCTCACTCTCTCTCACTACTGTTTTGAACATTTCAATTTTTTAAATGTAGGATTTTTTTAGTATGAGGAGCAGTTGTTTTTGGTTTTTATAAGCTATATTTTAATATATTAAAATTGATAATATTATAAATTAATATATAAAAATTAATATTCAGTATGATTTTTCACTATATTTGCATGGTAAACTATACTCACACATTTTAGAAACATTTAACTTTTCTGTAAAAATCAAGCTAGCCATTAAACTGACCTCATTATCATTTTATGTTTCCGTGGAGTGAAAGACCTAAATGCTTATACTGAGATTTTACCAGCCTCCACTTTTAATACCTTGTGCTCTTTGGCAGCATCCATAAAGCCTATAAACAGTTTATTTCATTTTTTCAATCTAGTCCATGAGAGAAGCTAAAGTTTTCCCTTATAGCAATGCAAATGATGACAAATGGAACATTCTCCAGCTTTGGGATTTAAAATGATGCTCAGGCTAAATGAAATTTGAAAAGGTGACTTTAAATCTTTATGTATGCAAATAGTTTAATCTGTGTAATTGAATTAAAAACTCAGGATGTTGGATAGAGACTGAACAAATGGAGGGAGACACCAAGGGTCACAGGAGTGATAATGTGATTTGGAACTGTTTGTAGTTCTGGACAAGTTTAAATGTGTCTCAGATTGCAATAGAATCAATCCTTTTGGTATCATCTAGTCAAGATTTTCTCTTGCCACAATCAGGTTATGTCCTTAGCCTCACTTTACATGTTTTTTTGCCACGATAGAAACCAAATGGGTTTCTATGTAGCTTTCTATGAAATTCAGCTTGGAACCTGGCTTTGTCATTAACAGCCTTTGTAAGCTTCCAGAACTCCCTGGATCCTTCTCTCTGAGTCACTTTATCTACCGTATCTTCATAGTGTCAAGTCTTTTTGGAAACAAATGAGAAAATGCATATGAAAATATATGAAAACATAAATTGCTACCTGAATGCACAAAAACACTAGTAACATCTGTGATCTTGACTATTTGAAAGCTCCCTTTAAGAATGATGATCACAATCCATTGCCTAGTGTTCATTCTGTCAACTTTTATCCATTTCCCTCCCCCACACACCTATTCCAGGTTCTCTACAAGATATTCATGTAATGTTGTGGAAGCCTCCCTCACAATTTTTGCTCTTTTTTAAGGCTTGAGGTCTGCTCTTAAGCAGTGTCATTCCTTTGGGTTTAGTTTGCCCTGGGGCAGTTCTGCTGATTGACATATGGATCATTGCTAGGTCCCACATTCTTTAGGAGTTCACCAGTATACATTTTGCTTTTTGTAGCAAATCTGCCAGATCACCCACTTGCAACAGAAGATTCCCAGGTGCATGAAGCTGCAATGCTCTGACTCCTCGCCCTAGCTCTTTACCCCAAGTTCCCTGTGCTGCATTCTGGGCTCAGCAGACTATCCTCCTGCCCAGTTGAAACAGACTTGTTCTTCCAAAGTATCTTCTTCTGGATGTGTATTGTACTCCAAAGATTTGTGGGTTCTGTGACTCCAAAACCAGTTTATAAGCTTAATCTGTTTATCTACTCTCCACCATCTTGGCTCCTGTTTCTTCCCCCTCCCATTTTCCTGACATATAGAATATAGCAGAAGAGTAATGAAGATCACTCTATCAAGTTTCCTCTTCATATCATACAGTTTCTTAATGATATCACTCCTAGGCTTCAAAGTTCCTCAGAAGTTATATATTGCACCCTGCTCACACCCATCATGTGCCTCTCTCTTATCCTGTGTGATTCATTTTTAAAAAAAGTTCTTCAGAGATATTTTTGTCTTCTTGCTGCCATATAAAAATATTGGCTTAATGTTTAAATCAGAAGATAGGTCTTTGTTTCTGTGAAAAGTTTGTAGTAATTACAAGGGCTGTGCAATTTTCTGAAAGTAAGACAATACACTCTTATCCTTCTCTTCATCTCTGGGCCCACCTCATTGTCCATATCTGTTTCTACTTCATATAAGTATCTCGGTCAAACTGTGACCTGCTAAAGACCTTAGCTGAAATAGGCCAAAGTCTCCCATTTCATCCAGAACCATCTCCAGCAATCTTGTTCCACATCTGGCCACTGAACCCAGATGGCTCTGGAGAGGAAAAGTGGCACAGATGACCTTGCACAGCTCTCCCTCACTTAAGTCCATTTTTTTCCATGTCATGGCACCACATCTCACCATTTTCAAAGGTTGATTGATTTGTACTTTATGCTGAATCTCTGCCATCACGGTTATGAACACTTTCACCAATCATGCATTCTATTGTTTTATGTCCCATTTGATATTCTTGATCAGAGTCATTAAACTTGACTATTTCTACATAGATTTCATTGATTCCTCAATAATATGAGGTACGGCTAGGCAAAATTTCATTGGAAAAGAATTTTTAAGGAAGCCTTTTGTGTTGTTGCCTCAAATGTGTTTTCACAATTAGAGCTGTGATATTTTTTATGCTGTATATCTTTTGGTCACATGCAAAAGAAATTTGATCTGCTATTGAATATAGATTGTGAAAGTCTGGTTTATTCTCATCTGTATGTCTCGAATGACCTTAATTCATTTACTGGTGACTCATATTTTGTATTAATAGCCTAGGTATATAGGAGGGTAGTATATTGATGATTATTTTTTCCTATTGGGAGAATATTTGTTGTTCCTGGATTTTTCCACATTTTTTGCATATATTACTTGCTGATTATTCATCAGTCTCATTTTTGTGTCTTTTTCAGTATGTATCTCTTCTATATAGTTTTTGGTTCTATCCAACATTTGTTAGGATTATTCTTTTGTTTTCTATCATGTCCAATTCTGTGACCCCAGTTGGCAGAGTGGAGTATGTTTACCATTGCTCTTTTTAGCTCACTTTATCGATGAAGAAACTGAGGCAAACAAGGTTAAATGATTTTCTCAGGGTCACACATCTAATAATGTCTGAAGCCAAATTAGAACTCATGATTAATCTTACTGACTTCAGGCTGGTAACACCGAGCTGCCTACAACCCAGATACTTTAACCATTTTTTTCACTTTGTTGCCATTTCTACCTCTACTCTAAACATAATCATATCAGTGATATAAGAGTCCCATTTTGGCCACATTTTTGTCTTTAATTGTGAAAGCTATTTATTATAGTGATCGCAGATTTTGCCCTATTTTTCTTCCATTAGTTACCCTTAAAAAGTCTTTATGATCATTTTACTTAGTTTAATTTCCTCCTTTCTCTCTCTTTCTCTTTCTTTTTCTCTTTCTTTCTTTCTTCTCTCTCTCTCCTCTCTCTCTCTCTCTCTCTCTCTCTCTCTCTCTCTCTCTCTCTCTCTCTCTCAAGCATTGCGTTTGTTCTTCAAATTCTATTTATGAGATGGTATTCTTCATAACTACTTAATATTTTCCCATCTTTGAAATAGCTTATATGCAAGTTCATAAACCAAGTTAGTTTTTTACTTTGATAACCATCTTTCTTTGGCAAGCAAGTAAAAGATTTATCAACTATTTAACTTCATCAGTTCTTTTGTTCATTCTGTAGCAAAATATTTACATCCATTAAATTTTGAACACGTTTTTGCAATTGTCATACAATTTTTATGCCCTCTTTTTTCTTATTAATGGTGGTTTTTCACTAGCATAAGATTGAATTTGATTACTTTTATACCATAGCATGATGGTTCTCATTGTTTCTTAATTATAATGTTTGCTCTGATAAATTTCTGATTTGATCATAAATGGATAGCTGATTCAGATGTAACATATCAAAAAATCTTTCTCTGTTACAATATCCTACATTTTTTAGTCACCAAAATGTGCTAAGATCACTGTTTTCCAATTTCTTTTGGAGGAGAAACAATATCTATGACATGCAAGTTAGGCCTCTTTCATTTATTCTTTTTAAATGATGTTTCCCCCTATATTTCTGGCCATCTTCACTTTTCCCCCAAGCTTTTCATTGAAATCACCAAGTATCAGAGTATATGATGAATTTATTTAAATAGTTTTATTTAATTTTTAAATAATTTATTAAACTTTTTGCTATTAGTAATTGAAATTAGCACATAAGATGGGATTATATTCAGGGTGATCTTTTCGCAAATAATTAGCATTAGTATAAAAAATAAATCATTAAATATCTCATGAAATTGTTGTTTGATGTCTTTAATCATAAGATAAAACTAATTCTACCAGCTCCCTTCATTGCCACCCAGAATAGTACATGTGAGTTATCCTTTTACTGAACTAAAATGTTATTCTTTTTTCTTTCAAAGTGAGGACTTAGCTCTTCCAGTAATATTTCTAGTCATAGTTCATTGGATAAATAATTCACATTTAGGAGACCAAGCAGTTTAATTAAAATTTATAACAGTCAAAAATTTTCGTGATTAGCACCTTGTGGCCCATTTCTCATTACTCTGCTAACATCACTACAGAATTATGAGCTTGCAGTGCAAGATTGTGGGGCGTTTTCTGTTTTTCTCTCTTCTATGGATTGACATAGTGAAAAAATAAATGATCACTGAATGATCAGCTTCCCGGACCTTTTCAGAACTCTCTTTGACCCAAAAAAAGAGTCTTTATTTGAGTCTTATATGATGCCATTCCAAATTTGTATAACCTTGCAAACTTTGTGTTCCAGTAGCATCACCTTCAATAATTTAAATCACCTATACACTATGATGAGTGTCAATGGAGAACTTGGTGAAGAGTTTTGTTACATAGATCTAATTATTTTAAGGGGTGTTTTTTTTTTTTTGATGCAACTATCCATCTATCCATCCATCTACTTACCTGCCTATTTACTTGTTTACTCATCCATTTTCTTTTTGCTTGTTTACGAGATTAAATACTACAGTTGAGACAATGACCTTTGAATAAATGAAATCCATTGATAAATTAAGAACTTACTTTCAACCATATCACCAGTTCATTCATAACTATCAATCAGCCAACTAGCATGTGTCAAGAACCTATTATGTATTTGATAATAGAAATTTAAGAAACCAGTTCCTATTTTAATTTTCCTACACTGTCTTATTTCTTTCCCTTTTTAATATACATATACATAAGATAATAATGTAATTGTCATGTCCTATTTCCTGGGTTGCACTTTGTTTTAAAAAAAATCACTACAGTAGACCTGTCACTATTAAGCATTTTAAGCTTTACAGGATGCTTTAAAAAACTTGTATTGTTTGATCCTAATGAGCAAAGCAGTTCTACCATCCCCATTTTGAAGATGAAGAAACTGAGACTTTCCCTATAAGCATAGAATGTTGCATTCTTAGTATCCCTGTATTTTAGGTTGGATAGTGCTGTCTTTGTGCTGGGGAGCTCAGATTTTATATCAGAGGTATATTTGCGAGAAAGAAAATATCTAAGAAGTATGTCAGGGGGAAAAAAGTAAAAATTAATCTCTTTATTTTACAGATGAGAATAGTGAGTTCCTGTTTCTACAGAAAAGATACATTTAATGAAAGGCAATATAATTTGCCACATTGGCAACTGTTGTTTTACTCTCTTCAAAATCTCCTTTAAAAAAAAAAAGTAAATGATTATGAAACCCAGTTAAACATGTGTGATTTATCATTTGAGCTCCTGGGAAAGTGATTATGAGCTTAGCTAGGTAATACATACTGCACAGGGAAAACAAAACACTTGGAGTGCATTACCAGAACAAAAATAGGGGACAAGAAGGAAAAAAAAATTAGTCATTTTTATTAGTCTCTTGGAGAAATATCAGAAAAATTTTAGTTGCTTTTTCTATAATAATTTGTGTTTAAGGGAAGATGTCACATTTGAGTAGAGGAAATGAATGATGTGAGCCTGATTTTCATGAGCTGAGTATAAGCTCAGAATCCTTCCTAAACAGGGCCATGCAAGAGAACAGGAGTTCCCAGGTTTTTGATTTTCTAGATCTGATAGATCTTCCTTCACTCAATCTTTCATTACTTCTTTCAACAAATATTTATTTGTCTTCTCCATATAAAGCACATTCCCATTTGCTTATAAATATGCAAAGTTAGGAAGCGCTAATTCTTTAGCTGGCAATATAGAAGAGGCATGTAAAATTTATCCTTATAATTTGCTGAGAACATACAATTAGGTGAAGGCACATCCTCCAGCTGAGGGAATGAGTTGAGGAAAAAAGAATCATTGAAGACTAACCCATCTTCCTATTCTGCTTATGGCCTGAAGAAATCTACATCAAAATGAGTAACTTCAGCTCAAAAGAAAAGAACAAGTAGCAACTTTAAGAGGCTAAGAATGACATATTGAAGAAATAGTTGACTTGCTATTCCTTTACCCATTCAAAAATGACCAGACCACCAGATCCCATGGGTTTAAAAAGTTTCCTTTTATATAAATTTGGGATTATCATACTCTCTACCCAAATCATAGAATTATTGTTATGAAAGCATCGTCATTATTAATGTGTAATATAATGTTCCAAAATGACTTTTGGTGCCCCGGAGCTGTCCTATTTTCAATCTAGGGAAGTCTTGCCTTTTCACCAAAGCAGATTAGCCACTCAAATATAATCTATAGTCTTTGAAAGTGGCTTGCCCATAGTCACATATAGTATGTGTCAAAAGTCAAAACTTGAACACAGATCTTTGTGAATGAGAACATTTATTAGATGGTTACTATGATAATTGTGCTAAGTTCTGGGAATAATAATAGGGAAAAAGGACCCAAATTTCCTTCTCTATTAGGTCACATTGTAATGGGGGGAAAATAAAGCAAGATGAGAGGATTCAAGTAGAAAGTCCCAGGATTTAAGAGTAAAGAAGCAATGTGGATGGAAATATCCAGAGTTTCTATTTATCTATCTATCCATCCATGAAACTCCCACACATAAATGTATATACATTAGACACAGTGCCCAGTGGTCTAAATGCTGTATAGAAAGGCATATGTAAAGGTACAGAGGACCTTACTGGGCAGTGTCAGTACAAATGGTCAGGACTGGCATTCCTCCATCCCTCCAGAAGGAATAGAATTGATGATTCTATTCTCATCCAAGCGTTTTCAGTAGTCATGTCACTCCCCAGCCTTTAGGGTGTGGATAAGCTATAAGTCAGTAAGAAGAGCAAAAGATTGGCAGGGAAAGCTGCAGTCTAATATGTGAGCTCTCAGAGGTACTGCTTTGGAATTTTCACTTTGTAATAAAGAGAAAAATGCCATCCAAACATAACAGGATGGAGTTTGGAAAGAGACAAAGGGACTATCCTTCCAGGCAGAATGCTCTGTCCCCCCTGACTGATATTCTCAATTAGAGAAATGGAATGAAAAGCAAAATAGTTTAAATCAAGATGATTGATTTTTCTCTGACAAGTGTTTGCTGGCCAGCACTGCCTCAGATGCAGCTATAGATTTATTTGTAAGTCGCCAAAAGGATCTGTTTTAATGGAGAACCTGAGGCCTGCAAAGAACAAAGCCTAGGATAATGACTTTGAGATTCCAATGAGGTTATCCACCTGGGAAAATTTAGAAAGTGCTAGGGCAGGGGAAGACTGAGAGAGTTCTGAGCCACACTGATACCAGGAGGCAAGAAACCTGAGACTGATTTCACCCTTTACAACTCAGAAGCTAAAGGAACACGTTCTTTGAGCTTAATTGTGAAATAGGAAGTAACTCAAAAAGTTTGCCTTACATGATCATTATCAATTAATCAAAAAATACTTTACTGCCTTTTTTGAACTGGCTTATTGCTGGGCTTTGGAAGCACAAGGACAAAAATAAAATAGTCTGTGCCCTCAGAGAACTCACATTCCTTCTTTGGCGTCAACATGCATCTATCTATCTATCTATTTATCTATCTACCTATCATCTACCTTTCTACCTTCCTAGCTACTTACCTATTTATCTACCTACCTACCTGACTGTGTCTGTCTTTCTATGTATGTAGTATCAATCTCTTATATATAATCTATCTATCCATTCATCTACCTTTCTTTCTATCTGATACAAATAACATATGAGTGTGTATATATTAGATTATAAATTTCTTGAGAGCAGGGATTGCTATTTGTCTTTTTTGTATTCTCAGCACTTAGCACAATGCCAGGCACATAACTAGTACTTAATAAAAGCTAGTTGATAAACAGGGCTTGAAATAGCAAATAGAAAAATTTGTATTTTACCCTAAAATAGGGAGCCGATGCAATGTATTGTGTAGGGTAGTAACATGATCGGACGTGTTCTTTAGGATTATTCTTCAATGGCTATGTTGAGTATTAATATAGAGGGGAAAAGCCAGTTGGGAGATTATGAAAGTACTCCAGGTGAGGTGATGAACACGTTGGATTAAGTTTGAGTCATAGAAAAGAGAGAAATGACAAAGATGTTGTGAATGTGGAATTGACAAAATACAATGTATACGGAGGGCATCAGAGTGAGGAGCCGAAGCTGACAGGCTTAATATGTCCTCAGCTGAAAGAGGAAATTTTAGTAAAGAGTGGCTTTGAAAGACAATAAGTTGGGGAAAGTGTTTTGTCAACCATTAAGTGATGTTGAATTGGAGTTAGTTAGCTAATTCCTGATGTTCAGAGACATGTCAAAGAAGCCCTGGGATGTAACGGGCCAATTAGTGTTCACATCCCTACAGTTCTGTAAGTGGTGGGAAGTGGGAGGGGAACATTTGGAGAAAAAGTGACAGTCAGATAAACAGATACCCTGAATGATCTCTTGGGGATACATCTCAAATTAGAATGGCCTTGCATAGCATTTAGGCTATGCAAAGTGCTGTATGCTCATGACTGATTGGAAGAATAAGCCTAGAAGGTGGGGGGCCTGTAAATATAAATGTCCAGATGATAAGGCATTGAAGACCCAGACATGTAAAGTGACATGCCTTTGGTTTCAGTTGATAACTGGCATGGGTGACATTTGAACTCTGATCTTGGTGGTATCCAAACCCAGCTTACATCCTATTCCATTGGCCCAAACAATTGCAGTACCATGATGAGCTACCCAAAGGATTCAATGAGAGCTATCCTGAGATGACAGTGTGGGGCTGGCATCCCTCTCTGGCACAAGAACTCTCCTCATACACATCAAAGGCTCTGGTTCAATTCTGCTTTTGAGAGGCAATCTCTCCACAGTCTGATTTTGTCATAGTGTAGAGGAAGGATCTGTGCATTGTATGCTCTGGAGGTACATTCCTCTATGGATTTTTGCTGTCATTAGTTAGAAAGTGCCAACTCTCACTCAAAGAAAACCATATGAGCATTACCGTTATGACTATCAGTTCTGTTTCTCATGTTGCTTGGAGTCTGAAAAGGGGGAAAAAGAGATAAGATATTTGTGAAGAGGAAAATGAACTCTTCACATTCACTCATGGGATATTTGTAGAAATAATTACTAACTATGGAGTCTTTTTTTTTCTACTGAGATGCAAGCTGTGTATTCCATGCAGGCAGTATTAATTTAATTACTTAAAAGTCATTGGATGTCTGCCTGCAATTATTGTCATGGTCACCTGAGGGACTTTCAATTTCAGACTTCCACCATCTCCCTCCCCCCAATAGCTCTAAGAACAACTATCAACTTCAAATGTCTTCTCAATGGAAATATATGTGGTTTTAAACTCTTTGGTTCTCATGATTCCTACTCTGCATAAATGTCCCTTTAAAAACCATAAAACATTTTATTTGGTTTTATTTTTAAAGAGTCGGTTGCATTTCTTTTATGACTAAGTTTGTAGACTGTTACTCTTATCATTGGCAATACAACAATACTCCTAGGACATAAAAGGCAAAATGCTAGAAATGGATGTAAGAACTGCTGCTGGTTTCAAATTCTGTTTCTGGTATTTTATATTCCATCACATTTATTTGATCCTTATCCTTTTTGACAAAATTTAATGTTCCTGACATTTTTTGGGGGGGGGGAAGATTTCCTTTCTTCTATCTGAATTTTCATGACATTATTCTCTCAGCACTCTTCCTATATAATTGACCACTTCTCATTCTTCTTTGCTCAGTCATCATCATCGAGGTCATGTTCCCTAACTGTGGGGGTTAGATCTTCTCCTTTGCATTCTTTACACTTTTTAGTGACTGCATCTGTTCTCATAAGTAAGAATAACACTTTTTGTTGATGGCTCTCAGATCTGTATAAACCATGTTTTCTGTTTTCCTGAATTCCAGTCCCACATTGCCAATTGCCTATTGGACATTTCAGTTTGTATACATTAGGGGACAACTCAAGCTTAGCATGCCCAAAACAGAATACAGGCGCCTCCTCTCATTTCTGTTGAGGACACCATCATTCTTCCAGCCACCCAAGTTCATCCTGACCTCTTTACCCTCACTGCCCACCTTCAAAGGCACTCCATAAAAGTAATCACTTGCCAAGGTTTGGCAATACCATCTGCATCCATCTTCTTCCTTCCAATGACATAGACACAATACTCATTCAGACTCATTACTTTTTATTTGGATTATTGCCATAGCCTCCTAATTGCCCCCTCTCATTTTAAGGACTTTCCCTAATATCTATTTTCTCCATAGAAAACAAAATGATCTCAAGTGCAAGCTTGACTATATCACTTTCCCACCCAGTTCTACAAATTTTCTTTAAACCTCTGTTGTAATATAAGATTAAGAAAATCCTATTATGAAGATTCTCAGTTTCAATGAATATTAACAATCAAACTTTATTGCATAAAAGCAAGTGGTATATTGGGTTTGGGTAAAAAGGAAAAACAAACAAACAAACAAACAAACAAAAAAAGACCAGCTCAGGATCCTAGATCCATGCCCCAAAGGGACCTTACATGTGATTCCTTTTACCAAAAAAGTGATGGGAGTTTAGTGTACCTGAAGACTGTTACTTGCCAGATAATTTTGACCAAGTCTCTCTCCTACCTTCCAATTGCTTCTTCCATAAAATGAGGAGATTGGACCCCATCTGATTCCCTCTTGGTGCCTATGAATGGACATTTTTATATTTTATACAATATACTCTAGTACTTAATTACCCCAGTGTTTATGATATTCTACATTTTGTCTCGACCATAAAAACTCTATGGGAATAACTAGAAATAGACATAATACCAAATATGTCAGACAGACAAACCTTCCCCAAATGGTAGAAATTGTCCTGATTAGAGTCTCAGGGTAATTAGAGTTGTATAGGATCCTAATTTTCTAAACAGATTTACACATTACCTAAAGCAATCTATATAAATGAAAAGCACTTTGTTGCCCCAGAGTTTTAAAAAGCTAATTATTCTAATTCTTGTAACTGATGATAGATAGCTGGAGAGATTGATAGTTATACAAAAGGGAGACTATAATGGTATGTATATGTATGTTTGAATATGTACTGTCTCTTCTATTAGAATGTAAACTCCTTGAAGACAAGGATTGCTTAACTTTTGTGGGAGGGAGAGGTAGAGAGAGAGAGGGAGTGAGGGAATGTGAGAATGAGAGTGTGTGTGAGTGAATGAGTTAAGGCACCTGGGGATATAAACAAAATAAGCTAGCACCTCTCTGCCCTCAAGGGGTTTTTAATTCTAATCCAGAAAGACTACAAAAGGGAGGCAATCCCTGCCTTGAGGTGGTTTGAGACAGGTAGCTGGGCAAGGAAGTAGAGACCTGGTTCTACATAAAATGAGGCAAAACTCAGCCATCAAAGCCCAGGGCTGTTCTGGGCTAACCCTAACCCTAAATTCCCACTGAATCCCCAGTATTTAGCACAATGCCAACTATTTAGTACATATTAGGATATTAGTACTTTAATATTTTGATTGATACAGTAGAAGATACGTCATAAAAGTTTTGTTTTGAATTTCATTTCTCAGTTTTAAAGGTTAAAATCTGGGAGGGGGTGAGGATTGTCCTGGGGACACCTTCAAAAGAATCGAACAAATAAAATCATTTCAGGGGTGATGCTTTGTTTCGTATCTGCTTCATGCCCTAACTCCTTATCATAACAGGGGGTAAGGTTGGGTTGACCATTGGGTCAATGGGAAAAGGTTCCTTTTACAATATTAGAAATAGAAACCCATCTCCATCATATTTTATTAATTGAAAAAATGAAAGGAATACAGAATATGATTCTCATTCTCTCTCTCTCCTTTCTCTCTCCTTTCTCTCTCTCTCTCTCTCTCTCTCTCTCTCTCTCTCTCTCTCTCTCTCTCTCTCTCTCTCTCTCTCTCTCTCTCTCTCTCTCTCTGTCATTCTGTCTCTGTCATCCAAAAATAAAGCTATTTCTGACTTATCAAGGTTTAATCTTTTGAGGAAAGTCAACCAGTGTAAGCTGTGTCAAGGTTTCACTGAATGCTGCTTTCTTTGGTCTTGGCAAGTCTGGGTCTTACACACCATGGCAGACCAATGCACACATCTTGGAGCCAGTTTCCACCCCAGTAGGACTTAGCATTTAGTAGGGGCTTCATTTCTACTGATCTTTAATTCACCAAAGTCAGAGGCTGTGCTCAGAACTGGAGACACAAGGACCAAAACGAATTGTTCGGTTTTATGAGGGAGCTCAAGGTCTATTTGGGGAAAATACAATTAAACAAACAAACTATACTCAAAGTAACATAAGTGACTTCTATAAAGGCAGGAGGTCTGATAGCTAGAGGATCCAGTCAACTGATTTTTGAAGGAACCTAGGAACTCTACAGAGTGGTGGTGAGGACACAGTATGGTCAGCACAGAAGGGACATCTGGGGAAACAGTTCAGAGATGGAAGATGGGATGTCATGTGTAGGGAATAAATAAGCCAGAGGAACTGCAGCAGGAAGGAGAAGTTGCCAAAATAAGACTTTGAAGACTGTCAGCAGCAAAGACAGTGAAGGGTTTTGATTCCAGGCTGCTTGGTGTGGGTTTTACCCCAGGGGAAATAGGGAGCCACTGATTTTTTTTTTCAGTAAGGTATAGAATTATAGAAGTCTTTTAGGAACCCCAGTGGGATAATTGCTTAGGGCATTGTTTGAAGAGGAAAGTTTAAGGTTGTGGAAACCATTAGAAGTCTATTGTGTTGGCCCAAGCCAGAGTAAATAGGGCCTAGATCTAAGGTAGGGATTATGTGAGTGGAAAGATGGGGATGGATAAGAGAGAAAGGAAAATGTGAAAGGACAATCAGCCTGGGGATGGAAGGAGAGAGCAAGCATCAAAATTGATTCTGGGTTTGTATTTTTATGGATTAGGATGCGAAATTCCCCTGACATAGTGCTAATATAGCCTGGCAGACGAAGCCCACTGCCAAATCCATATCGAGGTGAGCTCTGAATGACTTTTTTCCTCTCCCTCATCTTTCTACTATGTTGACCTTTCACAGTTGACTTCCTTATGGAGTCCCTGGGTCATATTATGAAGTCCTATAGCCCTGCTCCCCAGGAGGAGAAGGGAGGTCACTTCTGTCCAGATTTGGGAAGCAAACACAGTAAATAAAGAGTCTGCCCAGTCAGGCTCTTCTTTTATTGGAAAATGGATTAATTGACCATCAGGAAGAGGGATTCTGTTTGCCCTCTTTGGGTCCTAAAAGGGATAACAGGTCACTTGGCTTTTACAGATTTTGCTTAACAAAAGCAACTTGTTTTTTATTTAACCCTAAATATCTGACCTTATCTATACCTTTTAAAACTTTCCAAATAGTACCCATTTCCTCCCATATACATATTCTCTGTTTCTCTCTCTGTAATTTCTCTGTTTCTGTAATTTCTCTCTCTCTCTCTCTCTCTCTCTCTCTCTCTCTCTCTCTCTCTCTCTCTCTCTCTCTCTCTCTCTCTCTCTCTCTCTCTCTCTCTCTCTCTCACACACACACACACACACACACACACACACACACACACACACACAGACTCACACATTATACACATTCTTATATACAACACGTCTTCAAATGCCTGCATTTTTCTTTATCTTAAGTAGAAATAGGTGATATTGGGGCAGCTAGGTGGCGCAGTGGAGAAGCACCAGCCCTGAATTCAGGAGGACCCGAGTTCAAATGTGGTCTCGGAAACTTAACACTTCCTAGCTGTGTGACCCTGGGCAAGTCACTGAACCCCAGCCTCAGGGGAAAAAAAAAAAAAAAAAGAAAGAAAGAAAGAAGTAGGTGATATTAGAGACCAAGCTCTGTTATGGATCACTTGATTCAGTCAATATTAGTATCTGCTGTGTGAAAGGAACTATGCTAATCAGTGAGGATACAAAGAAAATCAAAAGACTGGGAAGGTAGGAGGTGGGCCAGGTGGTGAATGATTTTGAAGATGAAACTGTGAGTGTATTGGCAATGAAAAACTCATTAGTAACTTTAGAGAAAAGTGTTTCAGCTGCATGATGATCTAGATTGTGGACCACTAAACGACAGGGAGAGGGGCATGGAATTCTCAAATGGGTGTCATTGGACAATAGCTAATGGGGATGGAGAGAGATCAAGTTTGGTTTCTTCGGGATAAGGGAAGCCCCGGAATTCTTTGAGCCAGTAGGGAAGCAGCTTGAAAAACAGGATGGATTGAAGATAGATGAGGGTGGGAATGATGGAGTTGATATTCTGCTGTAGAAGACGGGGTGGAAATTCATTACTCGTGCAGAGGTTTGCTTGATCAAGGAGAAGGGCGACATCTGCCTTTGAGATTTGAATGAAAGAGGAGATTGTAAAAGAAAATATCTGAGCAATGTGAGAAGAATGGAAAGGGGAAGGAAAGTTACTTGGTTAATGGCCTCAAGCTTTTTTAGTGAAACCTGAAGCCAATAGATGAGAGGGTGGGGCAAGGGAGAGCTAGAGGATATTTGAGACTGGATGAAAAGATTTGGAAAAGTTCCTTTGGTGAGTGGTCTAGTAAATTACTTAGAAAATTGTAAATAAATTGCTTTGTGACACTGAAGGCATTGCTTGCAGAACTGCAAATCTAGAGATTATCCTAGAAGACTTGTAGTCCAAACTTTTCTTTTTACAGATAAGGAAACTGAGGCTCAAACAAGTGAAACAATGTCTAAGATGACAAAATTATTAGTGTAGAGCTGAACCAAATCCTGTGATTCTCTATCTGAAGTTTCTTTCCTCTACTCAAAGGTTTTAGTATGTCACTGTTCAATTCAAGAAGATGCAGTTGGTCCCCATTCCCTCTATCTTTCTACGATAAAACACAATCTTTGTTCTTACCATTCATTGGACTTCTTGCTCTGGTTTCTGGCTGCCTTTTCAGAATGATTATACATGACTCGTCCTCATGCACCACATGTTCTACTTGAATGGGTCTCCTTTCAGACCTCTTTAGACAGCATCCCACCCATCCAGCCTCTGTAGGGGCTGCTCCAATCCCTTCAATGCCTCTCCTCTCACTTCAATTTCAGTTTTCAAGGGTAGGCTCAAGGGTTATGCCCTTGAAATGGTTTCCCCCCAATTTTTAGAGTTCTGTGTTTCTTCCAAAATATGTACATACATACATACATGTATATATGTATCTTCCTATCTGTCTATTCACTTGTTATTCACTTGTTTGTAAATTTGTCTATCTGTTTAATATATTTTAGATTTATTGCTCTGTGAATATTGCTGCCTCGAATATAGAATGTAAGTTATTTGAGCTAAGTCTCCCTTTTAGATCCATGCCCTTCCAGCCAATTTCCAATAAAGAGCTTAATAAATTTATTAATTTGAAAAAAAAGCGATGGTAATGTTGACATTGCAGATATTCTCATTCTTATTTGACTAATGAGGAAACTGAGGTTCAGTTTGCTATTTGGCTCAGGAGCACTAAAGACATATTGCCTATGCCAAGCTGGGCACTCTTTTGGCTCTGCTTCAAATTTTAAATTTCATCCTGAAAAATCAAAGTATTTTACAAAGACAAAAAAACTACTGCTGATCTGCATGGTTAATTCACCAACCACCTTTGGTAATGGGTCAGCTTTGGGGTAAAACGTAGCATCTGCTTTAGCATCTGCCCAGATTTCAAAAACTCTGTCCTTGACAAGCTGTCTGTCCTATAGTATCTCTATCCCAGACAGGACTGCTAAGCTTCAGGGGTTCATTTCACACTTAGATTTTTCTAGTCACATTGAGGAGGGTCTTTAATTGATTTTTTCCACCAAAGATACCATTCTATCCATCAAACCACAAAGATTTCCTGAGATCTTTCTCTGTACTAAATATGTTCTGCCTGGGGAAGAAAGGAAATAGCAGGCTGAATTAGCAAGTGTCTCCTGGTCTGATTCCCAATTTCAAGTTCAACAAGGACTTGGGTCTGTGACTTTGCAAAAGTCCTCTCCCTGGAGCACAGGAGGTTTTTGCCTTTTTCTGCATTTCCAGCACTTAGCTTAATATCTAGCACACAGTGGGCATTTAATAAATTCTAATTGCCCTCCTGCCTCTATTGCAATTATCTCAGTTGGGTCCATGAGGACCTCTCCACTGGGAGAGTCCATGAGACAGCTTCAGATAACAAATGAACAAAATTCTGAGGAGAAACCTGGTTAGTAGGTGGCAGATCATATTTCTATTTTTTAAGGAACCATATATGTATACACTCTATCATCTATCTATCTGTCTCATCCATCTATCTATCTATCCATCTATGCACATATCTATTATTTATGTAATACATACATTATATATATATATATATAGATATAGATATAGATACATAGATATATTGATAGATTGAATTTTTCCCATGTTTTGAGGGGCTGGTACTGTTATAGACAGGACTAATTTTAGCTTCATTTATTTGGTGGCATCTGATTCCATGGCATGTACTTAAAGGAGACTCCATAGCCAATCAATAATCCCTTAGATATAGATGGTAGAAAAGATAGATATGCAAACTTATAGATACACTAGTATGTATTTGTAGTTTTAGTTTTAATTTCATCTTTGAGACTAAAGGGAATTTGAATAGCTAATAAGCATATATATGTATACATACATATATATATATATATTTTTTTTTTCTTATAAGTATCAGCTTCTCTGACCCATCCAATGAAACTGTGGCAGGTTCTATTCAGAATTGCCTAGGAAGCCTTCAGGCTAGCCAGCCAGAACTCTCCATTGGATGGAGTTAGAGAACATTATTCTTGTTCATCTGAATCTACAAGTGATAAGTGGCTTCTTATTTTTTGATTTTCCCTATTGCTGTGCTGGGAGTCAAAGGCTAAGCCAGCAATCAAAAACAGGACTTCCAAGTTTAGAGTCCATCCTTGAAGTGTTAACTCTGAGTCTTTGCAACACTTTCATTAGATCGAATCAAAGGGAAATAATGATGCCATTGATCAATAATAGCTCCTGGGGTTTCCAAAGCACTTTCTTTAGTAAGATATTATATGTTCTCCAGTTCAAGGCCAGGATACACCCCACTCAGAAGGAGCAGAATATGTGCCTGAGGCGGTCATACATGAGAGAGGCTCCGAAGTAGCACTTGGCTCCAAGATATCTGCCTCCAAACTCCAGGACTCTGTTACATTACACTGTCTTTCAATAGGAAACTAAAACCTGGCTCCTTTGGATTGTTACCAGTTTCGATTGGAGAAATGCCATGCAAACTCCAGCTATATGAAGGCAGATGGTTTGCAAAATCTAAATGCATTTTAGTTATGTAGACCTGAAACAAGGGACTCTTAGAACAAAATTAAGACATCAAGTTAAGCCTGATTTTGTTTGATAAGCAAATTGACAGTAGAGGGATTAGAACAATCTGCAGGTGAGTGGGAATAGCGCTTCTCTCTCTCTCTGTCTCTCTCTCTCTCTCTCTCTGTCTCTCTCTCTCTGTCTCTCTCTCTCTCTCTCTCTCTCTGTCTCTGTCTCTGTCTCTGTCTCTGTCTCTCCTCTCTCTCTCTCTCTCTCTCTCTCTCTCTCTCTCTCTCTCTCTCTCTCTCTCTCTCTCTCTCTCTCTCTCTCTCTCTCTTTCACACACACACACACACACACACACACACACACACACACACACACACACACACACACTTCCCTCAATGCAAATTCCAAAGCTAGAAGTGCTTATCTAACAGTGAGACTGACATGATGCAGGCACAGTATCATTTGCCTCCAGTGGAGGGCAGTGTTACTGCATTATATGCCATAGGAAAGCCCAGAGCAGAAATACACAAACTGAGCCTTCATTTTGAATCAGGGGGCTAGGGTCCAATCAATATGGTGTGGACTTGGAGGGCATTAAAGGTCTTCCAGACCATTCCTCTTATTTTAGAGATGAGAAATGAGTCTCAGAGAGGTTGTCACTTTCCTACTGACACACAGGTAGTCACAGATTGGAATCCAAATACAGATCCTCTGACTCCCAGATGGATTCTCTAAGTGCTCACAGTTCTGGACTTTCAGTCTATGAGCCTTAGCTTCCTCATTTGTAAAATGAAGGAGTTAGACTAGAAAAAAAATCCAAGGTCCCCACTGTATCTAACTACCTGCACCCAACCCAGCCACTGTGGATTTCACCCAGTGCCCCGAGGGACTGAACATTGGTCCTTCTCTGAAGACCTGGTATTTGGGCTCCTGCAGATTTCTCAATTTAATCCTGGGACAAAATTGGATTCAAAGAGTCAAAGAAACAGGAAAAGACTCTAGAGGCCTTCAGCGTTTCACAGAGAAAGAAACTGAGGTGCCATGATGTGGTTTGCCCAAGGTCGTACAAGTAATGAAATTGGGAGGTGGGATTTAAAGTCAGTTTTGCTGACGCCGGAGCCAGCCATCCTTGTAGTGTATCACAAGGCCACTGGTAAGGCCTTGAGTAATTGGGGTAGAAAGATTACTTTTGCTTGGTCAGTGAAGATATCGGAATGGTTCATGGTAGAAATAACAAGTCAGTCAGGCATTTTAAAAAGGAGGGCCTTCAACTTGTGAAAATAGATTGGAGTTTGTGTGTGGGGAGTAGGAAACATTATAAACCCAATTCTCAGAGATGGAGGACAGAAGGATAAGAATTCATTTCTATAACCACTTAAAGAAAAGAAGGGAAGTATGTGCTTTATTCTTCTTATGCCATTTTATTTAAGATTATACATAGATGGAGTTATGATCTAACTCCTCAACCCCTTATCTTTGCATTGTACATCATTCTCATTTATATTTTACATAAATTTTCCATAAAAGTATCAGGCCAGAAGATCTAAACCTTCTTTCAGATCTTTTAATATTGCAAAAATCTCAGAGCAGCACTCTGGCTGATTGTTATCCTTATGTCTTACAGCTTGACTGATCTGCCTCCTTTTGGGGGAATTGATGACATGGAATTTGTTGGGTTTAATGATGATTTTTATGTAGAATTGCACATTGCTGGTATGTACAGCCTGGGTGGTCCTTCCATGAATACTTCCATTAGACTCTGGTACTGAAAAAGCTCTACTTTTCAGTAAGAAAGAAATGAGGAGAGGGAGGGAAACAGAGACAGATAGACAAGCCAAAGAGAGACAAAGTTTTCTATGTTTTGCTGCTTCTAGATCATCTTCACTTTTAAAATATGACGTTCGTTTTACAAACCAAATGTGATTCTCCTAACTGAATGGCCACAGTGATGGGTGGCAAAGCAGTATCTCTTAAGTGTAGCTCACAGGTAAAGAGAATCTACAGTGGCTGAAATGAGGAAGCTCTACTTTGTGATTCTGTTTGGGGTCTCTTATTTTACACTGGGAAGTTGATTTAATTTAAAACTTTTTTTCTGGATATTTGTTTGCTCAATAAGATACAACTTACACATGGTGGTTATTCAAAGTAACTAGTAGTATATATGGTGTAATTGTTTCTTCAGTCAATAAATGTTTATTACCTTTTGTTATCTGCAAAAGTCAGAACTCATTCCTGAGAAGATATCTAAGGAAATGACTAATATAGAAATGCTTCCTTCAAGAAACCTCTAGCTTCTTAATGCTTCAAAACTTGAAGCTATCTTAATGAGAAATCTTGGACTTTTTGGACTGGCAGTCTAACATTTTCTGAAAGTGCCTGGCACCTTCAGAACAAAAGATATTGACCAAAACCCAAGTAGCACTTTTAATCAGAGAACTTAAATGACTTCATTAGCCCTCTCACCAGAATATTTTGGTTGTCCAAGTGAGCAAAACTGCCCAAATAGAAAAATGGGTTGAAATAGAGAAGCAGAAAATGAAATCTTTGGCAAAATCTCTTTTTTTCTGGCAGATCTGCTCTTTTGGCATAAAGATACTGAGTTCATTCTAATGGGAAAACAAGCATAAAAGGGTAAATTAATAACTTTTAACCCTGGATGAACCAAGAATATATGTCTATTGCTTCCCCCATGCCCATCTCTGGAGTGTGTTGTGCTCCAAACGAGCTACAGTTGTTCCAGAGTACCAAAATTTGGGAGCTATTGATAGATACAAATGCATCAATCATCATAAGTACAGTAATATAATCAAGCACTGTATTCTATCTAACATTTATTAGTAGTAAGAGACTGAAAGTCTGTGAAAACACTGTATAACACCACAGTTCTGAATGTATGTCTTCTCCTCTTGAAGTATATGTGAAACTGAGATCACACATCTTTGTTCTCAGCTATGTAGAAACTCAAACTGGTAAATCTCTTTAGTTCATGAATTTGAACTGTTGTGCAATAATATAATTGGGACTCTGGCATTATTATAGTGAGCTTTGGAATGGATTTCACCAAGTTGCCTATAAGAACTAGACTGTCCTGGGTCAGAAATCAAGCTGGTTAAATTTTTGCATATGCTAAATATAGACTGGGTCCATGAGGAACTCCTACTCTTCCATTCTGAGTATGATTTAAAGACCTAGTCTAAAAAACAAACAAACGGGGGCAGCTAGGGGGCGCAGTGGATAGAGCATCAGCCCTGAATTCAGGAGGACCCAAGTTCAAATCTGATATCAGACACTTAACACTTCCTAGCTGTGTGACCCTGGTCAAGTCACTTAACCCCAGCCTCAAAGAAAAAAAAAAGAAAGAAAAAAAACCACACAAACTAAAAACAAACAAACAAACAAACAAGCCAAGATATATACTCATGTACAGCTCTGCATGTTAATGGACATGTTGTTATTGGTTAGTACTGTAAAGATAGGATTGAGATAACCGCCATATTATGTGTGGGCAGATACAAGCAAGTCCAGTTCCTCATTGAATCTGGCCTGCCGCCTTCTTTTAGAAGCTCAGAATGGTTTTTAAAACTGCAAAAAATTGCCTGGGATTGGCCAAACCCTGGTCTACAGTCAAGGGTAGTCATTAGATGGCACTCACACAATGGAAATCTTAGCATGGGAAAGCTTAATGTCTTTGCTAACATGGCAAAAGAAAAATGCTAAGAGATAGGTTTTGGAGACCAGATGGGCTGGAGGCAGATTAGTTTGTAAGAGATGTTGAATAGATCTTGTTGGAAAAGTGGTTCTATTAAATAAAACAAATATTTATTATCTGCTACTATGAGGAAGGCATCATACCAAGTATTAAAGCAAGACAATCAGAAACTGAAACCAAGTCTTTCTGCCAAAGTGTTTATTTTATTGTGAATAATATTACATTTACATGGAGTTTTGACCATAGTAGTGACTTATCATATCTGTAATTAGGAAGTATTGTCAACTGTCAAGAGGATGGCTAAGAGAAAAGAGATTGAAATTGGAGAGAAAAATTAGGAGGCTGTTGCATGGCCACAATGGTGACTGTTGAAATGAAGAAAGGCAGATTGGCCATGAAAGACTGTTTAGAGTTGGTATTAGTAAGATTATGAGGAGGGGGAAAATAAAAAAATGTGGATAGGTCAAAGATAACTCTGAGTAACTAGAAGGAAAGTGATATCTTCAGTACAAACAGAACTTTGGAGAAGGGTAAAGTATGTTGATGTATAAATATGGAGCATATTTACCAAAATTACCAAAATAAAAATTGGATTATTAAGAACTGGATCCTATGGGACGACAAGTGACTGATCAATGGGATAAACCAATGGTTTTATTTTCTGCATAGACATAAACAGAATAACAAAGAGCAATTAGATTGTTTGGTGTCAGTGTTTTCCTCATATTGTATAATGATAGATACTAATGGGATCAAATTAGACAAGGTAAATGAAACATTTTGGAAATCTGAAAGCACTATGAAAATGTCATCAATGATGACAATTGGTAAGAACAATGATGCTTATGGTGTTGATAATGATGATCATCCATGACTATAGGTGTCTTATATATGCGTACACATGCAATTTTTTTTCAAGAAGTCTATTTTGTTCAAATATGACCATGATCTTGCTGAGTTGAATTTCATTTTAGTGGTTGTGTAATGTCAATTCCAGCTCTCACTTCTTATATCTATCTCCTTTACTTTCCTAGAAACATTCAGGTAACATATTCATAATATGAATCATTATGTGCTAGCATAAGCATTGTTATCTTTCTGTAATAGCATATTTTCCTCCAAGGTTTTCTAGAATTACTGGAATCAGGATTCCAATATTATGGTAGATTGATTTAGATTTGTTGTAGACTGAAATATTGTTCTTTGAGTAAAGAAAAATTAAGCAAGGGTGTGGGATATCTTAACCTTAAGGTGAGTCAATCATTTTTTGAAAGCCTTTTAATTTGAGGCAAAGGTTAAAATGAGTTCCTCATTTAAAAGAGTTTGGCCCTTTTCCACCTCTGTTCCCCAAAATTTTTCACAAGATATGTTTGAAAATTGATCTTCCTTTCTCTTTTTATAGTTTTCCCCAAAGTTGCAATATTTCTTAACTATGAGTTGTACTCATAAGTTAGCTTTTCAATCCTATATATGTTCTACTCTTTGGCCAATTGGCTGCACTAGAATTTTTTCAGAATAGAATTGAAAATTTCCCCCCATCTGCAGGGTCAAAGTACTCTCCATATAAGAATTAAGTGTGGGTTCCATGTGATGTCCACAGTTCACATGAAAGTTTAAAACTGGATTCAATAGAACCACCTATCACTTAATTACATCCTTATTTCTGGATCAAATGGGTTTGAGATAAAATTCTATAGTTTTATTAAAGCTTTTAAAGTTCTGTTGTCTCATAAATTTAAATTCAACTCATTTAGAGATTCTTAGGTGAAAGTCAGTGTATAAGAGTGTAGTGACCTTTGCCATGCTGAAGGTACATTTGTATATTTATTTTCATAAAAATTATTTTGTATGCATCACTTCAATAATTTACATGTTGACATTACCATCAATTTCCCCAAATACAGGTGGGAGTTTGGGTATGTCATCATACCTGATAATATAAAGGATACTTACAAAAGGATGAGATGCTTACTGATGTTCGTCATATATTCTTCATTTGATTTAGGCTTTCTGAAGTATACATTTAGATTCAGGCCTTTTCTGAGCAAATACAAAGTTAAATTAGGAATAACAATAACAAAACCTAGCATAAGGGGAATTGCTAATAATTGTCCAAGATGGTAATAATGGGACACAAAAAATAAACTTGCCAAGCTACTTCAAGTTCACTCCAGTCACCTGTAGAGGTTCGTGTTTCTGGCTTGGAGAGAAAGGTTACCTATTCTTTTTATCCCTCTTCTTATTACTTCCTTCTTCTTATGTCATTCTCCTACTTTCCCTCAGTGTGTGTGATGGTCCAGAAGGAATACAGACCTCCAAGCAGGACCCTGGGAAATTCAGACTGAGCAGAGGACACAAGGGTGTGTGATCTGTACCACTATTCCTTTCCCCAATGGAAAAAAAACAAAAGGTATCATTAAATGACCTGGGGACTGATCTATAGAAAACTTTTCCCATATGCACAAAGCTTAAAAAAAAGTATTCTTGACAACAGTATGACAGAGTGCAGAATAGCCCAGTAGCAAAGCGTCGGTTTCATGCCAGAGAATCTGGATTCAAATCTCATTGCTGTCAGAACCTGAATGACCTTGGTCAAGACACCTGTCTAAAAAGCAGTTCTGGAGAAATAAATGAGAGGATCTCTAAAAACCTCCAGCTCTAACATCTTACAGTTCTAAATAGCTTCAAATTTGTAGTTAGAAGCTCTCAGTTTGGTTCAATTATGCGAATTGGACATGTGAGCTATAGGTCTCTAAGACTCAGTTTCTTTATTTTGAAAAAAAGAGGAAGCCTGGATTTCTCTCTCCTTTGATCTGTCTTGTGTATTTCTTTTTGTATAACTTGGATAATTATTGTGAAAGCTAAAGTTCATCAAAGGCAAGCATCAGTTTCAATTATCTTTGTGCATTCTAAGTGTATTGAAGCAGGGAACTTTGCTTTCAGAGAGATTGGGTATCTAGCAGATAGAAAGTTGGCTTCAGGGCCTTGAAGAGTTGGGTTTAAGTCATGCCCTTGATCCAGCTTAACTGTGTGACCTTATACTAGTCACTAAACCTTTACAAGTTCAGGAAACTTTCTAAGACCAGAAATTACAGAGCTGATTTATACTGGGCAAAATGGCAGCATACTGAGCTATACTGGGAAATCTTTGTTTGGAATCACTGATAGTCAAAGTTGGCTGGATTGAAATGCATTTTAAATGAAGATTATTGCTTACCATTAAACATCCAGAAAAATAGAGATGGTGTACTGAATATCTCTATTAGAGAAATATCCTTTCTTTTCTGTGTCTGTTTAAATGATCCCTGATATGGGCATTTATTTTGTATCTACAAAGTTCTAGACACTGTCAAAATTAAAATAAAAATGAAAGCTCTAGTCCTCAAGGAACTTAGAGATAATATGTTTATATATAATGAACAGATGTAACAAATATATTATGTCTATCTGCTCTAACTCTGTAGATAGATCTGTTAGAATTGTGATTTAATTGTCAGAGAACTCTTGTTGAAGAAAATTTTCTACCACAGTTGAAAAGTACAGGCTTCACCATTTGTCATGGAGAGCTGGGAGAATGAGAGATGTAGTGACTTGTCCAGAATCACACAAATCAGTCAGATGAGGCTTGGAATCAGGTGCTTCTTGACAAAAAGGTCATCTCTCTATCCATTATACCATACTATAGATATGCAAACTTATAAATACACTAGTTTGTATTTGTAGTTTTAGTTTTAATTTCATCTTTGAGACTAAAGGGAATTTGAATAGCTAATATGCATATATATATATGTATGTATACATACATATATATATTTTTTTCTATAAGTATCAGCTTCTCTGACCCATCCAATGAAACTGTGGCAGGTTCTATTCAGAATTGCCTAGGAAGCCTTCAGGCTAGCCAGCCAGAACTCTCCATTGGATGGAGTTAGAGAACATTACTCTGTTCATCTGAATCTACAAGTGATAACTGGCTTCTTATTTTTTTGATTTTCCCTATTGCTGTGCTGGGAGTCAAAGGCTAAGTCAGCAACCAAAAACAGGACTTCCAAGTTTAGAGTCCATCCTTGAAGTGTTAACTCTGAGTCTTTGCAACACTTTCATTAGATCGAATCAAAGGGAATAATGATGCCATTGATCAATAATAGCTCCTGGGGTTTCCAAAGCACTTTCTTAGTAGATATTCAAGGCCAGGATACACCCCACTCAGAAGGCGCAGGGTATGTGCCTGAGGCGGTCATACATGAGAGAGGCTCCGAAGTAGCACTTGGCTCAAGATATCTGCCTCCAAACTCCAGGACTCTCTGTTACATTACACTGTCTTTCAATAGGAAACTAAAACCTGGCTCCTTTGGATTGTTACCAGTTTCGATTGGAGAAATGCCATGCAAACTCCAGCTATATGAAGGCAGATGGTTTGCAAAATCTAAATGCATTTTAGTTATGTAGACCTGAAACAAGGACTCTTAGAACAAAATTAAGACATCAAGTAAACCTGATTTTGTTTGATAAGCAAATTGACAGTAGAGGGATTAGAACAATCTGCAGGTGAGTGGGAATAGTGCTTCTCTCTCTCTCTCTCTCTCTCTCTCTCTCTCTCTCTCTCTCTCTCTCTCTCTCTCTCTCTCTCTCTCTCTCTCTCTCTCTCTCTCTGTCTCTCTCTCTCTCTGTCTCTCTCTCTCTGTCTCTCTCTCTCTGTCTCTCTCTCTGTCCTCTCTCTCTCTCTCCTCTCTCTCTCTGTCTCTCTCCTCTCTCTCTCTGTCTCTCTCCTCTCTCTGTCTCTCTTCTCTCTCTGTCTCTGTCTCTCTTTCTCTTTCTCTCTCTCTCTCTCTCTCTCTCTCTCTCTCTCTCTCTCTCTCTCTCTCTCTCTCTCTCTCTCTCTCTCTCTCTCTCTCTCTCTCTCTCCTCTCTCTCTCTCTCTTCTCTCTCTCTCTCTCTCTCTCTCTCTCTCTCTCTCTCTCTCTCTCTCTCTCTCTCTCTCTCTCTCTCTCTCTCTCACACTTCCCTCAATGCAAATTCCAAAGCTAGAAGTGCTTATCTAACAGTGAGACTGACATGATGCAGGCACAGTATCATTTGCCTCCAGTGGAGGGCAGTGTTACTGCATTATATGCCATAGGAAAGCCCAGAGCAGAAATACACAAACTGAGCCTTCATTTTGAATCAGGGGGCTAGGGTCCAATCAATATGGTGTGGACTTGGAGGGCATTAAAGGTCTTCCAGACCATTCCTCTTATTTTAGAGATGAGAAATGAGTCTCAGAGAGGTTGTCACTTTCCTACTGACACACAGGTAGTCACAGATTGGAATCCAAATACAGATCCTCTGACTCCCAGATGGATTCTCTAAGTGCTCACAGTTCTGGACTTTCAGTCTATGAGCCTTAGCTTCCTCATTTGTAAAATGAAGGAGTTAGACTAGAAAAAAAATCCAAGGTCCCCACTGTATCTAACTACCTGCACCCAACCCAGCCACTGTGGATTTCACCCAGTGCCCCGAGGGACTGAACATTGGTCCTTCTCTGAAGACCTGGTATTTGGGCTCCTGCAGATTTCTCAATTTAATCCTGGGACAAAATTGGATTCAAAGAGTCAAAGAAACAGGAAAAGACTCTAGAGGCCTTCAGCGTTTCACAGAGAAAGAAACTGAGGTGCCATGATGTGGTTTGCCCAAGGTCGTACAAGTAATGAAGTTGGGAGGTGGGATTTAAAGTCAGTTTTGTTGACGCCAGAGCCAGCCATCCTTGCAGTGTATCACAAGGCCACTGGTAAGGCCTTGAGTAATTGGGGTAGAAAGATTACTTTTGCTTGGTCAGTGAAGATATCGGAATGGTTCATGGTAGAAATAAGTCAGTCAGGCATTTTTAAAAGGAGGGCCTTCAACTTGTGAAAATAGATTGGAGTTTGTGTGTGGGGAGTAGGAAACATTATAAACCCAATTCTCAGAGATGGAGGACAGAAGGATAAGAATTCATTTCTATAACCACTTAAAGAAAAGAAGGGAAGTATGTGCTTTATTCTTCTTATGCCATTTTATTTAAGATTATACATAGATGGAGTTATGATCTAACTCCTCAACCCCTTATCTTTGCATTGTACATCATTCTCATTTATATTTTACATAAATTTTCCATAAAAGTATCAGGCCAGAAGATCTAAACTTTCTTTCAGATCTTTTAATATTGCAAAAATCTCAGAGCAGCACTCTGGCTGATTGTTATCCTTATGTCTTACAGCTTGACTGATCTGCTTCCTTTTGGGGGCATTGATGACATGAAATTTGTTGGGTTTAATGATGATTTTTATGTAGAGGTGCACATTGCTGGTATGTACAGCCTGGGTGGTCCTTCCATGAATCCTTCCATTAGACTCTGGTACTGAAAAAGGTCTACTTTTCTGTAAGAAAGAAATGAGGAGAGGGAGGGAGACAGAGACAGATAGACAAGCCAAAGAGAGACAAAGTTTTCTATGTTTTGCTGCTTCTAGATCATCTTCACTTTTAAAATATGACGTTCATTTTACAAACCAAATGTGATTCTCCTAACTGAATGGCCACAGTGATGGGTGGCAAAGCAGTATCTCTTAAGTGTAGCTCACAGGTAAAGAGAATCTACAGTGGCTGAAATGAGGAAGCTCTACTTTGTGATTCTGTTTGGGGTCTCTTATTTTACACTGGGAAGTTGATTTAATTTAAAACTTTTTTTCTGGATATTTGTTTGCTCAATAAGATACAACTTACACATGGTGGTTATTCAAAGTAACTAGTAGTATATATGGTGTAATTGTTTCTTCAGTCAATAAATGTTTATTACCTTTTGTTATCTGCAAAAGTCAGAACTCATTCCTGAGAAGATATCTAAGGAAATGACTAATATAGAAATGCTTCCTTCAAGAAACCTCTAGCTTCTTAATGCTTCAAAACTTGAAGCTATCTTAATGAGAAATCTTGGACTTTTTGGACTGGCAGTCTAACATTTTCTGAAAGTGCCTGGCACCTTCAGAACAAAAGATATTGACCAAAACCCAAGCAGCACTTTTAATCAGAGAACTTAAATGACTTCATTAGCCCTCTCACCAGAATATTTTGGTTGTCCAAGTGAGCAAAACTGCCCAAATAGAAAAATGGGTTGAAATAGAGAAGCAGAAAATGAAATCTTTGGCAAAATCTCTTTTTTTCTGGCAGATCTGCTCTTTTGGCATAAAGATACTGAGTTCATTCTAATGGGAAAACAAGCATAAAAGGCTAAGTTAATAACTTTTAACCCTGGATGAACCAAGAATATATGTCTATTGCTTCCCCCATGCCCATCTCTGGAGTGTGTTGTGCTCCAAATGAGCTACAGTTGTTCCAGAGTACCAAAATTTGGGAGCTATTGATAGATACAAATGCATCAATCATCATAAGTACAGTAATATAATCAAGCACTGTATTCTATCTAACATTTATTAGTAGTAAGAGACTGAAAGTCTGTGAAAACACTGTATAACACCACAGTTCTGAATGTATGTCTTCTCCTCTTGAAGTATATGTGAAACTGAGATCACACATCTTTGTTCTCAGCTATGTAGAAACTCAAACTGGTAAATCTCTTTAGTTCATGAATTTGAACTGTTGTGCAATAATATAATTGGGACTCTGGCATTATTATAGTGAGCTTTGGAATGGATTTCACCAAGTTGCCTATAAGAACTAGACTGTCCTGGGTCAGAAATCAAGCTGGTTGAATTTTTGCATATGCTAAATATAGACTGGGTCCATGAGGAACTCCTACTCTTCCATTCTGAGTATGATTTAAAGACCTAGTCTAAAAAACAAACAAACGGGGGCAGCTAGGGGGCGCAGTGGATAGAGCACCAGCCCTGAATTCAGGAGGACCCGAGTTCAAATCTGATATCAGACACTTAACACTTCCTAGCTATGTGACCCTGGTCAAGTCACTTAACCCCAGCCTCAAAGAAAAAAAAAAGAAAGAAAAAAAACCACACAAACTAAAAACAAACAAACAAACAAACAAGCCAAGATATATACTCATGTACAGCTCTGCATGTTAATGGACATGTTGTTATTGGTTAGTACTGTAAAGATAGGATTGAGATAACCGCCATATTATGTGTGGGCAGATACAAGCAAGTCCAGTTCCTCATTGAATCTGGCCTGCCGCCTTCTTTTAGAAGCTCAGAATGGTTTTTAAAACTGCAAAAAATTGCCTGGGATTGGCCAAACCCTGGTCTACAGTCAAGGGTAGTCATTAGATGGCACTCACACAATGGAAATCTTAGCATGGGAAAGCTTAATGTCTTTGCTAACATGGCAAAAGAAAAATGCTAAGAGATAGGTTTTGGAGACCAGATGGGCTGGGGGCAGATTAGTTTGTAAGAGATGTTGAATAGATCTTGTTGGAAAAGTGGTTCTATTAAATAAAACAAATATTTATTATCTGCTACTATGAGAAAGGCATCATACCAAGTATTAAAGCAAGACAATCAGAAACTGAAACCAAGTCTTTCTGCCAAAGTGTTTATTTTATTGTGAATAATATTACATTTACATGGAGTTTTGACCATAGTAGTGACTTATCATATCTGCAATTAGGAAGTATTGTCAACTGTCAAGAGGATGGCTAAGAGAAAAGAGATTGAAATTGGAGAGAAAAATTAGGAGGCTGTTGCATGGCCACAATGGTAACTGTTGAAATGAAGAAAGGCATATTGGCCATGAAAGACTGTTTAGAGTTGGTATTAGTAAGATTATGAGGAGGGGGAAAATAAAAAAAAGGTGGATAGGTCAAAGATAACTCTGAGTAACTAGAAGGAAAGTGATATCTTCAGTACAAACAGAACTTTGGAGAAGGGTAAAGTATGTTGATGTATAAATATGGAGCATATTTACCAAAATTACCAAAATAAAAATTGGATTATTAAGAACTGGATCCTATGGGACGACAAGTGACTGATCAATGGGATAAACCAATGGTTTTATTCTCTGCATAGACATAAACAGAATAACAAAGAGCAATTAGATTGTTTGGTGTCAGTGTTTTCCTCATATTGTATAATGATAGATACTAATGGGATCAAATTAGACAAGGTAAATGAAACATTTTGGAAATCTGAAAGCACTATGAAAATGTCATCAATGATGACAATTGGTAAGAACAATGATGCTTATGGTGTTGATAATGATGATCATCCATGACTATAGGTGTCTTATATATGCGTACACATGCAATTTTTTTTCAAGAAGTCTATTTTGTTCAAATATGACCATGATCTTGCTGAGTTGAATTTCATTTTAGTGGTTGTGTAATGTCAATTCCAGCTCTCACTTCTTATATCTATCTCCTTTACTTTCCTAGAAACATTCAGGTAACATATTCATAATATGAATCATTATGTGCTAGCATAAGCATTGTTATCTTTCTGTAATAGCATATTTTCCTCCAAGGTTTTCTAGAATTACTGGAATCAGGATTCCAATATTATGGTAGATTGATTTAGATTTGTTGTAGACTGAAATATTGTTCTTTGAGTAAAGAAAAATTAAGCAAGGGTGTGGGATATCTTAACCTTAAGGTGAGTCAATCATTTTTTGAAAGCCTTTTAATTTGAGGCAAAGGTTAAAATGAGTTCCTCATTTAAAAGAGTTTGGCCCTTTTCCACCTCTGTTCCCCAAAATTTTTCACAAGATATGTTTGAAAATTGATCTTCCTTTCTCTTTTTATAGTTTTCCCCAAAGTTGCAATATTTCTTAACTATGAGTTGTACTCATAAGTTAGCTTTTCAATCCTATATATGTTCTACTCTTTGGCCAATTGGCTGCACTAGAATTTTTTCAGAATAGAATTGAAAATTTCCCCCCATCTGCAGGGTCAAAGTACTCTCCATATAAGAATTAAGTGTGGGTTCCATGTGATGTCCACAGTTCACATGAAAGTTTAAAACTGGATTCAATAGAACCACCTATCACTTAATTACATCCTTATTTCTGGATCAAATGGGTTTGAGATAAAATTCTATAGTTTTATTAAAGCTTTTAAAGTTCTGTTGTCTCATAAATTTAAATTCAACTCATTTAGAGATTCTTAGGTGAAAGTCAGTGTATAAGAGTGTAGTGACCTTTGCCATGCTGAAGGTACATTTGTATATTTATTTTCATAAAAATTATTTTGTATGCATCACTTCAATAATTTACATGTTGACATTACCATCAATTTCCCCAAATACAGGTGGGAGTTTGGGTATGTCATCATACCTGATAATATAAAGGATACTTACAAAAGGATGAGATGCTTACTGATGTTCGTCATATATTCTTCATTTGATTTAGGCTTTCTGAAGTATACATTTAGATTCAGGCCTTTTCTGAGCAAATACAAAGTTAAATTAGGAATAACAATAACAAAACCTAGCATAAGGGGAATTGCTAATAATTGTCCAAGATGGTAATAATGGGACACAAAAAATAAACTTGCCAAGCTACTTCAAGTTCACTCCAGTCACCTGTAGAGGTTCGTGTTTCTGGCTTGGAGAGAAAGGTTACCTATTCTTTTTATCCCTCTTCTTATTACTTCCTTCTTCTTATGTCATTCTCCTACTTTCCCTCAGTGTGTGTGATGGTCCAGAAGGAATACAGACCTCCAAGCAGGACCCTGGGAAATTCAGACTGAGCAGAGGACACAAGGGTGTGTGATCTGTACCACTATTCCTTTCCCCAATGGAAAAAAAAAACAAAAGGTATCATTAAATGACCTGGGGACTGATCTATAGAAAACTTTTCCCACATGCACAAAGCTTAAAAAAAAGTATTCTTGACAACAGTATGACAGAGTGCAGAATAGCCCAGTAGCAAAGCGTCGGTTTCATGCCAGAGAATCTGGATTCAAATCTCATTGCTGTCAGAACCTGAATGACCTTGGTCAAGACACCTGTCTAAAAAGCAGTTCTGGAGAAATAAATGAGAGGATCTCTAAAAACCTCCAGCTCTAACATCTTACAGTTCTAAATAGCTTCAAATTTATAGTTAGAAGCTCTCAGTTTGGTTCAATTATGTGAATTGGACATGTGAGCTATAGGTCTCTAAGACTCAGTTTCTTTATTTTGAAAAAAAGAGGAAGCCTGGATTTCTCTCTCCTTTGATCTGTCTTGTGTATTTCTTTTTGTACAACTTGGATAATTATTGTGAAAGCTAAAGTTCATCAAAGGCAAGCATCAGTTTCAATTATCTTTGTGCATTCTAAGTGTATTGAAGCAGGGAGCTTTGCTTTCAGAGAGATTGGGTATCTAGCAGATAGAAAGTTGGCTTCAGGGCCTTGAAGAGTTGGGTTTAAGTCATACCCTTGATCCAGCTTGACTGTGTGACCTTATACTAGTCACTTAACTTTTACAAGTTCAGGAAACTTTCTAAGACCAGAAATTACAGAGCTGATTTATACTGGGCAAAATGGCAGCATACTGAGCTATACTGGGAAATCTTTGTTTGGAATCACTGATAGTCAAAGTTGGCTGGATTGAAATGCATTTTAAATGAAGATTATTGCTTACCATTAAACATCCAGAAAAATAGAGATGGTGTACTGAATGTCTCTATTAGAGAAATATCCTTTCTTTTCTGTGTCTGTTTAAATGATCCCTGATATGGGCATTTATTTTGTATCTACAAAATTCTAGACACTGTCAAAACTAAAATAAAAATGAAAGCTCTGATCCTCAAGGAACTTAGAGATAATATGTTTATATATAATGAACAGATGTAACAAATATATTATGTCTATCTGCTCTATCTCTGTAGATAGATCTGTTAGAATTGTGATTTGATTGTCAGAGAACTCTTGTTGAAGAAAATTTTCTACCACAGTTGAAAAGTACAGGCTTCACTATTTGTCATGGAGAGCTGGGAGAATGACTTGTCCAGAATCACACAAATCAGTCAGATGAGGCTTGGAATCAGGTGCTTCTTGACAAAAAGGCCATCTCTCTATCCATTATACCGTACTGCCTCTCTGAAAGGAAAGCTCCCTGAAATACTGCCGAAGACCATGCAAGGTAATTTTTAAAAGAAGTCAAGGACAGCTGGGGGAAGGTTAAGACTGGGGACAGAGAGAAAGGAGAGAAATTTCTTAATTATAGAAGAGGGGATTTGTTCTCTGATGATGACAGTCTGTTCTTCCATATTTGTTACTAGCTCCATCTCTTGTGTCTTAATTTTAACTCTCTCCAGAAAAATGGCAAGCAGCCTTTTATCTCTATACCTGGGGAAGATGAATTTTTCTTTATTATTTCTCCACTAGAATTTCCTTTTTTAAAAAATAGAACAAGACCAACTACTACATTCATTCATCTATAGTCTTTTCCTTTGTATTTTTGCACCCTAATTTGAATGTGATGATAATAGTTACTATTATCTTTTATAGAACAAATTTAAGTTTTCAAAGCTCTCTATAAAAACATATAATCTCACATAATTTCATCCAAATTCTGAGGATCCGCTTATTTTATAAATGAGAAAATTCCAGATGAAAGACTTACTTTGTTGTATCTGAGGCAAAATTCAAATCTTTTTCATTTCAAGACCAGCATTGTCCCTACAATGGCACCTTCTGTGGAATATTTTACTGCATTAAGACCTTGACAAAATTTACCCATTATATTTTTCCTAAAGAGGTATGAACTATTAATTTTACCTGTTCCAATGTAGACGTATATGTGCATATGTGCTACAAGTAGGCAACAAGCAGACCTAATAATTAAATTTTCTTTACATTTCTTAGGGTTAATCCTTCAAGTTAGTACAATTGTCACTATCCTAACTGGTAAATAAGTCATATAAATGCCACTCACATTTGTTCCAGAAGTTCTATATTTTGTAGTAAGTATCTACCTACTTTGAATTAATAATATATACTTTTTCTTTTCCATATCATAATCTTATTTTGGGGTCTTACTTTAATTATCATATTCTGTATTATACTTAAAGATTGAATCCTAAATTAAAAAAAATGACAGGTTATCTTTTAGTTTAACAATAGTATTTGGAAATTGAGAGACACTGACTTTAATTTTAGTTTTGCCATTGACTCTATGACTTGAAGGAAATCAATTGACTTTCCAATGTTTAGTGCTCCATTATAAAAATGAGGGTAATAACTGCGCCTCGTCAATGATACCAAAAGGTTGGAAATTAGACAGCATAATCATAATCATTTAAATTATGATCTAGAGCCTTTGTCTTGAGTAATTCAAACTGCTTTTATCTGTCATAGATTCTTCCATGTTCTCACATCAATCTTGAACAAAAGGAGGTGGTTTAAATTTCATGGACTGTTTGGAGAATCAAATAAGATAATATGTATAAGGCATTTTTGTCAACTTTCTCACAAGGAGTGAAGAATATGTATTCCTGACTCATCTTCCTCACTTCAGATTGAAGCTAGGATAAATAATCCAGAGGGATAATTAACAATAGAAAATCACTCTGAAAATCTATAGCTCCTGTAATTCTTAAATGAGAAAGCAAATCTGATAGCATACAAGAAACTATGCATCTTTTTTAATTATAACTTTTTATTGACAGAACATATGCATGGGTAATTTTTTTTTACAACATTATCCCTTGCACTCACTTCTGTTCTGAATTTTACCTTCCTTCCCTCCATCCCCTCCCCTAGATGGCAGGCAGTCCCATACATGTTAAATATGTTATAGTATATTCTAGGTACAATCTATGTGTGCAGAACCGAGTTTCTTGTTGCACAGGGAGAATTGGATTCAGAAGGTAAAAATAACCTGGGAAGAAAAACCAAAATGCAAACAGTTCACACTCATTTCCCAGTGTTCCTTCTCTGGGTGTAGCTGATTCTGCCCATCATTAATCAATTGGAACTGAATTAAATCTTCTCTTTGTTGAAGATATCCACTTCTATCAGAATACATCCTCATATAGTATGGTTGTTTAAGTGTAGAATGATCTCCTGGTTCTGCTCATTTCCCTCAGCATCAGTTGATGTAAGTCTCTCCAGGCCTCTCTGTATTCCTCCTGCTGGTCATTTATTTCTTACAGAGCAATAATCTTCCATAACATTCATATACCACAATTTACCCAACCATTTTCCAATTGATAGGCATTGATTCATTTTCCAGTTTCTAGCTACTACAAAAAGGGCTGCCACAAACATTTTTTTGGCACATACAGGTCCCTTTCTCTTCTTTAGTATGTCTTTAGTATTCCAGTAGTAGCACTGCTGGGTCAAAGAGTATGCACAGTTTGATAACTTCTGGGGGCATAATTCCAGATTGCTCTCCAGAATGGCTGGATTCATTCACAACTCCACCAGCAACTATGATCTTTTGAATAGGGGTTTTTGAGTTGGAGAAAATACTACTCTTTTCAGTTAGTAGAAGTGAGGGATTTTGGTTACCTGTAGAAGCATTTATGTATATGTATGTGTACATATGAATTTATCTATCTAATTTATATTCCCAACTGGCTCAGGGCTTGTCAAAATGCAGAAGAGATTTTCAACTTCTGTTCAAATAACAGGTTTTTTTTTTTTTAAATCTAATTGCCCCCCCCTTAAATCTGGAGATATGCTCCATTGGTTAATGGTGATTCCAAGTCAACATAAAACTGGAAAAAAAGACAAATTTGGCTATGAAAAATGCAAAAGCAAATGCTTCATAAAATGAATTTGATTCCATAAGATAGAGATAACCCAATTACAGGGTTAGAGGAAAATTGATCAGACTTTGAGACAAATAGTCAAGAGGAAAGCAATCTCAATACTTCTCAGTATCCAGAGATTAGTACCTAGATCCTGGGAGAAAGTGAATCGTTTTGCGTTCTTTTGGCCCAGTATATTGAAGGGAAGATAGTTAATGGCTGGTTTATTCATATTGAGTTCTTTAGTTTCTTCCTTCCAAATGTCCTTTGTTACTGTTTACATTTCAGTTTTCCCATAAAAGCTGCCTAGTCTTTCTGCTCAGTTGGCCAGCTGTGAATTGGAAGAGAGGGTTTTGCTTTGTCAAAGACAGAGGGTCCTCAGCTAACGAGTCTGTTCTTGTGTTACTCTAAACTCAAGGATGAATTCCATTAGCCAAGTAAAATAAGTTTCTTTGCTGAATTTGGACAAGTCTTTAATGGATAACAGCCATATGGTGCCACCAGTTGGTTTATAACCCCCACTCATATGCACTGAAATGCATTGTGTTTCATTTTTGGCAAAATATATTTTAACAAAAACTATTGTCAGAACACTGTGGACCATTCCATTTATTCTCATTCAACCAAATCAAGCTGGTGCAAGAATGTGGTCAATAAGATCTGGGGTTTTCTCCTCGTTTACCCTGGAATGCACTGAATCTCCCATCACAGATGCCAATTCTTTACGTGATCCTCTTCTAAACAGCTGTCAAACAAATTCGGTAATTCTCTTACCCCAACTGCCAGCCTAAGATTCATCTGGTTCATATTGACTTGACAGTTCCTAACCCAAGCTGCCTCACATGCAAATCTCTGTCTGCTTTCTTTCTAGGCATATCCATCCTTTTTTACCAAGCACACTCTTGCATCTGCATGGTATCTAGTAGACTCCACTACAATGACAATTTTCTGAGGATAGGGGTTTTATTTCTTGGTGTTCAAATACTGTCTCATTCCCCACCTAGAATTTCTTATCTGTTGTTGTTTGATCATTTCAAGTCATGTCTGACTCTTTTTGACCCCATTTGATGTTTTCTTGGCAAAGGGCCTCTAGTCATTTGCCAGTTTCTTCTCCTATTTATTTTACTAATGAGGAAACCAAGGTAAAGAGGGTTAAGTGACTTGTCCAGTGTCACACACCTAGTATCTAGCACATTGCCTTATGTGCTATAAGTGCTTAATCATATTTATGGCATGATAATTGGTGAATTCAGTTTTACATTCCAATTATCCTTTCGATGTTCTCAAAGACACTATTTAGCGTGTGTGTGTGTGTGTGTGTGTGTGTGTGTGTGTATGTGTGTGTGTGTGTTCCTAACATTTCAGATTTGGATGCATTTCTTGAAGCAGATAAATGGTACAGTAGAGGAAGGATTAGGTTTTAAGACAAATAAACATGAGTTCAAATCCTGACTGTGGGATCTGGAGCAAGTCAATTAATTTCTCTAAACCTCAGTTTCCTCCTCTGTAAATTTAGGGTAAAGACCTACATTGTCTCCAATCGCCTTTGCAGATCTAAATCTATAATCCCATAAATTCCCCCAACCTGTAGCCCCAGGATATTATTGTCTTCATGCACATCCAGCCTCCCCTGGAAGGCCTCTAGCTGGGAGGAGCTCAGCACTTTTCCTGAGACATCCCGTTTTACTTTTTTACAGCTCTCAATTTTAGGGAGCTGTGCTGTATTATAATGAGCTGAAATTTTCCTCTCTTCCACTCTTAACTCTAGTTCTCTCCATCCGGTCTTAGCAAAAACCACGTAATCCATCCTTCCACATCAGCCTCTAAATGCCTGAAGACAGATCATCTACCTCCTTCCTTCCTCCCCCCAGGTCTCCTCAAGGCTAAGCGTTCCCATTTCATTTCACTGATCCTCCTATGACAAGCTCAGACCTGCTCAGCCTCCTGAGTGTGTCTTTGAGCTTGTTCAAGGCCTTCCTATGTACTGCCCAGGACTGAACGCACCACTTGTTTTGTCTTCAGAACACCCCTCCAGACAGTTTAGCCAGTGAGTTTGGATTCCCTCTTGCTTTTGGCCCTCAGCATCATTCCACTGATAGCCAACTCTGGTTACAAGGATGGCTTTTTCTCCCTTTCAGCCCTGGGTAGCAAATCTGCACTGAATTCTTCGCAATTTCTACCCATTCCTCCCAGCTCCACCTCCTGAGGTCAATGGCAGAAGGCAGAACCTTTTTTTTTTTTTTTCAGAATCTCTCCTTCATCCTTGCCCCAGCATTTTATTATTCTCTCCTTTCTCCAGGCTAAACGCCTATATTGGTTTGAACTTGTCTAAACCATTTTATCACTCTTCCCTGAGCACCCCGTGTCCTCCACCTCCTCCCCAAATTGTGGCGCCCAGAATGACACAAAGTGTTTCGGACATATTTTAAGCAGAGAAGAACAAAGAGAACGTGCTCTCATGTTGGACGCTGTCCTTTAAGTGGGTTCATTTTCTTGTGGTTTATTTTCCTGCAAGTGTTAAGTTTTGTCACAAATGACCTTGGGGGTCGCTCATACTTAAATCCTGCCCAGATACACTGAATCTCTGCTTTATAGAAAGCTAAAAACCACTTTGGAGGTGATCCAATCCAATCTACGTCTTTTACCTGAATTGAGGAAGGGTCTTGCCAGGATCATGGTCTAGTCCTTAGTTTCGGAGGGATCTGAACAGCGGCCTTCCTGGCTCCTTGTCAGTGTCCTTCCCACTACACCCAGCTTCCCTCTGGTAACCTGTAGGTTCCAGGAGGGATCCGGGATGCGAATTCTATTGAGGGAGGCTCGGACTCATTGCCTTCACTTACCTGTTTTGAGATTAGCCCAGTAGTTAGCCAGCCCAGCAGGGGGTCTGAAGGCAACTCCTCTGGCCAGCCCTTCAGGTCCAATTCCTTCCCACATGGGGAAAGTGCCCCCCCGAGCTGAATTTGCCCGGTTCCTGCCTGGGTTTCTCTCCCTGTCTCCTTTGCTACCGCTCTCGTAGCCCCACCTTCTAACCCGGCCAGTGTTTTGCGCACAGTAGGTGTCTGACGGTGCGGTTGGGCAGACCGCTCTCCCTCTCTCCTCCGCCCCTCCCGGGGCTGCCGGGGCCCCTCTGCTGGTCGCCGGGTCTTGGCCAGGGGCCGTTTTCTCCCCCGTTGGGTGAAGGAGGGGACGGCCCACTGGAGCTGCAGTTCCCCAGCTCTGCCTCTGAGAATTTCTCATCCAAACCTCAATCACGTAGGATTGCGTAGAGAGGAGAGGAGAGACAGAAGACACAGAAAGAGAAGGGAGGGAGGCGACAAGGAGGGAAACACAGGCGGCCGCCGGGGCTGGGGGAGGGGGGAGGAAGCCCGGTGCCATCAGTCGGCGCCCAGGAAGAAAATGGGCACAGCAGCCCACGCTCGCTCCCTGGCCAGCCGCTCCTGACAGCTGGATGTGAACGCCCTCCCCCTGTCCCCCTTTCCTTTCTCCCGAGCTGCAAGGAAGAAGTTCGGGAGGCTTTCCCTTTCTCCCTCTCCCCCCCCCCCCCCCAGTCCTCTGCCCCCATTTGCCAGCCTCCTCCGCCTGGAGTTTCCTCTTCCAGACCAGCGCGAGCCCCAGCCCGAGGGAACGGCAGCCTGGAAGCCGTCCGCCGGAGCCGGAGCCGGACCTGCAGCGGGCAGCCCGCGGTGCGTGGGGCGGACGGGCCAGCCCTCCCTGCTCCTGCCTCAGTGCTCGCCCTCGGCCCCCCGGGAGCTGCGCTCCAGCGAGAACTTGACCCCCCTGGATCGCCCGGAGCTTCCTGTGTGTGAGCGGCGGGCATGCCCCCGGCGCTGAGCCGCACCGGCACCCAGCGGCTGCGGGGCGGGCTCGGGGCGCCCTAGCTCCGGGCAGCCTGCGCCTTGCGGGGAGCCCCTCTCGGCCGCGTCCGGGGGCTCGGCTCCGTGTGGGCTGGGGCGCGGGGCCCGGCGGGCGGGCCGACGATGTGGCCCGGGGCGCTCGGGGAGCCGCGGCGCCCCGGCCAGCAGCCGCCGAAGGGCAGGATGATGTGTGGCCGCAGCCTGCCGGTGCCCGGCGCGTCCTCTCCCGCCGCCCCCTCCTGCTGCTGCTGCTCCGGCCGCGTGCCGCCTTCCGCCCAGGGCCGGGATGGGGGCCGCAGAACTGTCTGAGCGTCCGCGGCCGCCTGCGTCTCGCATCTGATCCATCGCCGTCCCTTCGGGCCGCCGGGACTCCGGGCGCGAGCCGGGGGCGCGGCGGCGGCGGGCACGGAGCAGGGCCCTCGGGGCGATGCCCTGAGCCCTCGGACGCTCCCGGTTCCGGGCCGCCCATGGCAGGGAAGCCCCGCTGAAGTGGCCCTGGGAGGGGCGCTCAGCACCCCAAGGACTCCCCTCCAATCCGAGGCCGCGCTTCCCGCGGGGCCGGGGCTCGGGGTCCCCCGCCGAGCCCTTGCGGACGCTCAGTTGCCGAAGGACTCCCTCGGTGCGGGGCTGTTCCAGGAGGAGCACGGGATTTCCCTCCCGCAGCCGGGGCGCTCCATCCCCTCCTCCCCGCCCCGTGCCCTCGCCGTGGGGGCGGCGGGCGGTTCCCGGGGGCGCTAGGCTCCCGGGGATCTCCCTCCCCGAGCTCCCTCCCCTGCTTTTCAGCCTCCCTCCCTCCCTCCCTCCCTCCTCCCGCTCCCTCCCTCTCCCTCCTTCCCTCGTCTGCACCGCTCGCGGTGAATCGCGGTTCCCACAGCTGCCGCCCGCTGCCCCTGCGACGCCAAAGCCGGGGAGCGCCACCTGCTCTCGAGCCCAGCCCTTCTGCCCCCTTCGGGGTCCCCCCTCCCTTCCCGCCGGCCCGCTTGGCCCTGCTCCCCCGTGCACACAAGCACCCGAGGCCCGGGGAGGGGTGGGCGATGGCGGCGGCGCCGGCTGAGCTGGGGGGCATGGCTCCTTCGGGCTGGCAGAGCCCGCCCGCGGGGACTTAAGCCCGGCCCCGGTCACCCCCGAATTCGGCGGCTTCTGGTCGGAGGCCCTGAGCTTGGAGTCACTTTTTAGCCTTTGATTTTGGCCGCTGCCGTGGGCGGGGGCCCGGCCGCCCGGCCCGCGCCCACCGCTTTGTACACACTTTTCCTATCGAGCTCCACTCCCCCCCCCCCCCCGCCTCTGCTCGGGGCTCTGGGGGCAGCCGGGACCCCCGGCCAGGGCTTGGGGCCCGGAGCCGCCTTCTCATTCGGGACAGCACTTCCGTGAGCAGCGGCGGCGGACTCCAGGCAAGCCGGCCGAGCCCCTGCCCAGCCTCCCTCGGAAAGCGGAGCCCCCGGGCTCCGGGGCCGGCGTGGGGGGCGCTTGGGGGATACGCGGAGTTCGGGGTGACCCCGGCTCGCAGAAACAATCGCCGTCCTTTCAGTTTGTGCAGCAGCGCTCCTGGAAGTTTACACTCGGATTTACGGTGGTTTTGTCTCCACCAACAAACCTTGGTGGGCCCCGGGTGCCCACGGACCCAGACTGACTTAGTCGGCTGCCGGGAGCCCCGTCTTCTCTCCCGCGGCCCCCACAGAGCTTCCAAATCACTGCCTCCACTTTGCCCAACGAGGCGCTTTCGGGGGGCCGCCTGCCCTGCCTCGGATTACAAGGAGAGGGCTACAAAGGGATTGCATTAGACGGGAAGGCGGCCCGAATCTCCCTCGTCCCCCGAGCCGGGAGCCCCGCGGAAGGGCCCCGACGGCTGAGCCGCGATGGCCGCGGCCATCGCCAGCTCGCTCATCCGCCAGAAGCGCCAGGCGAGGGAGTCCAACAGCGATCGGGTGTCGGCCTCCAAGCGCCGCTCCAGCCCCAGCAAGGACGGCCGGTCCCTGTGCGAGAGGCATGTCCTCGGGGTGTTCAGCAAGGTGCGTTTCTGCAGCGGCCGGAAGAGGCCCGTGAGAAGGAGACCAGGTCAGTGGCAGCCGGCGAGCCTCCCTCTCTCCACCCCGGGCAGCCTCCTCCTCCTTCCCCCTGGGCTCCCATCGAGCCGCTTCCCTCGCCAGCCCATGTAGGGCCCGGCAGAGCCGGCTCCGGAGACCTGGGCCGGAGGCTGCCTGCCTCCCCTGGCAGCCTGTTTCCCTTCCGAACCCTCCCCTCCACGCGGCCCTCCTTGACCAGCCCCTCGGCTCCGTCCAACGTCCGGGCGGCTCATCTCCGGACCTGCTGTGGCTCACGCTCCCCAGCTCTGCTCTGTGTCCCTCCCCCCGTCATCCTCTTTCCCCAGGCTTTGCTTTTCCTTGGGAGCTCGTCTGGAGCCTCCCTTCCCCCCTTTTGCATGCCGGGGTCTGAAGTGGGTGCGGAGGTGAGCGTGGAAGGCCAACGGTCTCCGTGCGTCCCCTCCTCTGGGCCTGCTGGGGAAGCGAGCCTAAAGCCCGCCTCACTCTGGGGAGTCAGTCTCCAGTTTCTCAGTTTCCCTTTTTAAAAAAACTTAAATGGCGTTAAATTCGATGATGGAGAAGAGGGGAGGGGAGGGGGATATGACAGCAAGAGCTGGAATCAGCAGCCCCCCCCCCCCGGGTGTTTATTTTAGGCCAAGCAGTGCCCCCCCCTTTCAAGGCGAGTCAGAGTTCGGGGTTGAGAGAATAAAAACAAACAAAATTCCCGCTCTCCCCCACCCCGCTGCTCGCTCGAGTGTGATTGAAGGGCTAGAAACAGTCATTTCTTCTCCCTGAACTTCTAAGAAAAGGCCAAAGAAGAGTGAGGAACAAAAACCAAACAACCAGGGCAGGAACCAAAAAGGGGGACGGCTTGGTTTAACCACATGCATTTCTGGTGAGCTTTTGTGTTTTCTGTGGACTGAGGTAAAAAACACTTGGACGAGACAAATACTTTGAGGGAGAAATCACTTTTTAGGAAATCTAAAGAAGTTAGCTTGAATTTTCAGCTTTTAAGTGGAAGCTGAGAGATGTTAAAGTATTCAATTAGTGCTGAAATTAAAACAAGAGGAGGCTGCATTTCTTATTTATCATGGACAGCTAACATTGAATTAAAATGGAGCAATCATTTGATTTCTTTGGTGTTAGTAGAAAACAGCCTCGCTAGGTTTTATGGCTGAAAGAGAACTTAGTGATCACCTGAAATGACCCCTTGCTATTCTGGAAGAGGAAATTAAGTTTTAGGGAAAGGAAGCTACTTGCCATTGCCAATCTAGACAATAAAAAGAAAATCACCATGAGATACCAAATCCTGAGAGTCAAAATACAGTGTCCTTGGTCTTGGGTCTGGAAACTTCATAATGTAAATAACTCAATTAAAATAATTCCATGGTCTGAATGGTTTCCTTAAATTCTGAAGCTAATTCTCCACAGGTGCTGTGTTCCATAGATTTTTTTTTTCTTCTTTCTTTCTTTCTTTCTTTCTTTCTTTCTTTCTTTCTTTCTTTCTTTCTTTCTTTCTTTCTTTCTTTCTTTCTTTCTTTCTTTCTTTCTTTCTTTCTTTCTTTCTTTCTTTCTTTCTTTCTTTCTTTCTTTCTTTCTTTCTTTCTTCTTCTTCTTTTTCTTCTTTCTTCTTCTTCTTCTTCTTCCTTCTTCTTCTTCTTACTTCTTATTCTTCCTTCTTCCTCCTTCTTCCTTCTTCTTTCTTCCTCCTCCTCCTCCTCCTCCTCCTCCTTCTCTTCTTCTTCTTCTTCTTCTTCTTCTTCTTCTTCTTCTTCTTCTTCTTCTTCTTCTTCTTCTTCTTCTTCTTCTTCTTCTTCTTCTTCTTCTTCTTCTTCTTCTTCTTCTTCTTCTTCTTCTTCTTCTTCTTCTTCTTCTTCTTCTTCCCCATTGTGTGATTGGTGAGACATTGAGTAAATTCCATGCCATAGTTTAGGAATTGAGACAAACATAAAACACTCTTCTGTCTCACTGGACTGCCACCCCATTTGGGTTTTTTCCTTCTAGTGTTCATGGAAAAAATATCAAGGCTCTGAAATTCCCTTGGCTATATTTCTAACCTGTAGCTACAGCAATTAAATTATATGAGTAAAGAAATCACACTTCTGTTCCTATACTCCCCCTTTCACTAAATAGAAGTATCATAGTAAAATAGCACTGAACCTGGGAAAATGCTATCCTCTCATTGGCTGCTTCTACTTCCATACACATCTTCTTCCAATGATGAATTTCAGGCCACTTTGGAATTTATCCTGTTAGTTTTTTTTTTTTTTTTTTTTTTTTTTTTTTTTTTTTTTTTTTTTTTTTATCTGACCATAGTCTCCCTCTCCTCTCATTTGACTCCACGAACATCCATGGATTCTCAGAGAGATGCTTGATGGTTACTTTTCTAGTTGAAGTTTCCCAGGTAGAGTAAGATATTCCAAAGACGTCAAAGCTCGTTAAGACATCCAGAGGGCTAGTGCAGCATTTATTTCATTTATAAACCCAGGGATTTAATCTGTTCTTAAACTGGCAAATTTTCTGATTTTTTGAGATGGGGTGCTATTCTTAAGACTTACAAGGCAAACTAATGAATCTGTTGGTTTGCTGTCAGCAACCATGATTCACATTGCTTGGGGAGAACCTATTTATAGTGAGCCCAAATCTCCAGACTGGCAGCATGGATCACAGCACCAGACAGGGATTTTTAATGATTTTGGGGTGGGGGTGGAGAGGGACTGAAGGGAGAGAACTTACTAAAATCAAAAGAATATTAAAGTCAAAATGATTCCATGAAAGAATCTTCCCTTCCCCTGCTGTTAGGCAAAAGGTCCCTTTCTGTCCTGCCTCACATGGAACTTATCATTCATAAAACTATCTCTGGGTGAAGTACACCAACTGAGTAACAAATGGCGGTGTGAAGAAAAGGGATGTGACAACAGTATCCTTTAGAATGCTGAAGATTGCTTGCGTTTAAGTCCTTTGACTCCTAGACTGAAAGGTTGTTATTTGAATTTTGAGTCAAGAATACATGAAGCAAGGAAGGCTACAATCACCTAGCTGTTAAAAGACTGCAGGGGATTTATCTACTGCATGGGGAAATTTCTCCTCTTCTTGCTTGGTACCTTGGCCCTGCCACTTGATCTATCTGTGGATAAAATACCAACATAAAATTGTTAATGAATCTTGGTAATTAAGTGATTCTCTCTGAGCAAAGGTAAAGTGTGGAACTTTCAAAGAAGATCAGGAGAATGCTGATGACTGTGACATTATATTCAAAATTGCTATGTTTTCTTTGATAATAAACAGTAGTAATATTCTTATTTTCAGATCAATGTTAGTTGATTTGCAGGGATAAGACAGGACACTGGACAGAATCAGTCAATTGGGCTTTTAGAAGCCTCATTTTCAAGTCATGTATCCCTCCGAGTACCTTGTTAGACTGTGAGACAATGAACTGCAAGATAGGGTGCCTGGATGCTGTTTTGAACTTTCCATGTTTGAGGGGAAGGATTGAGGTACAAAAGCTGAGGCATCCCCAACTCACTTCCTGAGCCGCAAATATTGTTTTGGGAAACACTTATGTTTGACATTTCATCATCTCATGAAGCCTTGAATCTCAGGCTGTGTTTGAGTATAAAACAGCTGTTTTAGAAATGTCATTGAGGACATTCGATTTAAAGTGAACCCAGATCTCCAGGAAATTAGTAGAGTACACTGGCTACTATAATGAAGACCTTCCTCACTGGTACATTGGTATTGTCCTATGGCACAAGGACTAAATTTCCCCCTCTACAACTTCTAAATTGTTACTGGGTAAACAAAAAATAAATAAAAGCTCGTGGAGAGCTGAGCACCTGAATAAGCATCCCAATGTCTAAAACTGGCTAGGATCTAGAAAGCTACTAAATGGCATGTCTATCCCACTTGTTTAATAGGGGAGATTTTTCTAGGGAAATAATATCATTTCAAGTTAAGTGATAGAATGTGTGTGTGTGTGTGTGTGTGTGTGTGTGTGTGTGTGTGTGTGTGTGAAGTAATGCATATATTTTCCCATTAACTGAGCATTTGATTATATTTGGTCAAGATTCATTTGGAAGATATTATATAGTAGATTAGATAATTTTTTGAAATCTCTTCAAGAATCTGAAATTTGGGGATTCGATATGATGAGAAATCTACCCAAAATCCCAATAGGCATAAAGTACAATCAATCCTATCATGTTTTTTTTTTTTAATATTGTTTGGTACTTTTTTTTTTTTTTTAATAGATTTAGAGGGACAATCAATGTTTCATTTGAGTGCCTCCCTCTTTCATAAATAAGACATACGATGCATATCTAAATGACAGATCACCATCAATTCTTCGAACACCCCAAAAGCTGTGATTTATGATCCACACTTTAAATACATCAAGGAAGTGAACCTAAATTAAATCCTAAATTTGTGAAGTTTCAATGCTCTCATTTCTTTAAGCATTTACTCTTTCCACTCAGACAAATCTTGTTTATCTGAAAAGAATTCTGTGCCCTTCATGCTTTCCTAGGTAAGTCTGCTTTGCTTGATAACCTTTCTGTGGCATATTTTGCTATCAAACGCTCTTTGACATAGAGGATTGAAAACATCATAAAGAAGAGTTGAAGAAGCAAAACACTAGTAATGGAACTGAATGCTCATCATCTGATCTCTGAAAGGGAAATATGTTTTCTAAATGACTTGAATTCTTAGTCAAGGAAGAGCTTGCAAATGGGTTTTCCTTTCTAGTGAGGTACATTGGGGCATTTGAATCTAAAATTTCTCCTCTTAGGAATCTGACTCATGATTGGAAGCCAGAAAATTAGGAAAATTAAATGCATTTTTGTTTGACATTTATCATCAAGAATTAGAATTCTTTTTCCTCAGAACCCCAGCAGAGGGATAAAATGGCACTTTGCATGGATTTTATCATCCCTGTTCTGAATGAATGCATTCAATTCTACAAATTATGTTTCTATTGTAAGTTCATGTTGTCTTTGTAGCCAACTCCCATGATCCCTCGATTCTTTTTATCCTCAGAAATCCCATCAAATAATACAGAATTAAAACTTTGAAGTTTTAATGAAGTTGATCTTCTTGAAGAAAATTAGAAGACCAATTTGCCAGAATGCTGACAGCCTTTGAGTTTGGGGGAAGGGCAAGGGGAATTTGGGAAGAAGAGCTCCAGGAACATCTCTTTCTCTAGCAAATCCCCTCGTTGCATTCTTTCATAATCACCAAATCTCCACAGATGTAGGATGTTTCTGGATAGTTGACTTTCCAAAGATGTTTCTCTGAAAATAATTGTAGTCAGTTCCATTTTATTTGCTTGTAGTTCCATTGAATTTGTGGGCACTGTGAAATTTGTTGAGCGGCATTGCAGACAGGGTGTCTGCCAGTCATCCTGGTGAGATGTTCTCTCCCCCCTCCCAGCACTGCATAGCTGTTAGTGTAGCGTTATGCAATTTAAAAAGGCAGAAGCACCTCAACAGGGACATGTTGTGGCTTGGACACCCTCCTTGCCATATTCCCATGGTGGACCTTGGGATCCAGCCAGGAGTGGGCACCTCATCCTCTCTGACTCTACTCATCACCTTTGTAGCTTTTCAGATGGAAAATCTCCATTGCTACTCCTCCCCAGCTGCTGTTTTCCTTTGTTATTATAGAAGCTCCTTGAAGGCAGTAACTATTTTCTCTCTGTCTGTGTAGCCCCAGTGCTGAGCACAGTCTTTGGCACATAGCGAGTACTTACTAAATTATTTTTCTTCATTCATTCCTGCATGCACGTGACACATTTGGGTTTCTGAAAGACAATGGCTTTGTCGAGCCATGTAAGGATCATGTGAAGACAGCCCACTTGTTTATTCCAGAAAAGAGAAGAGTGAGGGATCATGGGATCCTTTTCCCTAAGTGGTTCAAGGGGTGTCATGTCAATTACATGGCTTTTGGTTGACTCTGGGTATTGTATGCATCGTGGATTTCTGTACATGTGCAAGTTAAGTGTGTTGTGTGTATGAAGTAGATTTAGAGGGTTGGTCTTGGCCATGGGAAAAACATTCTAAATCTCCCAAATGCAGTGCGATGGCTAATTAGTTAGTGAGTTCTTTGTCTCTCTATATATTCAGACATGCATTTGGTTGCAATAGGTGACCTGGGAAATGTCATCGATTTCAGATTCTGTTTTTCATTTACAAAAATTTGGTTTTAGACTCAAAAAACCTTGGATTGTCCTCTGGCATATAGGTGACTTTGGGTTCTGAATAACTCTCCTCGAAGAGGATCAGGCAGTTGGGGAAAGAATCCTGGGAGATAGTAAGCCTAGAAACAGCAACCCTGCTTCTGTGTGCATTGATCCCAGTGCTCTGTGTGGGGAGATGAGCACACAGAGAAGACTGAGATCACGAAGTTGGCCCTGGAGTCCCTGGAGGTCTGTGTTGTTATGTGTGTGCTTCAGTTCAGTGTTTCAGTAGGCATCTCCCTCCCTGAATGCACAGTACCCCAGAGGCTTCGAGGGAAGGGATTTACCTGGAGAAGGGAAGGGACACTTGGGAGCCCAAGAGATGCCCTTTCTTTTAAGCTCCAGGTAAACAACTGCTTTAGATGTTTTGAAAGAAGGAGAGAAGAATGCCAAAGTTAGAATCTTTGAAAATGACAGACTGCTTCACTTCTTCTTTGATGGTGAGCCCTGTTGGCAAACAGCAGCTGGAGACTCTGCAGAACCCTTTTGCAGCCTTGAGTGAAGAGATGCCTTAGTAGGGGTCTAATAGGCTGTGACTGTGGCAGGGCATTCATGTTTAACCTATAAAAAGGGGAAAATGTATTTTAAAAGTCCCTTGACCTTTAACTTCAAAATAAAGAACAGATTTCCATTGGAATTGGCTTTTTTTTTTTTTTTTTTTTTTTTTTTTTTTTAAACTGGGCTGTCCTATGCAGAGTTCATTCAAAGGCTGGAAAAGGAAATGAGGGGAAATAAAGTTGGGTTTTCCATATTAGGAAAAATGGGAATATTTTCTGGGCCACTGTTGCCTCAATAGAGATTTTGGCATACAAGCCCTCCCGACGAGGCTCTTGCTGGATCTTGGTGGGCTGTGATCTGTGGTTGAAGGCTAGGCCTAAAAGTCACTCACTGGCAGGGGCAGGGAATGTTGAGTGTTTATTCCAGCTGTAAAATGCAACATTAACTCAGAAATCAGTTTAGATGTGACCTGACTCTTGTTTGTGGTCAACAAACTCTTCTGCTTCAGGGAGCCCTTTCTTCCTTTAAAATGCGAGTCAAGTAACCCCTTCTACATGAAGCTTTCCGACCACTAAGCCTGTACCTCAGCTTCTTCTGATTTGCCTACTTTGCAGTTATTTCTATTTAATTTCTTTACATGAATTTAACTAACAAACGATCTCTTATACCGCACCCCCCCCCCCCCCATGAAAACTCCTTTCAGAAAAGAATTGTCATCCTGGTCCTTGTAATCCTTGTGATGGCTAACACAGAACCTAAAGCATTGAAGCTGATCAATCCCAAATTTAGTAAACACCTACTAAGTGCCAGGCATTAGGCTAAACAGTGGAGATACAAAAAGAGTCAAAAGATGGTTGCTGCTCTAGAGGAACTTCCAATTAAACAGAGGAAACTCCATGAAAACAACTGAAATAAAGAGTATCTAAATTCAACACTCCAACATTAGTAGTGCTCCTCTCTAAGAATCTCTGGAAGGCAGAGGAGAGAGAGAGAGCCCCTGGCCTAAGGAGGGACCCAGGTCAAGATCCTGATCACAATAACTGTTCCCCAAAATTTATTCCTATTATAGTAAACACAGCACCTCGGAAGCCCAACACTTCCTTTTCCAGTAGAGTGAGGCCCCAGAGTGAAAGTTCAAGTAATAACCAAGACTGCTTCAAATGACAAAAGACTGAACAGGAACAAGGCTCAGATTCTTCCCCATCTTTGTCTTGTTATTTATGACATTCAAGGTGATCTTTTCTTCATGTTCAGAGCCAGATCCAGCTTGTCTTTTCCATCCCCATCAGAGCCAAAGGCCAGGAGGAGTCTTGTCAAATCTGCTCTAGTCTTCACATTATAGCAAGTCATTAAGAAAATTGCCTTTCTACTAGATAATTCTATCAATCCATCCTGGGTTTTCTTTCTGTTTTTTAGTGGGTGGCAATCAACACATTTTTGTTTCAAGTGTTCAATTTCTTTGAACTCCTACCTTCCCTTGTTTTACCCTTCCTAACTGAATTCTGAATCCATGCTACTGCTACAAATTGTTCTCTCCCTTCCTAGCTTCCCAGGCTATTATCCTAGCTCTGACCTCACTTTCCTTCCTATAAAATCCTGACCTTTACAATTATCCAATTCAATTTAAGCATTATCCTCAAGCCTTGATCTCTTTGGCCATTTGTCCGATTGCTGGCTATCTCTTTTCAAGTAGCAGTCTTGAATTGCTCTCACTGCTCGCCTCCTCTGCTCTTTAATGATTGAGATGGAACAACAATGGAAAGTCATATAACCATGTTGATTGAGTGTACTCTAGATATTTTATATAACCTCAACTCCAATCACACACCAATACTTTTACTTATTCTAGATTTAAGATTATTGATTGCTTAAAAAACAAAACAAAACATGTCACCTTCACACTCTGCTCTACTCCTAGATGTCTTCTGTGTTCCTCTTAAGTAATCTCTTGTAACAAACAAAAAAGAGGGAGAATGAACACACACACACACACACACACACACACACACACACACACACAGATGAGAAACAGAAGAATAAGAGAGGCAAGAGACCAACACAAATAAACAGGGAACACTTTAGCAAAATTAGGCAACAACCACCTGAATAAGAAAGTATATTTGATGATCCCTACCCATAATTCTTCATTACTACAAAGAAACGTTCTTACCTCTGAAAACAAGTTTGGTCATTGAAATTAGATGGCATTCAGTTTATTTTATTTTTATACTTTCTCTTTATATTGCTGTAATCATTAAGCACATGTTATTTTTTCTAGTTCTGCTTGCTTCACCGTGCATCAGTTCGTTTAAATCTCTCCCTATTTCTCTGAATTTTTATAAAATTATGCATGTTTTCTCATGGCAAAATAACATTCTATGATTTTTCCACTGATGAACTGCTTTTTCCTAATCATTGCTCCCACCAAAAGTACAGTCGTGTATATTTTGGAGTATGTGGGATCTTTCTTACCATCTCATTCTTTTCCTTGGAGTAAACAATGGGGATTTCAGAATGAAAAGGCATGGATATTTAGTCATTTCTTAAGCCTCCTTCCCAATTCACCTTCTATTCCTAACTCTACTGGGATTGTATTCTGCAGTTTATCTTTTTGCAGCCCCCTTACCATAGATTGTTTCATCTTTTCTCATCCTTGCTATTTTGGTCCATGTGAGGTAAAACTCTAGAGTTATCTTGATTGGCATTTCCCTTATGATTAATGCCTTGGAAAATTCTTTCAAGGGCCTGCCAGTTTATATTTGCTTTTTTGAGAACTATTTGTTGATACCCTACTATATATACTTTTTCATTACTAAGTGACTTGAGGAAAAAGGTAGCATTTTCTTTTTTTTTTAATAACTAGCACTTAACATAGGGATCAGCCCATATCAAATGCTTAATCAATGCTTTTCAACTGGGGAGTATTTGTTGGGGGCTACTACACATTGTTCCCCTTCCCTTAATCATTGCTCTAGTCAAACTGATCTCCATATCATTCCTCTTCCTTGACAGTCCATTGTCTACCTTTTTGATTTCAAATAATTTATCCTCCACGAGGGAATATCTTCTCCCTATTCTTTGAACCCCTAATTCCTTCAGCACTCAGCTGGAGAGCCACATTCTACATGACACTCTTTCTAAAATTTCAGCTGCTGATATCCTCGTGTGTGTGTGTGTGTGTGTGTGTGTGTGTGTGTGTGTGTGTGTGAGAGAGAGAGAGAGAGAGAGAGAGAGAGAGAGAGAGAGAGAGAGAGAGAGAGAGAGAGAGAGAATGAATGAGAATGTTGGCTTCCCTAACAAGGCATGAACTGTTTCATTCTGATATTTTCTGTACCTACCTTCTAGTAGACATTTAATAGATGCTTGTTGATTGGTGCTTTGACCAGGTATTGGTCTTGTGCAATCCAAGGCAGATCATGAACTGCTCTGAACTTCATGTGCATTCATTATACTGTGTTGTTTTATTACATAGATTAAAAATAAAATAAAAAATAAAATGATAGTGTTGGGGCTTAATAACTGATGAGATTCTCTCCTAAATGCAAATATATCACCCAAGATCTATGTAGGTCATGTTGTTTCTGTACACAATTTTAAAAAATCAATCTATATATTTTTCTTTTTTTCCCCCAGCTATTTTGACTAAAGATGAATAAAAAAACATGCATTTGAGTAACTATGATGAGATAGGTAGTATATTAAGTTTTGAGGAAATAGATATAAGAGTGAGACAGTTCCTACACTAAAGGAACTTCTATTATTATTATTATTATTATTATTATTATTATTATTTAGCATTTTCTTTTTTAAAATACATGCAAAAATAATTTTCAACATTCACCCTTGAAAAATCCTTCTGTTCATATTTTCCCTTTTCCTTTTCCCTCCCCTAGACATCAAGTAATCCAATATATGTTAAACAAGAGCAATTCTTCTCAATCTATTTCTACAATTATCATGTTGCACAAGAAAAATCAGATCAAAAAGAAAAAAAATGAGATAAAAAACAAGCAAGCAAACAACAACCAAAAAGAGGTGAAAATACTATATTGTGATCTACATTCACTCTCCATAACCCTCTTTTCTGAGTGCAGATGGCATCACAAGATTATTGGAATTGTCTTGAAACATTGTTGAAAAGAACCAGGTCCATCACAGTTGATCATCACATAATCTCATTGCTGTGTATAGCATTCATCTGGTTCTTCTCACTTCACTTAGCATGTAAGTCTCTCCAGGCCTTTCTGAAATCATCCTGCTAATCATTTCTTATAGAACAATTATTATCCCATAGCTTTCATATACCATCACTTATTCAGCCATTCTCCAGCTGATGGACATCCATTCAGCTTCTAGTTTCTTGCCACTACAAAAAGGGCTGCTGCAAACTTTTGTGCACAGATGCGTCCTTTTCCCTTTTTTATGACCAGTCCAATAGAGATGGTGCTGGATCAAAGGGTAGGTACAGTTTTATAGTCTTTTGGGCATAGGAACTTCCATTCTAATAAAGGGACTTGACACTATGGGAAATGGTAGTCTGAAAAAAGAATTTTGGTCTGAGCAATCACAAGGATGACTGATTTCCTCAATAATCAGCTCACTAGCACCCCCAAGAAAAATTATGTCATTGGATCACAATGCAAAAAGTAAGAGACATAAGAGGGAATAGGAAATTATTGGATCACAATGCAAAAAGTAAGAGACATAAGAGGGAATAGGAAACAGAGGCAGGCAGGGAGGGTCTCTTCATGGCAATAGGATAAATGCCTAGATGACCAGAGAGCCAAGAAAGATGAAATATGAAGTATGTTCTGGTTTGCGGTTAGTGACATCTATGACTAAGTGTATTTATACTCACTAATTAGTCAGGACAATTCAGCTCTAGACAGGACTTTCACAGCTGAGTAGATGTGCTTCCCCAAGTGAAGGCTGTGGTGAAGAGTGTCATTGGAGATGGCCCAGTGGTGAGCACAATAGCTAAGTATTAAAAGCAGCCTGTTGCATTCTTCATCAAGTATAGTTTTATCTGGGGCTGCTGGCTCCAAGGGATTATTTTTCTTTCATTTGTTACTTCTCTACAAAAATAGCCCATTTTATGCAAATCATATCCTTAGTAAATCACCTGGACTGGCTAAGTGAGCTGCCCAAGATCACATTGCAATATATGTTGAAGATGAGACTTTGTCCAACTCTACCAGGTTCATAGGCACCTCTTCAGTCACAATACTTCATAGGCTTTCTTCACAGGGACCTGATAGAAGCCCAGAGATCCCACCCACCAAGCAATTCATTAGGTGTCCTGGGGGTGGTTACAATGCTCCCCAAACTGCGGTAAAAAAAATACTTGAAATACCTGTCTTGCATTCTTACCTCCCATTAATTTTTAAATCTATTTCAAGCTGGCTTTTGCCCTTGTCAGTTGTAACTGTTCTTTACAAGGTTATCATTGATCTTTTAATTTCCAAATCCTTTCTCAGAACCCATTTTTGTTTTTTTTTAGTATTTGACACCATTGACCCTCTCCAGTTCCTGATTTCCTGTTTCTCACTTCCTTTTCTGGTATTGCCTCAATCTCATTTGATCAATAATCATCCTTATTTCCTCACTTTTATTATCTAATATTAGTGTTATGTTACATTATATTGGGCTTGGCCAGTATCTAGTCCTTTACCCTTCCCTATTTTCTCTCTATGCTTTCTTTCGGTGAGAAAAGCTTTCTTCAAAGCTCAGTCACATTGTTTGTCTCCCCCCAGCCCGCCCCATTGCTAGTTCCTTCTCCCATCCTAAAAAAAACTCCTTCGTGTTGACTTTAAGAATGTCTTTGGATTTGCTTTTCTGTGTACCTGTAGTTTTCCTCCAAGTAGATAAAAGCTACTTGAAGGTAGGGAATGTTGAGTTTCTGTCTTTTAATCCAGACTAATAAATTTTCTAAAACAGTATCAGGAAAAGAATAGGTAATTAATAAAGGAATGATTAATGAATGAACCTAATTGAAATATTTTACTCAATTAAATACTGATAATTATTGTGGACTTGCTGAAACCTAAATTTAAAAGAGATATTGGAAAGGGGTGAAAAAGGGAAATGGGAATGCTGATGGTTTTTTAACTCATTTTTGTTTTGTTTGAAAGAAGAGACCTGTTTATTTCCAATAGTAATATAAAAATTGCCTTTGGATTTTCAACTTCAGAAGATGTTACTGGTCACAGCTGTTACCAGGGACTCCACAAGTAGCCTGGATTAAATAACACTATTATTGAACATCAGGGACAAAAAAATCAGGTGGTTCCCCAAAAGAAGGATTCCAAAGCAAACAAACAAACAACACAACACAACACAACACAACAACAACAACAATGACAACAAACTCCTGGCAGCCAAACCAGATTCTCCTTGATTAGGTTTAGTCAGGCTAGTTTCACATGAGATAGGGAAGATTGCAGGACCATAGTCATCCACAAATCCGCCTCTCTTCAAAAAACCTCTTACCTGGGCTACATTCATTATTTTTGCTAAAACAAGCAATCCATTTTAGGGAACAAGTGGGAAATGGCTGTGGGGAGACAGAAAACTGTGGTAATAGTTCTGAATCTTAGAACTTGGTAGAATGACAGGGGCTTTCTTCATTGGTCTTTCATTATCATAACTCAAGGTCACTGGAGGTGATGATCCTCCGTGGGTCAGGGGAGGGGGTCAACTCCCTTTTGGCCCTTTCCACAGTCGGCTGTGTTGGAGTTTTCTGCGGCTTTCCTCAGGAAGTGAGTTGGCATCTTGTACATTCCCATGCCACCTCCCACATGCTGCAGCTCAAGTTTCCTGAGCAGCCTACCTCCTCCTTCTCCACCCTCTTTCTAAAAGGAACAATAAGGAGAAAATTACTTTAAAAAGAGACTTGGTCGTTGTGTTTCTCAAAATGAGTCCTTTGTGGTGTCCCGGCACCTATGGTGATGTGAAAGAGTCTTGACTTGGTTAGAAATTCATTCTCAATCTGGTTTGTTTGATGGGGGATTCATTTTCCAGAATTAATGCCTGGCTACTGAAGAATCAAGTCATTTTGCCTTCCTGATTGTCTTACATCTTCATGGCCAAATGCCCTTAAGCGGTACCAGGTATAAGCAAACGTCATTGACTTATAATTTCAAGGGACTTCAGAGACAATCAGATTCCCCTCTATAACATATTAAGAATTTTTTTTTTGGTGATGTACATATGGAATTACTTCCTGTTTTTCCCCCCCCCCTGAGGCTGGAGTTAAGTGACTTGTCCAGGGTCACACAGCTAGGAAGTGTTAAGTGTCTGAGATCAAATTTGAACTCGGGTCCTCCTGAATTCAAGGCTGGTGCTCTATCCACTGTACCACCTAGCTGCCCCTACTCCTTGTTTTTTGAGGTAGCCCATTCAGTTTTTGGTTAGTTCACGTATTTAAAAAGAGAGTTTTTGGTTTCAATTTATTTTACTTTTGCTTCCTTTTCTTTAAATTTTATTAAGTTTAAATTTGTTCCTTTGTACTTTCCTTGAAAATCTACTTATTCTGTTTTCTGGGGTCAAAAAGAACAGATCTAGATTCCCCTTCTGCAGGAAAGCCGTTCCACTTTGAAGACACCTATTGTGTCCCTCCATTTTTTTCTCTTTTCCTGGATAAATAATCCTACATTCAGCTCATCCTCTTTTGTCCAGTCCCAAAGCCCTCCCCTCAATCTGGTTACCTATCCCTGGGTGGTTTCCAGGTAATTAATATGGAAATGCCTAACTGAGTTACAATTTCCGTAGCATAGAGAAGGCTCTGTGTGAGAACTCCATATATGAACATAAATCTTAAATCAGTTCAGTGAACACATCCTAAGGGAACTGACTGAACCACATGGAACTTAGAGGCTTTTCTAGCATGTGGGTGGTGGTATGTTATAGGACAGGATGCCCACTTTCTGAAAAAAAGCTGCAGGAAACCTCAACAGAGGAAATTGTGGGAAAGTACACAGCCCAAGTAGGTAAAAGTCAAATTCATCCCCTTCCTTGATCCTCCAAAGATAATTATCTCCAGTGATCTTGAGTTGTGATGATGAAAGACTAATGAAGAAAAGCTAGTGAGTGTCAGGCACAGAATTTGAACTCAGATCCTCCTGATTAGCCACTAGATCATATTTATTGTTGTTCTTAAATTATGCTACACAGAACAGAACATGGTGTTCCAACTGTAGTCTAGTCAGGGTAGAGTGAAGTGGGACGTGGATCTCAAATTCTGTACATCGTGACTGTTAATTAAGCTGAACTTGGCATTAGTGTTCCTCCCCCGTTGTTTGACTTTTGTGAATTTATGGTCTCTTAAAACACATGGATATTTTGCTTTTTTATTTTTTCCAGATGAACTTCTGTCTAGCTCACCTCCGTCATTCTGTACTGGTGAAATGGATGTTTTTAGAATGACTAAGATTTTTTTCCTTTTTTTATTGTTTTATTTTTTGTGACCATACATGTACATTAATTTTTAATACATATTTAGGTATCATGTTAAGAGAGAAAATCAGAACAAAAGGAAAAAACACAAGAAAAACAAACAAAAGTAAAAGAAAAAAAGTGAACATAGCAACATTTACGATCAGTTTCCATAGTTTTCTCTCTATATGTAGATGGCATTTCCCATCCAAAGTTTATTAGGATTGCCTTGTACCATTGAATGGCTGGGAAACCAAATCTTTCATAGTTGATCTTGCTGATACTATGTACAATATATTCCTAGTTCTGCTTGTTTCACTCAGCATCAGTTCCTATAAATCTTTCCAGGCCTTTCTAAAATCAGCTTCTTCATCATTTTTATAGAGCAATAATATTCCATTACTTTCATGTACCATCACTTATTCAGCCATTGATGGGCATCCACTCATTTTCTAGTTCTTTGCCACCACAAATAGAGCTGCTATATTTTTGAACATGTGGGTCCTTTTCCCTCCTTTATGATTTCCTTGGGATACAGACCCAGCAGTGACACTTCTGGGTCAAAGGGTAGGCAGAGTTTGATAGTCCTTGGAGTATAGCTCCAAATTGCTCTCCAGAATGGATGGATAATATATAGGATTTTATATTTATTTTCATGTCCTTTCCTCCCTCCCCAAGTATCCAGTACAAAGGCAGGGTTTATCCTGGCTAGGAGGCCTCTCAAATATATATGCCCACTCTGGAAATGAAACTGTCCATTAGATTTTTCCTCCGCGTGCCTGGTACTCAACCAAAAAATTATTGTTTTTGAGCTTCATGAAGCTGCTCTAGATGTTAAAATGGGCCAAGTATTCCACCGGACTTCTGGGCCAGCTCCACACTTTAGGCTTTGCATAGGCTTGCTGGTAGGGAAAATCAAGGCCTTCTGCCCTGACCGAGAGACTGGAAATCTGACCCTTGTCTGAGAATTTAATAGTAAAGGTAATTTAGACATATAGGCCAGCAGTGCCAAACTGAAAAAGAAATACAGCACATTGACTCAGCAAAACTCAATTCAAAATCCAATACATATGTATTAAATGTCAGACAGTCTCTTAATCTCAAGGAACTTACAGTCTAATAGGGGGAGACAGCAACAAAAAAAGGCAGGAAAGGGAGAGGGCATGTGACATCAGTGGGTACCTTTCCTGGGGGCATCTTGTTCCATTTAATTGAAATTACCCAGGGCAATAGATACAAAGTGGAGAGAACTGAGAGTTCAGTTTCTGTCCCTCTGTAAAGGAAAGCATTAAGATGAGTTTGGTACTCTGCCCTGCAACCTTCCAATTAATTAGAAGAGGCTAAGGGATGGAGAGCCAGTCAATGCTTGGATTAGCAGCATGACAAAGTTTAGAAGTGCCTGTTGGGGAGAGGAGAGGAAGGAGAGGGACTGGGCTGCATTTTGTTCCATGGAATTATAAGCAGGCAAGGCAGCAGATGCAAAGAAATGTCAGGTATGGAGGGTTACTTCCTAACTTCCATAAAGGAGGAAGAATGTGTGTGTGTGTGTGTGTGTGTGTGTGTGTGTGTGTGTGTGTGTGTGTGTATTTTTTTTAAAAAAATTATTAAACATTTCCCAATTCCATTTTAATCTGGTTTGAGCTGCTCTCAGGAGTTTTACAGTCCAAGAATTTGACACCTTCTTGTTAAATTAAATCCTTCATTTAGGCAGATAAGGAAACTGATACTCAAAGGGAGAAAATTCCAATACCAAACATAAACTTTGTAGCTGATTTTTTGTTTTATATATATACACATATATACATATATACATATATATATATATATATACATATATGTCTATATCCATATCTATATATCTAGATATAGATATAGACATATATATATCTATGTATGTATTTTTTTTGCCTGCGCCTGTATGCATGTGTATGTGTATTCAAACAACAATATTTACAAGTATTTACCATATTCTAAACATTGGGCTAAAGAAAGCAAAAACAATGAAAAATAAAACTCTTGCCTTCAAGGAACTTCTAATCCATCAATGTCTTATTTGATTCTCAGAGAAAAACAAAAACAAAAACACTTGGAGGAAGGCCCTCAAAGGTGTGATTCTTCCCATTTTTTACAGATAAAGAAACTTGGACTCAGAGAAATGAGGACCCTTTCCCCCTGTCAGTTATGGAGAGAAAATTGGATTTCAGGTCTCTTTTGAAGTCTCCCCTCCCCTACACTGACATTGGCATTCCATTGATGTAGCCCTTTTTTTGCCTTTCTACTAGAAGAAACACTTAGTTGTAATGGGGAACGGATGTGATCAACTGCATCATGGTCCCTGTGCATTTAGACACAATCTACAACCTGTTCTGTGCTGGTCCCCATTCTAGGTGCCAGAAGGAAGAGAATGTGGAAATCAGTGCAGCCAAACATAGCTCTTCTAGTCCCTACCTAACAAACAATAATGTTGGAAGATTGATTCAACTCCAGATATTCTCTTGCCATTTCAGTTATGCTGATGTGCCCAATTAGCTAGTTCTACCTAAAAGTGTCAACTTTTCTTTAAAAGGCATCAAGATTCCTCACTTTCCTTTAAAAAAAGAATCACGACAATGAAGGTAGATTACAGATCTCCTTGCCTCTTTTAAGGTTGGTTGAGGTCCTAGGCATTTGGCCCACCAGCTATTTTGGGATATACATTTGGCTGGCATTCACAGCCTTCCATAAACCCAAGCTATTTTCCTCCATCATCATCAACCAACAGTGTTGAATGGCTATTTTGTATAGAGAGCATGCTATGCAAAATATTTCCAGCTTAATGTGCCAGTACATCCAGGAATAGAATGTCTTGGCCCTTATGGAAGGAGGTTCTCTGGAATATGATGTACTTGAACCCCTCAGCTTGAAATAAAAAGTGAAAGGGACCTTAATCCACATTATTAGGACACATTTCTATATTAAATATTAAAAAAACCTAATTTGATGCAATAGAATGTAAGTTCATTGAAAGACTTTTTGCTTCTTTCTTTCTTCCCCTCCTTCCCCCTCTCCTTCTCCTTCTTTTTCTCCTCCTTATCCTTCTTCTTTTACTTTTTTCTTCTTCTCATTCTTGTTCTTATTCTTCTCCTTCTTTCTTATTCTCTCTCTCTCTCTCTCTCTCTCTCTCTGTCTGTCTCTCTCTCTCTCTCTCTCTGTCTGTCTCTCTCTCTCTCTCTGTCTCTCTTTCTCCTCTCAATCTTAACCCTAATTTTCAACACACTGAAAATCCAGAAATCCCTTTCCTTCTGGTGCTTATTTAAAATAGCACATTGCTAAATGTGTTACATTGAGTTAATTCTATCATACCAAGTATGCTAAACTCATGACAAGAATAAAATAAAGATAAAGGTTTTAGTGACTGTTCGCCTCAGTTATCTATGAAACATTGTAATGCATAATATAAAAAGTACATCGCCTTGACCATTCTTCTTCCACTCCATATGATTCTGTTCATAATTATCATATTAAGAATATGGTCCTTGTATTGCTGTAGGATTAGAGCGAGTCATATAAAAGGGATCCAATTTTGAATATTTCTCATACATTTTGATACAAATAGGGAACTGTCATTATTATTCAAAATCTTGTCAATAGTGAGTTTTATTTGCTTTTCTTTAATAACATTTTTCTCAATTTCAACTAACTTGGCTTTTTAAAAAATGGGATGAAAAGTACCATAGATTTGCCATATATTTCAAACATATCAACTGAGGATTTAAAAAAAAAAACTCTCAATATGTTGACCTGAGTATTTGTTATATATATATATATATATATATATATATATATATATATATATAATATGTATAATATTAAACAAATGTAGAATTATTTATATATAAATGAAATAAATTAATTGAAATTTGAATGATTTTGAAATAATTTCTACCCCTTTTTTCCCTTTAAAAATAAGATAATTTAAAATTAAATCTTAGAATCAAAGAAAGGACATTAGTGAAATAAAACATCATCAGCAAATTAGATTTGGCCATTCCTCTAGCTGACAAAGGGATGAGTTTTAGACAATCTAAAACAAGAGTTTTAGAGTTTCACAAATTGAAATGGGTTTCCTAGGCAGTAGATGTAGCATGGATAAAGAGCACCTGGATTCTCAAGTTTGCTTGCAAATATCAGGATAGCCTTGAAAGAGTAAATGAGTTTTATACTTGTAGAGAAAAAGCAACAGCAACAATAAACTGCCAGGCAAATACTTAAATAAAGCAAAGAATTAAATAGCACAATTAAGTTAGTTTTTTTCCTAAAAACAAGTTCAATTGGGGAGGATGAGGATGTAGTTATGGACCTTTCTGAACTTTAAAAAGGAGAATTATTATGATGACTGTTATGTGGGATCCCATCAACTTCTGCCTCATTTTTACAGCTCAGGAAACTGAGCCCAGACAGCTTTAATAGTTGCTTATGATTGGTTAGTTAAGAAGGGCCTGGACCAAGGGCAGTGCTTTGTTTTTTGTTTGTTTGTTTGTTTGTTTTCCATTTGACACCTTTTTGTTGCCTGCATCTTAAACAATTCATTCTATCATTTTCTTCATCAGAAGGTTTTATTGTTGGTGTTATTCTTGAATGCACACTTTGTGAGTTCTCTGTGACAAGAGTTGAAACCTAACCAGATTTCCTCCAGTAGCAGCCAGTTGGCCTGTACTTGGCAAATGCAAACTTCTATGCAAAATTCTTTTAATATTGATTGAATTAAAACATAATTAAGATAATTGTATTGAAAATCGTAAAACATGCTAACTGGCTATTAGTGCTTTTTTAGGAAATCTGTGATTTTGGATTATGTATGTCTCTCCCTATCTCCACGAATATAGAACATTAAAAGTTCATTAGAGTCACTTATTGCATTTGAACCTAATTAAGATTCTGACATGTTGACTGTCTCATCCATGGCCATCGTGCTATATATAATAGGCTGCTTGGGAATGCAGTAGGTTCCCCTGCAATGAAGGCATTCAAGAACAAAACCCTGCACAATAACTTTGTTAATGTGCTGTGAAATATCTGGCTATAGTAGAGGGGTATCAATTGATTCCCCCCAGTCACAAACAGGGTACACCCTGATTATGTTTGTAGAAACTGCACATAATGGAAGTCTCTTTGATTGTATGATGACCTATATACAATGACATATCTTGGTGGAAAATATGTGAATGGAAAAGGAGGTGCACTCATCCATAGCCCAAGTGCTATGTGGATACTCTGATGATACTCTGCAGAAAGCTTCTCATGTGTAATCATCCAGGATTACAAGTTATGAGTGAGTGGCTAGTCTTGTTTTTTGAGGGGTCACCCCTAGGAGTATGAGCACAGACCCAGGGAACTATTATGATATCAGAGAACAAAATGGTTTCACTTAATTGAGAACTTGAAGTGAAGTAAAAAGGCATTCTCCAAATTAGTTATTCATTTTGACTCTGGTTCTTTATTTCCTTAAAAATTCTGCTAAAAATATTTGGGCATTCCTGGCACATAGGAGGTGTTTAATAAATATTTATTAATTGATTTATTGATTGATTTTCCAAATTATTTTTCAGAATGACTACACAAATCCATATAGTTATCAACTCATCAATATACCTATCTTAAACTTTCCAACCTCCACTCTTCCCATATTTTGATATACTTACCAATTTGTTGGATGAGTTGGAATTCATCTTTGTTTTGATTTATTGTTCTGGTCAGTCATTTTCCATTGTTCCTGGGCAACTTGTGACCCCATTTGTGATTTTCTTGATAAAAATCCTGGAGTGGTTCATCATTTCCAACTCCAGTGCATTTTATGCACGAGGAAACTAAGGGCAACAGGATTAAATGCTTTTCTTGGGTTATTTAGCTAGTAAATATCTGAAGTCAAATTTGAATTCAGGGTAATGAGTGTTCCTGATTTCCAGCCTAGTTCTCAGTTCACTATGGTGGCTTCAATTTCCCTGATTTGTATTTCTCTTATTATGGATAATTTAGCGTGTGCTTTCTTCTCAATGTTACTTTTCATTCCTTTTTAGGAAAACTCCCTCCTCGTATTGTTGACAACTTGACCATTTGTCTATTGGAAAATGGCTCTTATTCTTATATATTCATACTATTCTTGGTATATATTATGTTATTCTTATACTATATTATTCTTAATAATGGCCCATGTATCTTACCCACTAGAACGTTTTTGCCTCATAAGTGATTTCTCTTTTAATTGTAGATAATCTTGTTTATGAACTTTTTATTCAATTTTCTGTATTGAGAATTATCTATTTTATATTTTATAGTCCCCCTTTATAGTCCCCTTATCATTTAAATAGGGATTCATCCATAGGTGTATTTGTACATAATATATCTTTATGTATAGTTTCACCTTTATATTTAGGTGAGATACACAATATTTAGAACACATCCATTTGTTCATCATTGCAGTATACAGTAGAATATTTTATTAGTCTAAAATTTAAATGGGGAAGAAATCGGAATTATATTTGATATATTATAGTGAATTTATTATTTAAAGTGCATCACCACAAGCCAAAATAAATCAGGTATATATCAATCTAACAAGACACATATGAGTGCCTCCTTCCAACCACATTCATTCATTTGTCTGACAATTTTATTCATTCATTTATTTATCTATATATATTTATTTGTTTGGAATCACAATTATCTCACATACTTCTAAATTGGGAGTTCATTTAAATTAATGAAAAGTAAATTTTGTGATTTGAATTATGGTTTGGCAATGCATGGATCTTCGGGTCATAAATCAGCCAGCAGTTTGTTATAACAGATGAAGTCTCAAAAGGAAACCAGAACAATAATGGTGAAGGAGGTTGATTTAAACTGAAGACAAAAAGAACTTGTAAAAGTCTATGAACTATGCAGCCCTAGATGATTTCCCTTTAAGGGTCTCATTTAGCAAGCCTCGGTAGGATTGGATTAGGAATATGGCAGAAGGAACATTAACTCACATATGGGTTGGACTAGATGAGGCCAGTGATGTCTGATCTTACTAGAGCATTCTGAAATGCAGAAACAAGGCAGAATGCAGTGAAGACTGATGGGAAGGAAGCCAGCTTCAGGGAAAGCAACCATCTCAAATCCAATTCGAAACTATTTTACCTTTCCTCTGCAGCTGTGGGGGGAACTAGGTCTGCCAGAGGTTGACCTTTCAAAAGAGAGAAGGAAGAAAGCCTTGCTTTATTGTATTAAGAATTTCTCTGGTACTTTGGGTCAAAGATTAGCTCTTTATGACAGTCCTGAAAATAATGCTCTAGACAAATTCTCTGTGGCCTATTTGGATTCAGTCTGGGCTCTGCAGACAACAGTTGTTGTTTTTTCCACCTTTCCCTAATTAGCTGGTTGTTCACTAATGAACAAATGCCTAATGTCATAATAGGGAAGTCCCCTTCAGGAGATGAAAAGCACTCTTTGTATTGTTTTTCCATCACATTGTGTTCTTTATGTTTGTTGGAATTTTCACAAATATATTATTTAAGTGGGATAACTATTTTTTTCTTTCTTTTTTTTCTTTTTCTTTTTCTTTTTTTTTTTTTTTTTTGATGAAAAAGGATTTGAGAGACCCAAAGATTGAAATTTCATGTGCTAAGCTCTTTCAGTGCTTGGAGATCTCATTATTATAATATAGCTACATTTTTAAGGCTCTTGAATTCTAACTTCGACTTCAAACGTGAGCCTTACACAAGGGTGGGGTATATTTATATCTCCTGACATTTCAAGCACCAGGAAAAGATTTACATATTAAACAAGTCTTTCTATCTCCAAACAGCCACACCCAGCTTCCATAGCATCAGATCTGTTTTGAACAAAATAATTAAGAACAATAGAGGCATCTAGATGGTCCAGCCGGTAGAACCCAGATCCTGGAATCAGGAAGACCTGAGTTCAAATGTAACCTCAGACACTTATTAGTTTTATAACCCTGAGCCACAACAACAATGCAGAATGGGCCTTGATGGTCCTTTTTAACTCTAAGCATTTTCTTGTTTTATAGATAAATTGTTTTATAGATAAATATCTGTTTCTGCCCTCCACCACTACCACCTACTTTCTTGCTTCATTTTCCAGATGAGGAATTTGAGGTCCAGAGAAGTGAACTTCTTTGACAAGTCAAAAAGCCCAGCTCTGTCCTTTACAATCTTTCCGCTGCATGCACAGTGCTTCCTGTGTGTGTGCTTCCTCTGGGCCATTGGTTGGATCATCCCATGTTCTGCTAAGATCTGTACTGTCTAGCATTTCCCAGAATTTTAAATATCACCTTTTCTTCTTCCTCTTCAGCTGATTGGTCATATAAAGTTATTTTATATTGACTTTCTAGATTATTCTAGAGGCCTGTAGTTGGAGAAGTTTGTGGCTATCTCTGCCAGAGCAGAGATGATGAGAGCTCCCAAAAATAAAAGAAAAATTTTCCTCCTCCGGCTTCCTCAATCTCCTAAATGTTCTGCAGATGTATTCAAGTTCAGAAACGTCCTAGTCTGTACTTAGTCTGGAATACAGGTACTACCCAAATCTGATGGGCAGAGGAGGTAGGGGCCATCACTTACCCAAAGCCAAAGCACCCAGAAAGCCACAAATCTTGACTTTTAGCCCAGATGTCACAATTATAAGCACACACATCTATTGTGTTTCATAGTAACCATCTAGAGAGAGCTCTGAAAATTCATTATAAATCAGTAGAAGGAATTGGGCATGAAGTCTGGACTTAGAGATATATGTTTATGTAGAGCTCTACATGAAGTGCACAACTCAGGGCTTAGGTTAGAAATGGGAACCTATCAACTTTCTCAAAACTTCTATGAGTGGGGTAGTCTTCAGACACAGGAAAATGATGTTTATGTTTCACCCTGCCCTCATCAGGATGCATGTGGAGCATTTCAGTTTGGGTTTGGGTCCCGTAGTATAGAGGGGCAGGATGAACTCTTAGAGAGTGAGTGAGCTGGTGAGGCCTTGGGTATGCTAAGTTGAGGTCATGATTTGAGGAGGAAGAAGGGGTTTGCCCTGTGTCTTGTTTAGTAAATGAGTAAAATTCTGGTACTACCCAGAGTGAGGAGTCAGAGAAACAAATTGGCCTCTTGGTCATGACCCATCTCTTAACATGAATATTATCATGGAACTATACCCTCCTCTCCGGGATTTCTCATTTAATGTGGGGCAAGAATTAGCACCCATTGACATCTCTAGTTGTCAGATCATGAATTTAAAGCTGGACCTTGGAAGCCATGAAATCCAGCCCCTTACTTCCTAAATGCGGAAACAGGCTCAATTTATTAAATGACTTGCCAAAGCTTGTGCAGCTGTTTAATACTGGAGTCAACATTAGAATTCATGTCTTCATGTTCCTTAGCTCACTAGTCTATATAAAAACTGAGTCCTAATTTCATATCTTGGCTTTAACACTCACTGATTGTGGACCTTGACTAAAGTCCTTAATTCCTCAGTACCTCAGTCTCCCCAGGAAAATGGAGACAATACCTATCATGCTAAAGTTCAATTCAATTCAATTTATAGAATGATAGATGAGAACCTGTCAGCGCCTTAAAGAAACCATCTAGTACAGAGATTTTGTTGTCGCAAACTCCTTTGTTTCTATTGACATCTAGCAATCCCTTCTTAGAATTGTGTTTGTGGTCTATATTCATGATTGAAGGAAAAATTAAGTGTCAATGAGAAATTAATGAATATATATTTCCCTTTCTATTCAAGAGGATTTGTGTCTGTGCATGTATATGCATAATGGGAGAGGCCTGTGGGAGGTCTAGCCATCTTGGAGAATTATGGGATACTGACCTCAAGCTTTAGCCTTGAGAAGAAAATAGCACCTGGATGGTCCATCCTCCTGCCACAGGCTTTTTTGCCTCAGGAATTATGTGCCTGCCCTCCCTTGGCTGGCAATGTGTCCCTGGAGAGCACTCTTCCCCAAAATGCAATGCTTCTCTCTCCCTGGATGGAGGCTGCAGGTAGCCAAGTCTTGCCTTTTGTCAAGGTCATTTGATTTAGTGTGAATCCTGCTTGGTAAAAATGGAGTTGCTGAGTCCCGTTGCTGCTGCTATCAGCTTGATGCAGCAGTGAATGAAGAAGATAACTCAAGAGGAAAAAGAGCAGTGGCCTGAGGCATTCCAATTTAAAAAGGCAAGGCAATAACACAAAATACCTCAACTGTGGCTTCAGCCACTCTGGGGAAGCCCCTTACAAAGTCTGGGGCCCCTGAAGACAATCAGCTGGCCCCCAGGCCCTTCTTTAGCTGTCTCTTTCATGGCATTTTGGTTGTTTTCTGTGAAGTGGGTTGAGTGGAGGCAAGTGCAGGTGCAATGCTTTCAGCTACAGAAATCCTATTGGTCTCATGCAGGGGCAGCTTGGGCTCCCACTGGCTAAAGAAGCCTGGTGACTTTCACACCCAGTGTGTATTACCACTAAAGGAAGCCCGATCTGGTGAACCCCAGGGGATGTTGGATCCGACTATTGGGCAGCCCAGTCCCAAAATGCAGCTCCTCCCTTTCCCCAATCTTTGTCTGGGCTGCCTCTCCTTTCCCTTTTCTCCTCTACTTTTCTTCCCCCATTTCCTTTGGCCCATCCCACATGCCTGCAGAGAATTCTAGGTAAAGGCCATGACTGGATGAAGCCAGACTGCTGCTCCCTTGCCATTTCTCTAAAACCTAAATATGATGACAGCCACACAAGCCCTGCTGCCAGGTCAGGTGTTTCCCTGAGGAACAGACAGACTTATTTTATGCGGGTGTTTCCCGACCCATACCGTATGGAGGGTGACGGTGCCATAGCTTCTGTATTCTGCCTCCCACTCACCTTCCCTGATGCTTTCTGCAATGTCTTAAAGCAGAAGGGTATGCTTCCACATTACAAGAGTCCATGCAAGCTTCAGCAGGTTGAGACCTTACATCTGGCAGGCAACATTCATCTAAAGGGATGTGCATTAGCCAGTGATTGATCACAAAAGAGCCAGATCTTGTCCAGTGCCATGCAAGGCATTTATGGAGCGTGCTATGTCTGGATATTTGGAATCATCGAGTAACCTGCTTTGTTCCAACAAGAGCTCAGAGGTGAATAAAATCATTTTATTTTAATTGCTTTCCAATAACGAAGTCAGAAACCTCCCCAGAGAAGAAAGAAAGGAGGACGTGTTACCCAGTGGTCATTCTTTAAGGGCATGGCTAGTATAGCTTTCCAGATTTCTGGAGGAGTAAGAAACCTTACCCAGCAATTGTTTCTCTAAAGAAATCTCCTTGTAGCATCTCTGACAGAAGACCATCCAGTCTCCACTTGCCTACCTTCAAAGGCAAGGACCTCACTTAATTGCTGAGAAGGTTGAATTGCCCTAAGTTCCCAGTGATCTTTCTTAGTGTTTGTCTGATTGAGTCATTGGTGCCTAATAAATGCTTGTGGTTGACTCTACCTTAAGGAATTGATATATTTTATTCTGGTAAGACAAAGTTTCCCAGAAAACACTCTTTTCCTCTGCACAGTGCATTCCTTCCCCAAACACTTGATTGATTGCTAGTATCCATGAAGGAGGGAGGGGCTTCCTTGAGTCCCTTGACACTGGAACAGTGGGGTCCTATTGCTGCCCTTTAGATCTCAGCAGTTTGGTATCTTTCCAAGGGGACTTCCTGCATCTTATTGAAATCATTGCGTGGTTGACATTGGGCTGTGCTTTCCTCATTAGGGAGCTATAATTGTTAGGGAGTTTTTTCTTCCTATCATTAAACTAAAATGTTCATGTTTTTTTTTTTTTTTTTTTTAACATTCATCTAATCAACCCATGTTTTGCTTTCTAGTTTGTTCACTCTTTCAGTTATTGGAAGATAGTGATTATGTTCTGCACCTTCTCTCACCCAAATCTCTTCAATCCCCTTATGCTTTCCTTTTTCTTTCTTTTAAATTTTCTTTTTTAACTTTTTGAAGCATAGTTATTTTGTTGTTGGTGCACATTCTCCCCTTCTTCTGTGACCTCCTCCTCCCAATAAGAAGTCAAGAAAATAAAACTTATTATAAATATGCATAATCATATAGCCAAGTGAAGGATGGATAGAGTGTCAAGCCTGGAATCAGGAGACATCTCCGTGAGTTTAAATCTTACTTCAGATACTTACTACCTATGGGACCCTGGGCAAGTTACTTAACCCTATTTGCCTCAGTTTCCTTATCTGTAAAATGAATTTGAGAAGGAAATGCTAAACTATTTCAGGATCTTTCCCAGGAAAATTCCAAATGGGGTCTTGAAGATTTGGACACAACTGCAAAATAAATAAGCAGTAGTCATACAGAACACATTTCTACATTAGCTTTGTGTGCCCTAGGAAGAAAAGGAAGGACAAAGGAAGGAAGGAAGGAAGGAAGGAAGGAAGGAAGGAAGGAAGGAAGGAAGGAAGAAGGAAGGAAGGAAGGAAGGAAGGAGGAGGAAAATGCTTTTAATTTGCACTTTGAGTTCATCAGCTCTTGATGTGGAGATGGATAGCAGTTTACTCATGACTCCATTGGAAATGTGGTGGTATATTGTGGTCATCAAATTTACCAAGACTTCCAAAGCTGACTATCTTTACAATATTGCTGTGTTATTAAATAGAATTCTTTGTTCTTTTAGATGTTCTTAGAGGAATTGTAAAATCCTTGATTTAGAGGTTTTAAGGGACTTTAGTGGTCATATAAGCCAATACTCTCATTGTACTTACAAAATTTGAGGGCCAAAGGCTGACCCACCTTCCCATGGTCTCATGAGTAGTAAAGACAGAAGTTTAGGTCCAATGACTCTAAATCAGATGATCTTTCCACAGGTTCATTGCCATATTCACTCTCTCTCTCTCTCTCGTCTCTTCTCTCTCTCTCTCCTCTCTCTCTCTCCTTCTCTCTCTCTCTCTCTCTCTCTCTCTCTCTCTCCTTTCTCTCTCTGTCTCTCTCTGTCTCTGTCTCTCTCTCTCTCTCTCTCTCTCTCTCTCTCTCTCTCCTTTCTCTCTCTCTCTCTGTCTTTCTCTCTCTCTCTCTCTCTCTCTCTCTCTCTCTCTCTCTCTCTCTCTCTCTCTCTCTCTGTCTCTCTCTGTCTCTCTCTCTGTCTCTGTCTCTCTGTCTCTGTCTGTCTCTCTGTCTCTGTCTGTCTGTCTGTCTCTCTCTCTCTCTCTCTCTCTCTCTCTCTCTCTCTCTCTCTCTTTTTATTCATTGACCAAATAAGTTCAAGATAATTTGGAAAATGACCCTAGTGACTGGTGAAATCAGCCTTCATGTAGATTCTATAATCAAGGCTGGGTTTTAAGAAATGGAAGTGAGGAGGTTTAGAGGTCATTCACTACAAAAGCATAGAGGAAGAGGACAGTGTATCAAGAATGAGAAATGCAAAGAAATCCAGTTTGAAATTAGTAGGAAAGGAAGGAAAAAGACTGGAAAAATTGTATGTAGATGGTAGTGATGGGCTTTAGAAGTCCGAGGAGTTTACTTTTGACTGTGGAGACAATAGAACCCATTGGGCAGTTTTGTCAGTCAGTGGCCACTCCCCACTTTTTCCTTAAGGTTAAATGTTTTCATTGAAATACTCCCACCTTGACTGTTTTAGGTTTTGCTTTCTGGGACCCACCAGAGCAAGTTGAATATAGATGCCAGGCAGAAATTGTTCAGGACTTCTGACTGTGGTGTCTTCTGGAAGGACACAGCATATGCATCTGTTGTTGAGGAATAAAAAATGTGACTTTAGAATTTCACATTGGTTAAATACAGAAAAGTAAGCCATTGTGGAAGATATATAATATTGAACGACTTGGGGCAGATCTGGACTTGTTTCTTCTCTGCCCTAAATCCTTCAGGGACCCTTTCTTGCCAAGTCTTTTGATGCAGGAAAGGTTGTGTTCACCAGGTGATTTCATGGGAATCTTGATCTCTTCTAATGCAGCAAACATTTATTTAATGGCCCTACATATGGGGGGCATTGGCTTTCATATCTGTGTTCTAATCTGTTGTTTATATGAACCAGCCAACTCTAAATATCCCAGACCAGATTTTGTTCTGGAATTGCTGCTTGCAGCAAGGTGCCAATTGTAAGCCCCTTTTAGCTTCAGCCTCTTTTGTGACTCGGAGCCCTTGGATGCCATGGTTCCCACCTGCTTGTTCTACCTTCTTCTTCTTTGTGTCATCTCTATGGCCTCTTTCCTCTTGATGTCCCAAATGAAGACTTGTTTTGAGACTCCTTCTTCCATTCCTCACCCCTAAGTATAACTTCCTCGCTTGACCACCTCCATATCTCAACTCATGAATTGTCAATTTGCCTCAAACCCTATGAAGCAGGATACCAATTGTCTTTTCTTCCCTTCTCCCCACACCTGGCACTCCTCCCCCATTGGCTTTCTTTTCCTTCTTGGCTGGGTAGCCAGCTAGTGTCCCCACAAATCAAGGTATACAGGCCAAGCTTGTGGTCTTTTCTGAGAGATTTCTTAAGAATTGAATCAATCAATATAACCATAAGCATTTTAAACATCAAAATCCTAGTCGCTGTAAAAAATACTTGTATAGAATTGAAACAAATTATGTTATAGCCTCAAATGACAAGATTGGTTTTTACTTATATTTGTATTCATATTTGCAAACCATATAATGGGCACACCAATTACACACACACACACATACACACACACACAACATGTGTTACAAACATATATATGCATTATCTCATACAACATACTATGCATGCATGGTACCTGATGTTCATCATGGGTGTCCCCCAGAGTTCTGGGCCTTTCCTCTTCTCCCCCATCCTAGTTCACTTGGTGGTTTTGTCAGCTCCCACTGATTTCATTATCCTTTCTCTGCTAAGGATTTTTGTTCCTACCTTTCCTGCTTCAGTCTCTCTGCTGATCTCTGATTTTGCATTTCCAACTGCTTTTCAGCTGTCTCAAGCTGGGTGTTCAGCAGACATCTTAAACTGAACATGTCCGAAACAGAACTCATTCTCTTTACCCCTAAACTTCCCACCTCCTCTGTCTTCTCTTCTGTATTATTGTAAAGAGCAACAGCATCTTCCCAGTCCCTTAGATTCACAACCTAACCTAGTTATCATTCTGGACCCCTCGCTGGCTGTCTCTCACCATTACATTCAATCTATTGCCAACATCTGTCAATTCCATCTTTATGACATTTCTGACTCCACTTCTCGCTCCTGACTCCCTCCTTCTCTCCTCTGAACTTGCCCCATTTTAGTGCAGGCTCCTCACGCCTGGACTATTTCAATAGCTTCTGGAGTTCTGCCTGCCTCAAGCCACTCTCTGCTTTAATACATCCTCTATTCAGTCACTGAAGGGTCCGATTTTACTAAAGCCCAGGTCTTATCATCTCTACTCAGTCAACTCTAGTGCCTTCCGATCACCTTGGAGTATTACAAACAATAATCCTCTGCTTCTCCTTCAAAGTCATCCATAAACTCACCTCCCTCCTACCTTTCTAGCCTTCTTCCTCTCAGGCTGAGAACATCAGTTTTTTTTTTTTTTTTTTTTTAATTCCATTCATTCATTCATTTATTTATTTATTTGTTTGTTTGTTTGTTCGCTTGTTTATTTATTTATTTATTTATCTGTTTGTTTGTTTATTTATTTATTTATTTATTTATTTATTTATTTATTTATTTATTTAATCCGTTCATTTCATTCATCTATTCATTCATCTATTTATTCATTCATTTATTTATTTGTTCATTTATTCACCCATCCATTTATTTATTTATTTATATCTATTTATCTATCTATCTATCTATCTATCTATCTATCTATCTACCTACCTACCTATCTATCTATTTATTTATTTGTTTGTTTGTTTGTTTGTTTATTTATTTTTATCATTCCATCTCTTGTCTCCAGGAATTTTTTTTCTCATCTATTCTCCATGTCTGATGCACTTTCTCCTTATCTCTGCCCTATCACTTTCTTGGCTTTACTTAAGTCCCAACTAAAATCCCATTTTCTGTGGGAAGACTTTCCCAGATCCTCTTAATTTCAGTATTTCCCCTTTTTCACTTAATTCCCATTTTTCCTGTACATAGCTTGTTTGGAGAATACTAGTTTGTTTATATTATGTTTCCTCTACTAGACTGGGAGCACTTTGAGGGGAGAATATGGATTTTGTTTCTTTTTGCATTCTAGTGATAGCACAGTGCCTGGCACTCAGTAGCAAATGTTTATAGACTGATAAAAAGGGATCACATTCGCACACTTAATCACTGGAACAAACACAAAAAGTCCAGTTGTTCCTTTGTAACTAGCACAGCAGAGTGCCTTTAAAATCTTGGATCATCTCAATTACTTTTGGGGGGGGCTCTTCCAGCTCTGACACTCGAGGGACCTAGGAGCTCACCTCTCATTAGCATCAACTGGAGTTATCAGCCCCAATTCCCAGAGCTCTCTTGGCAGAGCTTCCTATGACAGGAAGGCTATTTTGATAAAAACAGTGAGCCTGGTGAAAAGCAAACAGAATTTGCAGACACCATTTAATACTGTAATATTACAGGGAGGCCACATATTCCGATGCATGGGAGACCTCCCTCATGTCTATGTGATGTGCTTTTTTTTTTCAATGATGCTAATCACAGACTGTGTGCTGCCCCGACCCCCATCCCTAGCCTGGGCAACTTCTTCACGTTCCCTACCCCCCCTTAAGTGGTCTCATTATTCTCTCCTAATATTCTTTTCTCCCCTCCCCCAACATGTTTTCTCTTGAAATGGAAGGAAAATCCATAGCATCCTTAGGTTTTTTTTTTTTTAACTCCTTGCCCATGTATGGAAAACCACTGAAAGAGAAGTTTTCTAAATGAGGTGGGAAATAAAATCTTAAATTCAACAGACATGTAAGAAGAGACTCCAGCTGACCTAGACATTGATCTGGGCTGAGGATCTGAGGACAAAGTCAAGAAGATTGCATCTAATAGGAGAATAAAACTTTGGGATATAAATAAATAGCTACCTATGGTTTTGGAGAAAGAGTGGCAGTGGAAATATGTAGGGGCCATTACATATAAATTGAGCCTTGAATGAAGATATAGAGTCTTGGGAGCAGATGAGAAGAAAGACTGTATTCAATGCATTGAACCTTGGCTTGTGCAAATGAACACAAGTAGGAGATAAATGCAGAGGTCAGAGATTAAATGGTCATTTAATTGGACTGGGACTGGAATGCATAAAAGTGGAGTCATGGATCTGGTAAGAGAAAGCTAGAGCCAATCATGAGAGGTCTGAGATTCTAGATTTAGAGAACAGCTGCTTTATCCTATAGATAAGAAGGGAGCTTAAGAGACAGCCCTTTAATAATCATCTTTTGGTTTGTTGATGGTTTAGAGAAGTGAAAGCTCTAGTAGCTGAAGATCAATTAGGAGATTATTGCAATAGTCTATTGGATCGGTGAAGAGAGCTTCAATAGGGTGGGGAGCTAATGAGTTGGAGAAAAGGGGGGGAATTTAAAATTTAAAAGATTGTATGGGAACAGAATTGGAAAGAAATGTCTAGGAAATGAGAGTACCTTCAGTCAAAATAGGGAACTTTGAAGGAGGGGGAGTTAAAAAAAAACATCATTTTGAATCAAAATAACCCCAAATTCTCACTGTTATTATGATTATTTCATGCCTATAATGGGATAATGGGAAGCAGAGTAGCTAAATTCTGAACTTTATGTGGGAACACCTGGGTTCAAAATCCCTTTCAGATACTAGATGCATGGCCAAGCCTCAAAGGTAGGTCAGTCAGGTTTAGATGGAGTATCACCTATCCTTTCCAAGCCTGAGGCAATTATATTACAATTAGAAAGTTGGTTTCATTTTGTTCTGATGGAATGACTCCCCCCCTTTCCCCAAGAAATTGCAGGCTTTTGATATGAGTGACAGGATATCTCAGCAGGACATCTCTTTGTTGGGGTTGCAGGTCCAAGTTCTATGTTCCATTCTGCTGAGACTGACAGTGTTTATGACATGGAAGGTTATAGACTATCAGTCTCTATCCGTTTTACTTTATCAACTTCTTTTTCCTTTCTTTTTTTATTAAAGCTTTTTATTTTTGAAAACGTATGGATGGATAATTTTTGACATTAATCCTTGCAAAACCTTGTGTTCCAATTTTCCCTCTCTTTCCCTCACTTCCCCCTAGACGGCAGGTAATCCAATATATGTTAAATATGGTATAAATTATGCTAAATCCAATATATACATACATATTTATACAATTATCTTGTTGCACAAGAAAAATCAGATCAAACAGAAAAAAAAAGATGAGAAAGAACATAAAATGCAAGCAACCAACAACAAAAGAAGTGAAAATTCTATGTTGTGATCCATACCCAGTTCCCACAGTTCTCTCTCTGGGCATAGATGGCTTTCTTCATCACAAGGTCATTGGGAGTGATCTGAATCATCTCATTGTTGACGAATTGATAGAATTGATAGAATAGAATTGATCATCCTATAATCTTGTTGTTGATGTTTCAATTTATTTTTCCAATCCTTCTAAAATTATCAGCATGTTTGACATAGCTGGCCCTTTAGCAAATCAAGGTCACCAGAATGTTCATCAAAGTGCAGGATTCTTTTTTCTTGTCCCCGAGTTTGTGTACTAAACAATGAGATTGGACTCATAATTGGGGTTGGGAGAACAGGTCAGTTGGAATGATGTCTCTACCCACCATGGCTATAGGAGTCAAGCTAGTGATCTTATCCCAAAAAGGCATTACATATTTCTTCATTTCTCCCTATATTTTCTATCATAGGAATAGTCAAATATCAGACCTTGGTTGATGAATAATTTAATGTGAACTTCCTACATGAAATAATATTTTGTATTTTCTTGTTGTGTCATTAATATTTCCTGTTATTCCTGTTTACACAGAACCCTTCCTTCTAAAAAAAGAAAAAAAAAAAAAAAAGCTAAATTGAACCAATCAACCTAGCAATCTTATTTAAATGTGCGTGCTATTCTGCCTATTGCAACATTCAGTTCTCCCATAAAAGGAGGGAAATTTGCTTTTATAGCATTTATTAAGAATTTGTGTTGCATTTGACATAGTGTTTTATGCTAGGGATATAAAGTGGTACCAGCCATTAAAATTAAACACAATTTTCCTTGAAGTCCCTTTTCCAAAGGCACATCATTTGCATCTGAAGCACTCTTTAGATATCTCAGGTAGACAAGGCTATTAGGTTGTGGTCTCTTTTGGCAGCACTGAGTTACTCTATTGTGATGTTGTATGGGCACAGGGCTCTAACAAATCTCACCCAGACTCCACTCATCTACTCCCAATCAACAACCATCAACAAGTTTTATTAAGTTTCTATTGTCAGGCACAATGCACACTGTTCATTGTATTCAAAGCATGGTAGCAAAAGAGATTGCAGAAGAATCCCATCACTTTCAATGACTGAAATGGAAGTGGAAATCCAAACCAAGTCTTTGAGCTGCAACATCAGGGACAAAACAGAGAGAATCTGTTTTTTTATTTTCTTTGTTTTTTAAGTTCCTTTGCATTCTCTTAGCTATTCAATGGGTAGTAATTAGCTTTCATTTATTTATATTGGTTGATAGCTACAAAGTACTATGATTTTCCCTCTGAAGAAAAAAAATTATTTAGATAGTCTGTCTCCTGAATACATTTTGAATTGTGCTATGGGCAGACTGCTTAAGGGATGCATAATTTATCCAGGATACCTTTTGACAACTTGTGGACATGTTTAACCATCTTTTATTTTAATTAAAAAAGTATGAATAACAATTTGATTTTGTTTTTGCAGAACCCAGCTGAAAGGAATTGTGACAAGGTTATTCAGCCAGCAGGGATATTTCCTGCAGATGCACCCCAGATGGGACAATTGATGGAACCAAGGACGAGAACAGTGACTACAGTAAGGACAGCTACTTTTAAAAAATTAAATCTAAATCAATGGAGTCCTTTAAGACACTTGTTTTTAAAGACAGTAACAAGAAAATGAAATGTCAATCTGCTGGTCTCATGTAATGATTAAGTGCATAGCCATTGATTTTCCTTTGTTCACCTTTTTTTTCCCCTTCCTCCCTCCCTCCCTCCCTCCCTCCCTCCCTCCCTTCCTCCCTCCCTTCCTCCCTCCCTCTCTCTCTCCCTTTCTTTCTTTCTTTCTCTTTCTTTCTTCTCTTTCTTCTTTCTTTCTTTCTTTCTTTCTTCTTTCTTTCTTTCTTTCTTTCTTTCTTTCTTTCTTTCCTTTCTTTCTTTCTTTCTTTCTTTCTTTCTTTCTTTCTTTCTTTCTTTCTTTTCTTTCTTTCTTTCTTCCTTCCTTTCTTCCTTCCTTTCTTTCTTCCTTTCTTTCTTTCTTTCTTTCTTTCTTTCTTTCTTTCTTTCTTTCTTTCTTTCTTTCTTTCTTTCTTTCTTTCTTCTTTCTTTCTTCTTTCTTTCTTTCTTCTTTCTTTCTTTCTTTCTTTCTTTCTTTCTTTCTTTCTTTCTTTCTTCTTCCTTCCTTCCTTCTTCCTTCCTTCCTTCCTTCCTTCCTTCCTTCCTTCCTTCCTTCCTTCCTTCCTTCCTTCCTTCCTTCCTTCCTTCCTTCCTTCCTTCCTTCCTTCCTTCCTTTCTTTCTCTTTCTCACTTTTATATAATGGTAATAGCAAGAATATTAACTCAAAAGGGAGAATTAAGTGCATCAGTTATCAGAGGTTGAAGAGAGCTCAGCAGTCATCTGGTTTTAAGACCCTAATTTTAGTTAAGGAAACTGAAGTACAGAGAAATAAGTGAGTACTCTGGCTTCCTCTGCTCAGTGTCTGAAACAAGCTTGGAACACAATCCTTCATTTGGAGAATTTAAGTCTTTGGACTCACAGCTGTTGGTTTGTTTTCACTGATTCCAGCTATTGACAATTGCCAGGTTTTGTTGCAATTTGTTAATGATCACAGAACTCATTACATTCATGATGGTGATAAAACTAATTATTATTAATGGTAACAACAATGAAGACATTCTAGTACAGACACATTGAATGCTAGCTATGAGTACTACTAGCTACCATTCTGTGTTGTACTTGAAAGTTTCCAAAGAACCTGAACAATGTTAGTCCACTTGATTAGAGATGCTTTATTAATTACAAAGCTGAAGCAATGGGAAATAATTAGGAAGAGCAACAGTTCTAGATGTTGTTTTTTATTTTTTTCTTTTTCTTTTCATTTTCCCAATTCTCCATTTTTTAATTCTTTGGAGCATTTCTATCTCATACTCCTAGATCGCAGGGAGACTTAAAAGCTTTTTTTCTATAAAAGTCCTGTGCCAATCGTACCCCACTGAACACTGTATCTTCATCCAGAATTCTTGCCAGTTTGGCAGACTGAATTCTCTTCTTGACACTTTGAAGATATATTTTAGATTCATAGATTTATAGATAGATGACATCTTAGAGATCATCTGGTCCAGTCCCTCCTCTATTTTTTACAAATAAGAAAGTTGAAGCTCAATTTTTAAGCAACTTGCCTAAGGTCACATGCTTCATAGCATCAGAACTTCAAATCCAGTATTATCTCTATTGTACTTTACTGCTTTTCAAATTGGGCACAGAAAGCTATTTCTCTCCCACATACATGATATATAAAATACATTTTTAAACAGATAGTGTGATTTATATCCAGCTCCTTCACTAATAACACAGGCATAGAAGAATGATTGTGAAGAATGGAGCAGTGAATAAAGTGCAAAACTCATTTTCCCCCCCTTTTCTTTCTCTTTCCCTTTATCCCTTCCTCCCTCCTTCTTTCTCAGATAAAGCTCAGCTCACTTCTGTTGATGTGCAGGGTCAGTTGTAATAAAACCTTATGAAATGCTATGTCCTCTAAAAGAAAAAAAGGGCTTTGCTATCTCAGCTCTTACTCCATCTTGCTGAATATCAGTTCCTTGCTAAGCCAGTAGTTCTGCTTCCTGGGGAGTCTGTTTCTGTGTATATATGTGGAACAGACTTGTCAAATTGAAAATGCAGTGGTTCTTCCAAAGTCGTTATGCAATTATTGATTGGTCTTTGGGTTAACATTAGATCATATTCATCATTCCAGGATTATTTCTTCTTAGTGTTTATCTAATCACTTTTTCTTTGTTTGAACATGGTATTTTATAAAAAGAAAAAAAATGTAAGTTACCCCCCCCAAAACAAACAAAAACATCCCAACAACAATCTGATTTTGGACAACAGCCTTTGGTCTGTTACTTAGATAGCTGCCTTAATCCAGACACAGACAACTGGGCACACAGATGTTTATGAAATATTACAGGTGTGGATTATTGTAAACCCTTCCTTAGCTGTTCCTGGAAAACCAATTGAAAATGTGTTCCCTTCTAGAATTGGGTCAGGGGCATTATTCCTGCAGATAGAGGGCTCAACATTTTATTCCAGTGAGGTGTGGAAGTCTTCTTTAGCTAGAAGCTCAAATAGACTTAAACATTGCAGGAATTTGCACTTCTAGGGACCTGAAATTGAATTCAAACTTCGATATTTATTCTCTGTATAAGCTTAGAGAAGGTGGTTAATACTTTGGCATCTCAATTTCCTTAAAGGTGTTAGAAGAGATGTTCAAGCTTTAAAAAATTAAGTAAAATTTATCACATGATAATAGTTGTGATATTTTTATCTGTGGAATAAGAGAATATATGTTGACAAAATATTGGTATGTGTATTGACTTTTTTGGACTCATGGCACAAGAAGGATCCTCTGAAAGATTACTGTCCCATATTTAAGGTATGTTGTCAGTCTACATTTCTAAAAATAGGACATAAGCCCCTACCAATGTATGCACTTTTAACATAGGAAATAAGTAGTTCAAAGGAAAAAAAAGTACTGAAACCATAATAATAAAACATTCTTCCTCTCTTGAAAAGACTGAACCCCCCACAGATATTATCCTAGTAGAGACAGGTATATAAGGAGTAAGTATGGCCAAGGTGATTCACACTTTCAGCACTTTCTAGCACAAATATTTTGTTGATTTTTTCCTCTTTTCATCTTTCCCCTCCCCACTGTAGTTTCCTTTGGTTGTAGCTTCATTGTTGTATAAATTGCTCCTGAAGCTTCCTGAACCCATTCTTTTCCATATAACACTTCAGCTCTGTGGGTGGGCTGTCTGAATCTGCTTTCTACTGGGTGTGAGCATCTCCTAGTAGACAAATTTCTCTGCTCCCCTTCCTGTACTCCGCAATTAAGCAAGCAAGCAATTCAGATCTATTAAAGTACAATGTGCTAGAGATTGTGCTATCACTGGGAATACAATGATGTAACTGAAATGTCCTCTGTCCTTAAGGACTTTACATTCTGATGATGAAAACATCATGAGTATATTGAAGTATATACAAGAAGTATCCATAGTTAGTACAACATAGAAACCAAGGAAAAAATCATGGAGATGTGGTACTTGGACAGAGTGTCCAACCAGGGATTTCAAAAGGCGATTGCATGGGGAGAGAGTCCATCCAGGTATGGGGCATAGTCAATCCCAAAACAAAGCGTTAAGGACCATGTCTGGGTGAAGGGGCAGGTCAATTCTCCAAGAGTCTCCACAGTTGTGAATCATAAACTTGAAGGAGTTGCAAAGCAGCCTTCACAGATGTTCCTTGTGGATTGGGAATGAAATAAATTGGAGGCAAGGGGGAAGAGGAGAGAGGTCAGAGAGCACAATTGCCTCTCAGTCTCCTTGTATCATCCTCACCCTAAAGAGATCCATTGTACAGGTCTGAGTTAGACCCCCAGCAGCCACTGGCAGGTGGCTCCTGTATCACAACAAGAAGAAAGTGGGTGATGTAAGTAATAGCTGTGAGAAACAGCAATAAAGATAGTTTGTCATAGAGTGTGGGAAAGAAAGCAATTTAAAACAAACCTAGAAAGTTATAAAAAGTACAGGTTATGATGAACTTGAAATTCCAAATAGCTCATATTTTGTACTAGAAGAAATATAATTACCAGAATTTGTTGAATAGGGGGGTAATATGTTCAGACCTGCAATTTAATAAAATTACTTTTATAATGCGTTAAGGATGGGCTGGAATAAAGGAAGAATTGACAAATTAGGATATTATTACAAGAACTGACATAAAGGGATGGGCATGTGTTTAAAGAAAAGGAACAGAAAAAGGAGAATTTGTGAAGGTTGAAAGAATGAGATTTGCCGAACAATTGGTTTTGTGAGAGGTAAGTAGGTGAGGAGTTGAAAGATAATGGTGTTATGAATATGGGCATCTGGAAGGATGCTGGTACGCTTGACAGAAATAAAGAAGTTTGAAATAACTTGGGTTTCAGGAAATGTTAAGAATTCACTTTTGGACATACTGAGTTTAGATGTCTGTAGAATATTCAGTTGTAAACATCCAGTAGTTAATTCATGATGCAGGGCTGGAAGTCTGCAAAAAGATAAAAGCTGGATCTACAGATTAGAGTGTCTTCTGTACACAGAAGGTCAGTGATACCATGGGAGCTGATAGGATGACCAAATGAAAGAGCCTAGAATAAAAAAGAAAAGAGGACCAAGAATAGAGCCTAAAGGAACACTTACAATGAATAGGCATTATGTTGATGAAGATCCAGCACAGCCAATTGAGGAGTTATCACAGAGATCACCGGCAAACAGTCATGAAAATCTGGAGATCCTAGGATGATCAATCGTATCACACTTCAGAAAACTTAGGAAGGGTAGAAAAAGCATATGGGGAAAAGTGAATAATGATTCTCTCAGGAACTAAGTTTTTCTTCCATATCTGATTTTTCTCTATAATGTCTGAGATGAGTCTTTCTCAGTCTAGGAAGGTCATATAGCAGATAGAGTGATGGGTTTGTCATTTTAAAGACCCGTGTTTTAGCTCTGGGGCTCTCACTTACCCTCTGGCTCTTCTATAAAATAGGGATAATAATAACACTTACCTTGCAAGGTTGTGGTGATAATAAAAACTTACTATGCAAAGTTGAAAGCACTTTCTAAATACGGCTCTTCCTTTATTCGTTATTATTAACATTGCTTCAGAGTTAGCTAACTTCCTTTTTAAGTCTATCTGGAAGCATTCTTGAGCTTTCAGCTATCCAGTGACTAGTGACTCTATAATTCCATTAAATTGATTAAAGGATTTCTTTGCAGATTTCAAAAAAGATGCTTATTTACACTTCAATTACTTTGCTAAATTAGTCTAAAACCCTATTTCCTACCCGAAGAGAGAAAAATTAATATCACCTCTAGTTCTTCTCTAGATTTCTACTGTATGGATTCTACAATATAATTGATTTTATGCTATATTGATTTTTATAATTAAGTCTGCATCTGCCTTTAGTCACATTTCTACGTCCTTGAGTTGAGCTCAGGAATTCGGTTTTGCCTCTGAGGTATCTTTGCCAAGAAAATCCCAAATGGGGTCACAAAGAGTCAGACATGACTGAAAATGCCTGAGCTAACTTAAATTTATTTTAAAAGGAAAGTTGCTATCTCTCATGTCAGTACCCCCTGGGATACTTCCTAGAAATCTGTTAACCTTAACAAGCTAACTTGTTACCATGTTACCAAAAATGTGTTCTTTCCTTTGCATAATTAGGATAATTTTCTTTCTTCTGGGGAGACGATAGCTGGTAGTTGTGATCCCCTAGCAAAGACTCCAAGATGCAGATGGGTCCCATAAAACAATGAGCATTCCTTAATTTAATGTTTGAACTGAACCTTTTTCACTATGGCCGGTTGTAATTTTTTTGTCCCAACCCAACAGTCTCTCACCTTTCTCCCATATCTACCAAGACCCCTGATTTGTTCTGTATCATGAAAGAGGGTTCCTTCCCCTTGAAGTCACTGGGTTTTTTTTGAGGCTGCCAGATTGACCCATTTTGTTAAGAGTTATGTGTGCCATTTAATAAGCTCATCTTGTTTGAAGCTTGTGCCTCGACTACCTTTATTAAATTTATTCAACTTATACCTATAGAAAGTTCATGTGGACCATTTCACAGACTGGAAGTGGGAAAACCTTTGCTTTTTTGTATGTTTCCTAAACCTATAATTTTATCAATGGGTTGGAGAAACTCAAATATTCATAGATCCTAATCATTCCTCATTACTTCTGAATTCAGTACAGTTTTAAATGAGTTTTGTTTTAGTCAAAGCAACATCTACTATGCATTTGGAGAAAAAAGCAATGAGCAATCGAATGAGACACATCATTGATTCAATCTTTAGAAATTGCCTTTAGTATTTAGGGTACTGAGTCATTGAATGAGATGGGGTGCTCTTTTGCTGCTCTCAGAGTTTGTCTTAAAATAGATTGCTTGGTATTCATGTGAATTTGCAGATTCCTTGTAGTAACTTCAAGTCCACCAGGGGCTGAGATCAGTAAACTAGGAACTGTGGGGCTAGATGAGCTCTAAAGTATCTTCTACTATAAAATTATGATCCCTTTTTTAGTAACCCCACATAGGCACAAAAATGGATTTAAAAATTTTGCTTTCCTATTCAAAATAAAAGATTATTTGGAGAGGGCAGAGGGTAGGAAAGATGGAGATCAGTCTTATAAACAGATAATAAATATTACTCTAAAAACATGTTAATTGTTGTTAGGATTACTAGGTGAGAACTCAGGTTGTCTGGACAATGACAAGGTGAGAATTCAGGTTGTCTGGACAATTACAAGGTGAGAACTCAGGTTGACTATCTGATAGTTCTATGGCTCAGATTCTAAGAGGAGCAAGCTCATTGGTTGGAGTACTTCTTCCCAGAAGCCCTTGCATTATCCCACACCCATTCTCTGGGAGGAAAAAAGAGGCAACATTGGGCCTGGACAAGCAGTCTGGACTGGGGAAGGACAAGAGCTGGAGGAGATTCAGAGCCAGGATTCAGGAAGAAGAGGCTGGCTGGAGGCTCCAGAAGCCTCCCAAGAAACCTGCTCATAGAGGAAAAGATTATACAGAAAAGAAACCTCCTCCCAGAGAAGGATCACAACTGAGAGATGATCAGAACTTTACAAATTGTGGTAATGCTAAGGCAGACAGTTGACACTAAAAATGAAATCTGCATTATGGCTGATGTCTGTGCTTTGTAAAGATCATCGGAAATATCAGTATGTGTCTACATTTGTTGGAAGTCAAATGTTGGCTCTTGGTGTCCTAAATGCTACATGCAACAAGTGTTTAACTGTATGTGAAGTACTATGCTAGGTGTCGAGGCAAATTGAAAAGAAGCCTCAGTACCTGCCTTTCTGCTTCCATTTCCAATATTATCTCAATCTCTTGTTTTTTTTGTTTTTTTTTTTAATCATGATCAGAGCTATCTTACATTTTCTTCCTTGACATCTTAGCCTAGTTTTCAGCCAGAAAGAGTTCTAACATGCATCTTCCTGAAAGTGACATGTCCTTAGCATCAGTCTTGCTCAGTTATTAATGTTATGAAAAATATTCACCTTCCCACAAATATAGCATTCGGGTTCTTAGTCACTCACTTCAATTTAGTTGGCAGATTTACTGATCACAGTTAGTTGGTACTGGAGCCAGTATTTAAATTTGATCTGTTGATCCTAAATTCAGTGCCATTTCCAAGAGAATATAATTTCTCAAAACTTCAGAATGAAAATAACTCCAGAGGATATTTGGACTAGCCCCTTATAATTTCCTTCATACCATATCCAATAACTGGTCTTTCAGTCTCACATTCCCCTTCAATTACAGAAAATTCATTAATCTATCAGGGAGCCTATTCTGCTTCTAGACAGCTTGAACTGTGAGCATCGGTATTTTTATACCATCTCTTTCCTCCATTTTGGGTCAGAGGATTGGTCACTGTCCTCTTTGCCAGTGACAAATCCTCTACTTTTATTCTTGATCCTTTCTTTGTCCACTTGTCTTCTTGGACATTTTCCCATTGCCTACAGCTTTTCAGATTTCTATCATCAATTGGAAGAATTCTATAAGTTGGCTATAAGCCAACTGATATTTGAAAAAGAATAGCTTCTAGAACATACCCTAACATCACTCACAGTGGTACTCACCCTTTATTTTAAGGCCTCCAGGAAGAGTTAATCTATGAAGTTCTCATGAAGCAGTTTAATTTTTTGATAGCTAGACAGATTTTCTTTATATAACCCTTTGTTTGTTTCTTTATACTATCTACCCATTGTTCTTTGGTTTTTCCCTTAAGCTAAGCAGAACAAGACAATTCCCTCATGCATGTACTAGTTCAACAGAAACTATTGTCTCCCACTAGTCTTTTTTTCCATTCTATTCTTTTTTTTTGTCTAACTCATTTTATGTATTTTTATTTTTAATATTATTTTATTTTTTTCCAATCATACATAAACACAGATTTTACTCTTGTAAAATCTTTTGATTTTTTTGAATCTTTGAATCTTTTTGAAAGCCATAATTTCTTCAACTAATCATTATATATTTTAATGAATATTATTTTCAATAATTCATTATATTATATTACATCACCTTTATTTACATCTCACTTCCTATAACACTATCTAGCATAACTATTTTGTAAATAAAGGAAAAGAGAAGCATTTTACTAAAACTAAATGATAACATCATCTGAGTCTATTCATATATTCAAGGCACATACCATGCTTCTTGACCATATAACAATCAATCAGGCAACAAGTTAATTTATTGATTACCTTCTGTGAGTCAGACTATGTGCTGAGCAGAATGGACCCAAAGTAAAAAAGAAAAAAAAAGCAGTCCCCATTCTCAAGGAATTCACATTCTAAGGTGTGAGACTACCATATACATATCTAGGGACTTAAAAGAAATATACAGATAAAATAGAAAGTGGTTCTCAGAAGCAACAGTAATCAGCTTGGGGAATCAGAACTTCCAGAGAAATTAATGCTTGAGATGAATCTTGAAGAAATCCAGAAATTTTAAGAGATGGAAGCAAGGTTATGGGATAGTCAGTACAAAAATTGTCTGTTTCTTTTTGGTATTTTCATTTGCATTGATGTAATCACTAGGTATATTGTTTTCCTACTTCTGTTTGTCTCTTTGCTGTAGCTGAGAAAGGTCTTCTGATGCTTCTCTTAATTCACAATAGTTATGGTTTCTTACTGTGCAATAATATTGTTTTTAAAAATTATAATAACTAACTTTGATAGTGCTAGAAAACTTGCAGTACACTTTGCATATATTAATCTCATTTAGTTTTCACAACAACCTTCAGGAAGACAGTCAATAAATATATAGTAAACAATCAATCAGTAAATTTTTATTAAAGATTTACTATGTGCCAGGAACTATGCTAAGCACTGGAGATACAAAAAAAAAAAAAAAAAAAAAAAAAAAAAAAGGCAAAACCACAATCCCCTTCTCCACATACTTACTTCATCAATGCTATGATTATCTCCACTTTCCATATAAAGAAACTGAGGCCCCCAATAATTTAAATCGCTTGATCAGGTTGCACAATTATTTGTATTTGAGGTAGAATACCAAACTAGGTTTGCCTGACTTTAATTATACTACATATATAGCTCCTAAGCCTCCAAATTTCCAAACTGATTTTTTTATTTACCATCAAAATATTTATTTTATTTACAGTTTTTCATTATCACCGAGACAGAAAATTACTGTTTTCTATATTTAGACATACTGGCAACCTTTCTCTCTGCCTTTATCATTCTTCAGATATTGCTTAGCTATGATATCTCTTTGTAGAAGAGTACATGTTTTGAAAATTGTTAATGATAGCTCTAAGTTGCTTTGGAGGATATTTGCACTAATCTCTTGCTTCATTTCCATAGCCTCTTCAATGTTGACTATTTTTATCAACTTTGTCATTGTTTGGGTTATATAAGCTGCCATCTTATATTGATTTTAATTTATTTTCTTAATAGTGATTTGGTATAATATTTCATATTGTTAGTAGTTTTCAATTCTTCTATTGATGGTGTTGGCTCATGTTCCTTCACAAGTTAAACATTGGGCAAGTTAGCCTAAATGTTCTTGGCTAGTTAATTGGTCAAAATATACTTGTTAAAGATTTATTATGTCCTAGGCACTGTGCTAAATCTTGCAGAAACAAAGAAAGAATTTAGAAATAAAGTTTGGTTATGGGAGATACAAACATGAATAACAGTGCAATTTATATATGCATTCACATACCTGCACACGTATAATAGAATCAGGGATTAAAAGCAGGGTTACATATAAAATTTAAATTAGAAATGGAACTAAGGTGAGGAGCAAGGTAAGTGTTAGAAGGAGTGTGAATTATCATTGAAGGCAAGGTTTAGAGGTTTAACAATAGAGGGATAGTGAGTGAGAAAGGCCTCCTGAAAAAGATGGGTTTTGAGGTGACAATGGAAAAAAAAAACTAAAAGGAAGGTGAGGAGACCAGTATTCCAGGTATTAAGCCAGTAAAAGATATGGAAATGTGCAAGGAAATACCTTGTGTAAGGGACCATAAAAAAGACAGTAGCCAAATCCTAGAGTATAGAAATAGGGATTATGGCTAAAAAGATGGGAAATTAGGAAGGGGTTATGTTATGACTTTTTATTTGGTTTATGAAGTAATAGGGGATCATGATAGGGGAGGGTGACACAGGATAGACCTACTTTAGAAAAATCACTTTGACAGTTGAATGAAAGAAACTAGAGTGGATAGAGAAGTAAAACAGGAAAAAAACTACTTTTAAGGTAATTATGATAATCCAGAAAAGAGGGAAAGAATAGAGGGAAAGGGATGTATGAAGAAATATGGAAATGGAAATGGCAAGTACTGGAGACAGATTGTTCCTGTTTATTTTTTGTTTTCAAAGAGGACCATTTCATTAAGGAGGCGATATCATAACATACAAGTGAATTGGATTTGAATGAGGGATGGCTGTGCAAGATGTCCTACATCACTTTCTGCTCCAGAGCCTTCTGGTTCAGTAGTCAGATGTAAATCAGGAAGACTGGAGATGGTCCTGCATGTAGTGGGAGACCTTGGCCTTTAAATAGATACTATATGTAGGCTAAGCAGGAATGGAAAGTTGGGGATTCCAGAGAGCTGGAAAGCCCCATTGACTGGAAGAGTGGTGGAGCCCTTGATAGTGATCAGGATGTTGTGAAGTAAGGAAAAATCTGGGGGACAGATAATGATTTGGCTTTTGGACATAGTGAGTAGTGGAAAGTATGGGACGAGCTGTCCTTTGTGATAGTTTGAAGTCTTTTAGGGATACTTCTCCACAGACTCTGCTTTGCATTATTTTTTGCAAGTATGTAAATGATACTGCTAAGTGTGCAATGGGGACCTATAATCTTTACTATTAAAGGAAGCTGAGTGGCTAAACTTTCCCTCAATGTTTTCAATGATGGAATAAATGGGAAAGGTCAGTAGGAAAGGGAGGAGATAAGCTGTGGATAGGAACTGTCCATTGTGCTGACCTATTCATAGAAAGGTCTTATTAATCTAGTTGATTTCTAAGATCTTATCCTTATTTTAATGTGACCGGAGGATGAGAAAATAATAGGAATAAGCATTCTTCAGCACAGGCTATGTGATTACTAGTAAAGCTAGGAGCTATGGCCTAGAGGAAAAATGTTTTTTTCCCTTTTTTCCCCCCATTGCATATCTGCAACAGGTGATTGATTAATCCTTTCAATCATGTTTGACTCATTTACCCCTTTAGGTAGTTTATTGGCAAAGATACTGCAGTAGTTTTCCATTTCCTTCTCTAGGATTCTTTCCACCCTCCCTCAAAATTAGCTTTAATATAAAACAGAATTGTACCCAATGTGTACAATTTTGCACCTTTTGTGTGCCCAACACTCTGCTAGAAAAAAAGGAACTTTTAAAGTCACTTCTGCCCTCCAGGACACCATTTAATTAGGGACTTAGCTGGATGGGAAAGACAACATGCCATGATAGGAAGACAACTGTGTCAACAGTTAAGCAATTTGGGTTCTAGTCTTGAATGTACCTCTTACTGTATTCCTCTTACTATAATGTGTATCTAAAAGGTGCTATACAAAGAATGCCAAAGTCACTCGTGCCCCTTAAAACTTAAGCTCTAGCTGGGGAGGTAGGGGTCACATATGTACATGGGTCAGTAAGTATACAATGTAAGTGAAATAAGGGGAAAGAACTAGACTTGTGATACTATTGGCAGAGAAAACTCCCAGTTGAGGGATGTCCCTTTGCCAATGCAGATGAACCCCTTTGTTGACATCCTTGGTAGGTACCAATTGTACTGAGACTTTAAGTTCCCTGGGCAGGCTCATGTTGCCAGTATGAGTCAGAGGTGATATTCGAATCCAGATCTTCCTGACCTGAAGACCAATTTAACTTATTATTCCTTCTGCCCCCGATGTGCCACATAGACATAAGGGAATACAATGCAACTTTTAAACATAGTCATAAATAGCTGGATGCACAGAGACAATGATCTCTCAAGTTACTTTTAGTTCTGACATTTCTAACTCGGTACCTTTCTCTGGTATCAGATGGAACCAAGATAAAATAAATGATCTCTATGCACATATCCTACTTCCAAAAAATAATAGCTTTTATTTTTGTCAATGGCACTGCCCCGAATTACCATGAATCCCAAGGTCACCGTAAACCTGGGATGTGCCAGGCTGCTTTACTTAAAAAAAAGATAAATACTGTAGAGTATATTAAAAATCCAAATGCTAATGAAGATTCATTTAAAAAAAGTGCAGGTGTGAATGTACATATCTACACACATATATAAATATATATTTGTATGTGTGAAGGAAAAAAATATGTACAAACAGCTAGTGTATGGTGGATTGAGTCTTGGAGTCAAGAAAGCCCAAGTTTAAATTTGGCTTAGACATTTGCTGGCCATGTGACCCTGAACAAATCATTTAACTCAATTTTTCAATTTCCTCATTTGAGCTGGAGAAGGAAGTGGTAAACCACTCTGTGTCTTTGCCAAGACAACCCCAAATGCAGTCACGAAGAGCCAGATTAGCCTGAAATCACTGAACAATGACCAACAAAACTATATACATATACCTATTCCTACACACATTTGTGCTCACACATGTGTATATATGTGTGTACAGATAAAATCATGTCGTCTGAAGTCCTAATTGTTTTACTTCTTCTTGAATGGATTGTGGAGTTTGTATTTATATATTTCAAAGATTAAGAAGCCGAGATACAGGAACATTTGTATAAATATCCAGCCAAGAGCTGATGAGAGCAGGCACCATCCATTTGCTGCTGCCACAGAAACATGTATTGTGTCAAAATCTTTCTGTAGAGACTCGATCTGCACAATCCATGTTATCATTTGAGACTTGACAGTGCAACATTCTTCTCATTATTTCTTTTTGGGATCTTCTCTTTATAGCAATGACACAGTATCCCATTTATTAACAGCAGGAGCTCTCATTGTCATGGCTCCTCAGCTGCTTGGTGATCATTTCATAAAGTGTTTGTTGACCCTTCCCTACATGCCTGATTCTGTCCTTGCATACCCTGGGGGATAAACATATGTTCTGTTTGATTCAATTCAGTTTAAAACAAAACAAATAAACAGCAACAAAAAAAGATGAACCTCTCTTATGACAGTCCAGCACTGTCCGAAGAATCAAATGAAAATGATTCCTGTCTCCAAAAAATTGACATTTGAGAGCACTTTATACACATGTTATATACACATCAAATGTACAATTTTGCATCTTTTGTGTGCCCGACACTCTGCTAGAAAAAAAGGAACTTTATGAAGTCATCCAGGACATCATTTAATTAGAGGCTTCTTGAAAATGATTGAATAGGAAAAACAAACAAAACAAACAAACACATTTATTTTGTGCCTATGATGTACAAAAATGATAACTAAAGGGGATATAAATAGAAAAGTCAGTTGTTCCCCACTCTCAAAGAGCTCACATAGAGGAGATTTTACCTTTAAGTTTGGAGGAGTGGGGCTCAGGTTGCAGTAACAAGATGGAAGATCCTGTCATTTGATACTAAGTCCATCTCCGTATCTGGACCCCGCCCTGTTCAGAAGTATTCCAACTCTTACTCTCATTATTATTCTTAGAGCAGCAAAACATGTGAAGGTTGGAGTATAGTTATGGGTGGAGAGTAAGTTATGGGTATCAGTACCAAGACAAATTGGATTGGATTGGTTGAAATGGAAGCCTGCTTTGTTCTGAGTAGAGATGGTTAGGTGAGTTTGCATTGGCCTATTCCATTAGGATTATTTAGCTTCAGATTGACACTCCAAAGGGAAGTGCATTATTCTGGTCCCTAGGATGCTATTCCAGTTGACTAGAGGGGTCAACAGCAAGCAGATGGCAGGATGACAGGTTGACTTTATCTAACAGAACATTCTAGGAAAGCAGGACTATTGAAATAGGCTTTATCCAGTGGAGATCAAAAGGACATATTCTTCTAAAACTTTATCAATCACTTTGGAAATCGTTTTGCTCTTTGATCTCATGACCTTATACCTGTGCTTTGGAATGCAGCCTTTAAACAGATCACGAGACAAGTCCTCTTTGGAAGACAAATTGACTGGAGAGGATAAGCGATGAGAGTCATTTGCTTTCATTATCTATTGTGAGATGCTTCATTTTTCAATTTAAGGGAAAAAAATCTGAATCACTTGGAAGTTGACTTTTTAATTATACAATAGTCCGGCTTCTGCAAAATATCTACCAGAGATGGGCTTTCCTACCCTACCGCCCAGAAAAGGAGAACTTTCATATCTTTTTGAAAGAGCCTTTGTACTCCCTCCTCTTGCTAATACTCTGCAAATTATAGGTGCTCATGTATGTGTCTGTTGGTTTCCTCAGCTAAGCAGAATGCAAGTTCCTTGAGGGAAGGTGCTATTTCAGTTTTGAAATTCCTAGTCCCAATGCCTTGCACATAGTAGGTGTTGAGTATATATATATATATATATATGTATATGTATATATACATATATATATGTATATATATGTATATATACATATACACACACACATATATATTTATATATATATTTATTTATTTATTGAGTTGAATTTCAATGAATTCCAAATGGTTGTATTAATAAAAACAAAATGGACAAATAATCAGGTTTGGAATTGGGAAGAGTTGATATAAATCAGACTACAGATAGTTGTTGGATTATGATCCTTGGCAGATATCTTAATCTCTGTTTGCTTTATTTTACACATCTGCCAAATGGGGAAAATAATAATATCTACCTTACTGAGTTGTGAAGATCAAATGATATAACTTGAAAGGGTTTAATAGAGTACTTGGCAATATTAAATGCTTCATGAATGTCAGTTCTTTTTATTATTTATTATTATTGACTTTCCAAAGAACTCCCTTCAATGATTTACATAAACTCTTTGTCAATGATTTACATAAACTCATCTGTTTAATTTCAAATGACCTTCCAAATCTGATTCCAACCAATGTTTTCTCCCACTTCTACTTGGCTGCCAGTAGTGCTCTCCATTCGCTTGGATTTATGTGTATGTATGTGTGTGTATGTATACATATATGTGTGTGTGTGTATATATATATATATATGTATATATATATATATATGTGTGTATATATATATATGTGTGTGTGTGTGTGTGTGTGTGTGTGTATGTATATATATCCATAGATGTACAACTTTCTTGTCTCCCCTGAGAGATTATACACTCCCAGAAGGCAGGAACTGTTTAATTTGGCTCATCAAATCACTAAAGCTTCTTATTGTTCTTAAAACATAGTAGGCACTTTGCAAATATTTTATATTGATTAATTACAATGCTTGTTATAAATCAGGAGTATTCTATTTTTACATGGATCCTGAATGACCAATCTTGCAAGTTGGTCAAAAAATGGTCAGTCCATTGGAGAAAAGAAATGACCAACTTATTTGTTTATTGAGATGATTTGATTTTTATTTACAAAATAACCATCTGATTGAGTTGATATGTTTAAATTGATTTAGTCTGGCATCTAAAGTACATAAAACTTTAGGAATTAGTTTCTTATTAGTTTTTTTAAATTGTTTGCTGATTTTGTGTGTAATGTAACAATGCTATTCTTTAGAATTATAATATACTTGGACCAAAGCAAATTTTCCCCTAAATATAGACTAAGGAAGTAAATTTGAAGTAGAGTAAGAGAAACTAAAGCATAGTTTAAAAACTTTGCTTATTCCCTTCCCCCCCAAATCACTACTCCAAATTTCTTTTCAATGAAAATTTTATTTGGGTAGTTTATTAATATTATCTTCTTGTTGAAAGCCTCTAGGGGAATAAAAAGAAATGATCCTTTCATTTGAGGAAGTGCTAAAAAAAAGGATTCTCATAAATAAAAGGGAAAAAAGAAACTAATTAGTAGATAGTTGTTTACCATCTGTAATACAAGCATTGTTTTAAAAAGGGATTAGGTTTCAGGAATATCCTGGAGACTATTCTATTTTTCAAAGTGAAATGTTTTGGATTCAAATGATATTTATATTATTATTGATTATTTTTTAAAAAGAAATTCCTGGAAGAATGCTTTACATCATGAATAATGTTCAAGTATGAGATTGTGTGAACAGAATTTGTACACTTAAGTCTCTTTATTCTCCCATATTCTACTTTTATTCAATCTACCTATTCAATCAGTCTAATCGATCTATCTCAAATTTGTGAACTTTAATATATACTAAGCATTTGCAAAGAAGCCATGATGGTCTCTGCCTTCAAGGAGCTTTTACTCTAATGAATTATATGACAGATATAATTCAGTGTATACAAGATAGAGACTAGATGGAAGGTTATCCTAGAGTGGTCACCTCCTGGAAGCTATAAAGTTTAAATTGAGTCTAAATAGTGATTAGAAATTCTAAAAAGTTGGAGATAATTCCAGGCATGAGTAACATCAAGCGGGAATGGTGACAGAATCTCCTTGGTAAGGAACAAATTGTCTGGATCAAAGAGTTCATGAAAAAGAATCAAAGATAAAATGATTGGAATGATGCACTGCTGGTTTTAGGAAATGAACATAAGACTTAGAAATATAACACTTCCTATTTCCCTATTCAAAAGTTGTCATTCCTTATTCAGGGAATTATTCTCTGTTAGAAATGAGCGGGAAAGATGATGATGTCTCACATTCTGTGCCTTAGGGAAACTTGACTTTCTTATGGCTCTTATGACTCTCTTTCTTTCAACTTGTTGAAACTTATTCTATATGTTCTCCTTCCCCCTCAACCCCAACTTTCTTTTTGAGGGGAAGAAAATGAAGATTGTAGAACAGGAATCAGCTGGTACAGTTTATAGAGAGAAGTTCCAGATAAATTTAATGGAAATGTAGTATGTTCATTAGACATGTCAAAGTCAGCTATAACTCGTTACTGGACAATCTTACATTTAGAATTGGAAGGCACATCAGAGACCAGTTGTTTAAATTCTCTCATTTTACAGATGAAAGGCAAAGTCTCAGGAGCATTAGATCCCTTTCTAAAGGTCATATTCAGGCTAAATTTATCTATCTGATGCCAAATTCAATATTTTTCCCCCTTTCCAACCCCATCCCAGAAGAGTTTGCACTTTGGTTGATGGCATAGTCATTAACCTGGTCACCCAATTTTAGAGTTCTAGAGTCATTCCTGATTCTTTCTTCTCAACTCAACATTTCCCTTCCCCCACCTCATACATATTCAAATTGTTGCCAAATCTTATGCATTCTTTCTTATTAATGTATCTCTATTCACTTATTTCCACTCATACAGTCTCTATCTCACTTATCAGATTTTCATTATCTTCATCCTACAGTACAACAATAAATTTCTAATTGGTTTCACCGTCTACAGACTTTCCTCCCTTTGGTTTATTTTCTAATACACAATAAAATAGATATCCCTAAATTTGTAAAAATTCTTCCTCAGATCCACAGATATTCCCCTCCCTTAGTGGCCCCTTATTGCTTCTAGGATAAAAGAGAAATCATCAATTTGGCATTTACCTCCCCAGTCTCATTTCTCTGCATTTCCTCTCCAACATGTTCTATTTCAGTCAAATATTCCTGCTCTTCTTGGGACAAATCATTCCATTTCATCCTTCTAGGCCTTTGCCTAAGTGATTTCCTTTAGCTTCTTTGTATTTTTCCTTTTCATCCATCTGGTGGAATATTGAGCTTCCTTCTAATCATAGTTCAGATCCCAGATTTCTCCAGACCTTGCTCCAGTTGCTAAAAGTAGTTTCATTGTACTAAACTTGCTCACAAATAAGACAGTTAAGTGTTTTAAGGACTAGAACAATGGTCCTGGAATCAGCAAGATTTGGGTTGAAATTCAACTTAAGACAATTACTAGACTTGTGATCTTAGATGAGTCACATAATCTTTCCTTGTTTCAATTGTCCCACCCATAAATTGGGAATATTAAGAGCACCTACTATCCAGGAGGATAAAATGAGCTATTTGTAAAGTGCTTAGCATACAATAGGAACCATATAAATGCTAGTTATTATAATACTACTAATAAATACTGCTTCTTTTTACCCACCCTTTTTTACCTTATAACTTCACCTAGAACAGCTGCTAGATTTAGAAGTGCTTTTTTCACTTCTCTGACTAAATGGAAAAGAAAGAAAATTCATTGCCATAATATAAAGAAGATACATCTGACGTGTATCAAAGATGACCAATTAATATCAGAACTGATAAAATTAAAGTTGCTAATTACGATATCAATGAATATAATGATAAAATAAAAAGAGTGTCTTTAGCATACATAATTCTTCCATAATTTTTTCCCATATCTAGGATTTTACCAGGTAGGATATAACAGTTTACTTTTCAGTTATCTCACTGTATCAACAGAGCTATACCTCCATTTCTCTGGAATCAGTACTTGTTAGTGAGAGGGGATGATTATCATCTTAACTGACCTAAAATAAAGGTCCTCACTACTATTTTCTATCACCATAAAAGGGAGAGAAGGTCATCATTTATCTTCCTAAATTTATAGATGGGGATAAAGAGAGTTCCCCATCCCCAGAGGACAATTGGCAGCACTGGGTAGGTCTCTGGCTCATTATATGGTGGTAAAGAGAGACCCCCATCCTTAAAGGTCATTGACAACATTGAGTAAGTCTCTGATTCATTATATGGGGGTAAAGAGAGAGGCTCCCATTCTTAGAGGACAATGACAACATTGGGTGGGTCTCTGACTTATTATATGGAGGTAAAGAGAGACCCCCATCCTTAAAAGTCAGTCTCTGATTCATTTTATGGAGGTAAAGAGAGGCTCCCATTCTTACAGGACATTGACAGCATTGGGTGGGTCTCTGATTCATTAGATGAGAGTAAAGAGGGGCCCCCATTCTCAGAGCTCATTGGCAGCATTGTGAGGGTCTCTGATTCATTAGATGGGTGTACAGAGAGGCTCCTATTTTCAGAGGCCATTGATAGCATTGGGTGGGTTTCTGGTTCATGGCTTTTGCCTAGTTGATTGTGGTAATTTTTTTGTTGACAGACCTTTGTGGGTCCAAAGGAAATAATATCTGAGCAGTAAACCTGGTGTCAAGTGCCCCTTCTGTTTTTTTTTTCCTTTTCTTTGGTAGCAACTCCAAACTAAACAAAAGGATAAGTGAAATGTTAGTCCTGAGAAAGCTCTACCATTTCCCTCCTAGAATGAATCATTCTTTGTCTTTCACCTTTTGTGAGACACATTCCAAAGTGCTTGCCTTCCTCCACCTAAGATTGCTCTGCCTCCCAACACCCTTCCTCCACCCCCACGGTCCCCACACTCCCCACACTCCCCTACACTCCAGAGGGCATTCTCACTCTCCTTTTCACATTCGACTTTCACAGCATCTTTTTCTTTCTTTTGCCGGGCTTAGCAGTTTACTCACAACTCTCACATGGGAAAAGCTCCCTGGGAACGTGCTCTCTCTGTTGGTTTCCTTAAATGCACGTGTCTCTTACCATGTGTCCAAGGAAACCTTTACTTAGCCAGTCTTGAGGCGTGCACTTTGAGCTTCAATTATCCTGTTCCACTGGATTGTCGTTTCCAGCCGATTCAGACAGAAATGTCTTTCTGTGGGATTGGCAAGTACAGTACAGTTTTCACCTCCCTTCTTTTCTTTTAGGAGTCCCAAAGGCTGACTAGAAGGAGGAGGCAAAAGGAGGAGTGGATTACAACCAGAAATAAAGAGTTGGAATGCCTATTATTTAGTGCATAGAGTTATCTTTTAATACTTAGAGCAATGGCAGTAAGGGACTTGCATACTAAATCTCACCCACTCATGAAAGAAAAGTCATGGAAAAGAAATAATACTCTGGTTTTGTGAATTAGGAAAATCCAGACAAGTCAGTGGCAGATTGACCTCTGATTCAGAGAGCCCTGAATTGGTCACTGAGGTCATGCCCTGAATCACGATTTAATCAAATTTTCATGGGATTCAGAAGAATAAAAAAATTGAGTCAGCTTTTCTTTTTTTGGTTCCACTTGTGCTTTATCAGAGGGATGAAGGTGCAGCATATATTTGAAAACTCTTATCTAAAGTCCTTCATAAACTCTGCAATTTGCACTAGATTTCTAGCCCTCTCTGTCACTCAGAACAGCTGTCCCTGAGCTAAAAGAAGTCCATTTCAGATAGATGTCAGGGCAGATGAACAGGAAGTAAGCTTTAGACTACCCATATAGCTGACTGACATTTCCTAAATTGAATTTTTCCCAATGAGGGCATGGATCTTATAGCATCTCAGGTAAGCGTAGCATCTAAAAAAAAGTGAAAAGATAAATATTTGGATAAGCAGTTATCCTATTTGGGGTCTGCTTTTAATTAAGTTAAACATGAATTAATAAGGCAACAGCAGTAGTTACTTCTTAAACATCACTTAGATGCTTTCAAATATCTGTAATGAAAATGAGCATTGGGGTAAAAACTTGAGTTGGGAAACAGTTTCTCCTGCTTCTCCATAAATTATGGGACAATTGATTTTTAAATTCATTTTATAATTATAGTTTTTTGACATTACAGATGCATGAGTAATTTTTTTACAACATTATCCCTTGTACTCCTTTTCTGAATTTTCCCCGCCCTCCTTCTACTCCCTCCCCTAGATAGCAGGCAATCCCATACATGTTACATGTGTTACAGTATATCCTAGATACAATATAGGTGTGTAAAACCGAGTTTCTTGTTGCATGGTAAGAATTGGATTCAGAAGGTAAAAGTAACCTGGGTAGAAAGACAGTAGTGCTAACAGGTTATACTCAATTCCCAGTGTTCCTTCTCTGGGTGTAGCTGATTCTGTGGGACAATTGATTTAGAGCAGGAAGGACAAATCCAACCTTCATTTGAATTCTGGGAACAGTGAAGACCAGAGATAGGAAATAAATTGCATACTGCCATTCATTTTGTAAATGTCTGAGGCAAAATTTGAAGTAAAGATTTACTAACACTCCAATTAGTTATATGTTCTATGAAGTCGAGGTCTGTCTTTTGCTTCTTTTTGTACTCCCAATTCTTAGCACAGTGCCTGACACATAGTAGGCCTTTAACAAATGTTTATAGATTGTCTGTCTTCAAATCGATCATGCTGCATGGTACACTACTTTGTTTTTTCCCATTTCCTTGAACATTTCTACAATAGTAAAGATGATTATTAAAATAATAATAGCTAGCATTTTTATAGCATTGTAAGTTTTGTAAAGCAATTTACATTTGCGCTTTCCTTTAGTAGAAAATGGGACATGTTCCTAAGAAAGCAGTGGGAAATATTCATCAGGTTGGTCCCATGCAGCCAACGATGTTTTACAGGAGTCCTCTTTCTCATAGCAATCTATCTCATTTTCCCTGGAACAAAGGGTCTTATTTTCTCAATGTGTGCACATATTTATTTCTTCTTCCATCTCCCAGAAGATACTCAGTTTAAATTGTGTCTGCGTTTATATTTATGTTTGATTCCCCCTCCTTTTCTGGGGTCTCCAGGGAAGGTGACTGAATTTCATTGGTCCTGAGTGAGTAGTCATAGTTGATCTGCAGGTATCTTTATATTTAACTCTCCATCAGACAGAGGGCTCATTTTGGGCTGACCCTTTGTGCTCTCTTTGGAATCCATCTTGTCCCCAAATCCTTAGTGCTCTAAGGCTCGAATATGAACCAAATATTTCAGGAAAGTTGGTCTCTGGATGTCCAAAGACTTTCTCTCTCACTGGTTTCAGTTATGCTGTCCTTCTGGTTAGGTAGATACTTCTCAATTTTCTACTTCAAACAAAGCTATTAAGGTCCAGTTCAAATTACTCCAGTCATTTCCCCCCACAAAATATTCTTTATATTAACATATTAGATAAGTCAACTCTACTGAATCACAAGAAGGAGGCAGAAAATTCACCATTGCCCTTGGAAATTTTCTAGGACTAGGCTGAAAGCTATGGCTCAAATGGTCACTGAAGTCCAAAACATTGTGACTTTGTCTGGCCCCTCCGAGAACTCAAATCTGAGGTGTGAGTCATGAAAGGGAGGCCAGCAGGATCTTGTTTTCGGCAAGGCTGCAATACTACAGTGTTCTGGAATCCCTGGGTATTTTCTCTTCTATGTTTGCAACTATGGCATGTTGGCCAATTCTGGGAAGGGAGCCAGGAAGGTGAGACCTGTGTATGTTTTCACTGGGCCTCTGTGCTCTAGAAATATCCAATATCATGAGGGAGTTAGTCTGTGATAATTTCCTTTCTCAGGTTTAGCGATCTCTCATAACAAATCTCTCAAAGACTTTTCCATAAATTTCAGAATATAACTAAATAAGGAGCCAGGGACCACGAGGTTAGGAAAGTCTGCATTAATCCCTCTTTCTGAGCTCAAATTGGGAAAAATGCAAAAGTGTGAGGGAAGAGAAAGTGTTCTTTCAATCTTGTCTCATCTCGTGACCATGAGTATGTGACAACCTCCTATCTGAATTTGGTTCCTAATCTGTAAAGTGGATGCATTAATATTTGTTATATGTCCTCCACTCTGTATGCTCCAGGGCTATTGTGAGGATTGTATGAGGTCATATGTGTAAAGCCTTTGGCAAATGGTATGGTCTCTCAGATTACCATATTGCAAGGTCCTTGAGGACAGAGAGCATGTTGTGGACATGTGGGGCATCCTTAGTACTGCCAAGTGCAAAGCTTAGGGCATTAGAGATTTTTATAGAATATTGGTGATTTAAAAACCAAAGAAGTTTTTGATTATTACATTTTTTACAGGAGTGAAAGTGATGAGTGAGGACTTATAAGTTCAGGAAGCATGTGGATGTACCAGTGACTTATTTAGGTTATTGTAGAACCACTGAAGGCACCAGTGTGGATCAAATCTCTCATTCTAGAAAGCTTTACCAAGATAGGATGCTACCATAATCTTAGGCTCAAGCCCTAGCTCATCTCTTTAACTGTTCTTTAAATGACTCAAAATAAGTGTAAATAGATCAGCCCAAGTCGGCATGACAAGAAAAACGGGTTGAATGCCCACCTGTCCAGTTGGTTATGGGATAGAATAACTTTGATTTTACAGAGTAATCTTTTCTTTCTTTCCCTCCTCTGCTTCTTCCTCATCTTTCTCAATCTCAGCCTCGTCCTCTTTTTCCTTATTCTCCTTGTCTTTATCTTTATTCTCCTCATCCTTCCAATCTCCTCCCCCTCTTCTTCCTCCTTTTTCTTCCTCTTCCTCCTTCTTTCTTCTTGCTTTCTTTCCCCTTCCTTTTTCTTGTCCTTTCCACTCCCCCGCTTCCTTTTTCTCTACTTCCCTTTTTTCTCTTTTCTCCCTCCTCCTGTCTTTTTAGTTATCTTGATTTCTTTATGGTGTATAATAATTAGTATAAGATATGTGGTCCAAATCCTGTTTAGGCCACTTAAATTGTGACTATATACAAGTTACTCAGTCTCTCTGTTCACTTTGTTCATTTCTGCAAATCTGCATGATGATAATAATGAAGATGACGATAACAAGCATTTATTTAATGTCTATTATATTTCCGGAATACAAATATTATCTCCTTGTACGTGAGATTTCCCTGATTAGTAACCCCAATCCTTTTCCCTTCATATATATTTTATGTATTTGTACATTGTTTTCCCTGGATGCACTGTAAGCACCGTGAGTTCAGAATTATTAATTTGCTCCCTTGCCTTTTTATTTCTATCTTCTCCCTCTCCCCAGGTTTAGTGCATAATCTGGTTTTTTGATTGTTGAATGTTCACCTGTCATTTTATTTTTATTTTCTTTCTTTCTCTTTCTCTTTCTCAGCCCTTTTCAACCTAATCCCGGTGGGTCTTCGGGTTGTGGCAATCCAGGGAGTGAAAGCCAGCCTCTATGTGGCAATGAATGGAGAAGGGTATCTCTACAGCTCCGTAAGTACCATTCTGTCTTTTTGTCTTGGTTTTTTGAGGAAGGCATGCCAGTATCTGAAGTTCAAAACAAAAATAGAAACTTTGGATGTTGTAAATATTAGTCATTGCTTAACTTTGGGAAACACATTGGTGCCAACTTGTTTCAGAAGTTCTTTTCTTTGTAGATTTTGTGCTAAACTTATAAAAGTGTGCATAGAATAATCAACAATGACATGCCAGCATATTAAAGTACAATTTATACTTTTTTATTCATATGATGACTCTGGGGTCCATATCATGGATCAGCTTCTACTCATTGTGTAAGGTCAACTATTCCATTACACACATCTCCTGGTCCTTTCCAAGAGAGAAACTGGGTTTTTTCCCCTTCTTCTTTCATATTCAGAGATAGACCTCATATTTTCCCTCATGTAGCTCCTATGATTGCCACTGGGATAAACTGAGCTTTTGAGACCCTTTCATAGTTTCAAATTCTCTGTACCAGTTTAAAGAAGGAAATTCATGTTTTATTGTCTATTAGACATATTTGAGTTGAAAAAACAAACCAAATCCACAAGAAAACACATTGAATGTACCAAAACGCCTTTCTTATTATAATCTTGGGATGGGGTCCTTTAGAAGGAAGCATGAAGAATCAATCCATAATCCAGAAAGGAAGGAATATGCACACTGCAGCCATCACATTCTGATAAAGGCCATTAGCACCCAATGTATCACACGTTGACAAAGAGCTCAGTGAAGTCATTGATCAAGTCTCAAATCAAAGGCTTAGCAGTGGGATTTTCCCAGGCACTTCTCAATTATTCTAATTTCTAGTTTGTTCCATACCTGGCTGGTTGTAATTTATGCTATAGTTTGGTTGGGGGAAAAACAAAATATGCAAGTGAAATGGTATCTTGAATGAAAATGAGCTAAGAGCTCAGCTTGGAACAAGGGAGGCTGGCAAATAAGAAAACTTATCTATGGTCCTAAGAAACTAACCTTCTAATGGAAGATACAGCATGTAAATAACTTGGTGTCTACATGACATCTGCAGAGTAGAAGACAGGAAATATATAGAGAGAAATAATTAAAAGGAGATATAAGCTTGTAGAGAACTGGGCAGACTTTATTGACGAGGTCAGATTTGAACTAAATTTTGAAAAAGGCCTAGGCAGCTAAGAGGTGGAGATGGGGAGGAAGAGCAACAAAGACATGGGGGATAGCCAGCTCAAAGGAACAGGTGTGGGGGGATGGCTTGTCTGAGAAAATCAGCAGGGAGCCAAGTGTAACAAGAGGGAGGCAAGTATAAGAATAATGGAAATAGAGGAAAAGGTTATGTTGAGAAAATCAGCTATAAATACTAAAGGAGTTAATATTTGATCCTGAAAGTAATAGGGAGCCAATAAAGTTTACAAATCATATTGACAGCTGAAGAGAGAATAGCATGGGAGATGGCATTTTACAAGTGGCTTTCGTTAAATTGTAAGATTGTAATTGTTTCCTGTTTCATAGAACACAAGAGGTTAACTTGTTTCAAGGAGTTGAAACCAGGAAGAACAGCAGCTTAAAAGTGAAGTGAATTGAGGGGACAGGTTCAGTCTTCTGTAAAGGAAGACATTGGGAGGAATTTGATCCTATATCCTTTAGCCCTTTACTCTGAGGTTAGAAGAGACATAAAGAAAGTAATGTCAAATTTTCCATTAGCATCATGGTGATGAGTGGATGATGAGTTTATCTTGGGAGGAAGTGATGTGCTTATCCTGGGAGAAGCATTTTCTTTTCCTGTGGAGTTGAAACCTAGAAGAGTAAAAAATGTAAAATTGTGAGGTTGGGAAATTTGAATAGAAGGTGAGCACTTCAGGATATTTTCTATCATCCTTCATTGAAATACGCAGGTAGGAAGAAAAAGGTTTCTGTATCAGTGACCTTGATGTGCTCCCTAAAGGCCCTGGCTATATCGTGGTCATCAGGTTGTTTGCCCCTTTACCCAACCTCCAAGAAATACTCTTCTCTGATTTAGGCATTTACTTATTCCCCCCTTGATAGGACAATTTTGCCCATTGGAAAGAAAATGTTTCCTTGAAGTAGGTACTGATTTTAATCCAAGAAAATCAACATCCAGTAATGGAGGATTGGAAATAAAGAAGAGGGGAGGCTAGAATAGAGGAAGAAAATATGAAATTAAGGAGGAAACAAAGGAGTGTAGGAGGAAAGGAGGAAGGAATAAAAGCAACAGGTGTTGAAAGAAAGAAGGATGGAAAAAGGAAGGAAGGATAAACGGAAGAGAGGAAAAAAAGAGAAAGAAAAGAAAGGAGGAAGGGAAGTAAGAAGAAAGGAAGGAGAAAGAAAAAGAAAAGGAAGGAGGAAAAAGAAAGAAAAAGAGGGAGGAAAAGGAAAAGAGGTAGGGAATAAAGAAAATGAAAGAGTTCATAGGAAGAAGGAATGAAGGAAAGAAGAAAGGGAGGGAGGAAGAGAGGAAGGAAGAAGAGAAGAAAGAAAAGAATGAAGGTCAAATGATAAAAATGGGGGGAAAAAAGGTACAAAGGAAGAAAGGCAGGAAGGCAAATACTGATATGATTTTTTTTCCCTCAACCAAGGAGTTCAGCGTTTTTAGAACTCTATTTTCCTTCTAAATCACTAAGAAATAAAAAATCCCATTATTTTCTCAGAAGTCAATTCTACTGCCATTATTGGCATCATTATTTTCATCAGATAGTATCAAAGAGCTCTTATCAAATGTTTTGTAAAAGTAATAAGTTTCTGATGATTGTATTGGGAATTGGACTTGAGCCATTCTTGAAGCAAATCAATCCAATGAATGGCCGCCGAGGGCTGGGCTCCCAGATCATGCTCTCAATGCTACATATGCTCCGGGGCCATCTTTTTTATAAACTTCATTCCAAGTACAGCAGTTTGAGCCAGATTTCTCAGATGGAGTCTTTGTTCTTATTGACCATACAACAGTGTTTATTTGTTCCAGATAGTGTTTGGACTCTATAGAAGTGAAATATATTTTGTGATTTCAATTAAAGACCATTTTGTGGTCCGTGCCATCTTTAGTAGAAGCGATCATTTATTTAGTTCCTCTCCTCCACCTCCCCATCAGCCAGATGCTTACAATATAAGCATAACTCAAATTCGTCTTGTCAATGATGTTGCTTTAAACACCATGAATGCATTTGTCCCTAGAGCAGATTTGAGTTTGATGGAATTTTATGTCAGAGACAAGGAGAAGGAAATGATATCCTGTGACAAGGGTGACAGGGAAAATAAGCAAGATTTCATTTGGAGTTTGGAACTCAAACCCAATCTATCGTGAATCAGAAACAGCCACGAGAAAGCCAGGTTTATGGCACAGACTACAGAGGAGGAGTTGCTGTCATCAAGAGTGGGCAGCTTCAAGAAATGCTTTTTAGAAGAAGCTAGTTGTAGGCAATGTGGTGACTCAGAAAGAAGAGCAAAGAGGGAAACAAAGGTGAGGTGGTATATCAGACCACAGCTAACTCCATTGTAAGCATTCAACTACATTAGCAATGGGTGATTTCTAAACTTTGAGCTTTGAATCACCAGTCTATTCTCTTTTTTATAAGCTTTTTTTTTTTCAAAACATATGCATGGATAATTTTTCAACATTAACCCTTTCAAAACCTTGTGTTCCAAACTTTCCTTCCCTTCTCCCACTCCCTCCCTTAGATTCACCAGTTTATTCTCACTCAATAAAAAGAATAAAATTCAGAGGGAGAATGCCTTGTGTAAGGAAAATGGAAGCCTGTCTTTGGAAAGGACATAGATTCCAATTCAAGAAAATCAACATATAATGGTGGTTAGAGGGAAACAGAAGAAAAGCAAGGAGGAGAGGAAAGGATTTGGTAAAACTTAGATTCACAACCTGCACTTCTACTTAATTTTTGTTACAAAAATAAAAGATAATTTTCTTTCCAAGAATATGAGATCATCAGGGGCCCAGACCCTGGGTAGACCATATCACAGATTGAAAGGTCTGGGGTTGAGGCTTTTTGTGATCTGTGCCAAATAGCTTTGGAGCCCTCCATGATAACAGGTATGAACTTAGATAACTTTGTAATGGTCCTGAACTTTCTGTTAATATCTTATCTAATTATTTCCTAATGTTTCTCTCCTGATGAGGTTTTAATCAAGTATCTGATAATTTTGTACTGGGTTTAACTTCCAACTTTGGGGCATTCAATATTTCACTACAGTAGATATCTGTAAGAAGCGATTTGTATTTATGGAGGGCAAATATATTTGTAATCCAGAAGCATGGAATGGGTTGTATTTCAGTTCTCCCTCTTTCATTTCTATCAAGAGACACAACTAAAGAGATGGGTTGCCAATTTTTACTGCCAGAAGCATGCTTCTCAGAATCTTTTATGAGAGTAATGTTTCCTTATTATCATTGAAATATTAAAAAGGACCAAGGATTATGAAGGATTCTCTTTCTGAACAACAGGCAATAGGACAGAAAGGTTTTCATTTAGCTCTGTGGTGGGCTGAAGCTTCAATAAACTGAGATCGATCTTATACATGTGTCTCCCTCATGCCTGGCTCAAAGAATGGACTTCATAAGACTACACAATAAATTTTGTCTTTTCATTAGATCCTCTGATCATATTTGATCTATAGATAAGAAAATTGAGGCCTGGAGAAGCTTGGAAGCATTTGTGTGTGGGATTGGTGTGGGATCAGTGCATCAGAAAGCTTGTCTTATCCAAAATAATTCTCATCCCTCTTCTACGTCAATCCTCATGCAGTCCACTTGACATTTTATGACAAGTACGGCTCATCATTCTTTCTCATTTTGCCCATCCTTGATGAGATCTTTTACACTAGCCTTCTGAGTAAATCATTATCATAGACTACTCAGACCTTTGCAATGTCATGCAATTCAAGTCATTAATTCAATCGAACAACCATTTCACCAACACCTACTACATACAGAGTAGTATATTTCAGTCAGCAACAGTCAGCAATTGCCATCCTGGACATCGACAGCAGCTAAAATAGAGCAGAAATGAACCTTCAAGAAATCTAAAGATTCTAAGCAGCAGAGATGGAGGAAGGAGTTCTTTTAAAATATGCTGGATAGCTTTGGAGACATAGCGTGAAGTCGGGAGACAGGAGGTGAAATTAGAATCTGGGCAATGAGAAGTCAGTGACGCTCCTCTTTGGCTGAAAGTTACTTGATAGATATTGAATTGTGTGCAAATAAAACGAGTCTGAGAAGGAAGGGAGGGTCCAGATTGTGGAGGCTTCTTGATGCCTCATTGAGAAATTTAAATTTTGTCATTTGGACTACTCAAGGCATCACTGCTATTTTTTTTTGGAAACTAAAACTTGAGGCAGTGGAAGACTCCTCCAGTTGGATAAGATACTAGAAACCAGGTAGACCAATTCCTTCATTTTTCAGGTGAAGAAAACTGAGCCTCAGGTAAAGTTACCTGCATAGGGCCCCATATATAAGCCTCAAGGTTGCATCTGAATGAAGATCCTAAGGTCTTCTGCAAATTCACATCCTTATCAAAATGGTCACAAATTCTGAAAAAGTAAGGATATACATTTAAACACCATTACACACATTATATCTATCTATCTAATGTGTGTGTATGTATAATTAATAATTAATAAATTAAGCATAATTATAAATATGTATATTTATGTGCATATAAATAATATGAATGTATACATATGCATATGCTTTTATCTGTATCTATATCCTCTCTTTGCAAATTACTTCAAATCCATCGGACTGACTCCAGGACCATCCCAAGGTAGCCCTAGTTCTTTTGTTATTTGCATAAATAATTGAAACTGAAAGAAGCTGATTCTAAGGGAGTCAGAATAGGGGGGCTCTGTCAATCCACAAAAGTAGGTTAAACTCAATAGCATTGACCAGAAAGGCAGTGGTTGGTTTAACTTCAAATGTAGCAGAATGTCTCAAGATTGGGGATCTTAGTTGCTCTGGACCTCTCCTCTATGGCTTTTCCTCCTCTGACCTCGGGCCTCAGAGCCTTCGGGACTCTTTACCCTTCAGAAGTGCTATCTACATTTTGGTTTGCAGTCCCTGATTTCCTAGTGATCATGTCAGTGACTTCCCTCTGTACTTAAGCCCTAAAAACCCAAAATTTTCTCCAGATTATGTGTATTTATATTCATCTAAAAATAGGGATATAAATATTTCTAATTTATAAATATTAATAGCTTGTATTTATAAGAACATTTAAGTTTACAAAGCATTTTACATAGATTATTATCTCACTGAGTGATCACAACAAACCTGAGGTGGGTAAAGGAGAGCTGATTAGTCACAGAGCTTAGTTTTCCAAGAGCCCATGGTCTCATGGCTTTATGAGCATCTGAGGGAGAATTTGAACTCCTCACTGCAGCTTTAGCTTCCTTTACACTACAAAAAGTCAAGCCAAATCAAGTAAACAAGAATTTATTATTGTTTTTCACCTGTATCTGACTCTTTATGACTCTATTTGGGGTTTTCTTGGCAAAGACACTGAAATAGTTTGCCATTTCCTTCTTCAAATCATTTAATAGATGATGAAACTGAAGCATATAAAGTTAAATGACTTGTCTAAGGTCACACCATTAGTAAGTATCAAAGCCTGAATTAGAGCACAAAGATGAGTTTGGGCCCAGCACTCCATCCACCGAGCCACCTAACAGCTCAAACATTTATTAAGCACCTACTGTATGTCAGTCAGTGCGCTAAGTGCTGGGGCTCCAAAGATACCCAAAAGACAATCCATGGTCGTCAAATCACAGTCTAATGAGTCGATGTTATGCACACAACTACTTACAAACAATATCAATGGCCAGTAATAGCACACTGCTACTCGTTAATAATTTATTTGATGTTTCAGTGAGCTGCAATTGGAATCTAATCTGTGTGCATGCTTCATCTGTCCAGTTCAACCATAAGCGTGCTGTGAAGTGTGCTTACATCTTTTGTTGTTCATGATTACATCTAATAATTTTTTTGTCAATAACAAAAAGACGTGTGAGCATATGTCAATATCCAAAGGAGATTCTTGAGTCACATCTTTTTTATTATTTTGCTGGATAAGACAGCAAACCTTCAAGTTGTTCCTTATGTTTGGAATCCCCTTTGTAATTCCAAATGATATTGCTATACTTTTCCCCAAAATTACTTTTTGAGGCTTAATAGCATTTTATTCCCCCCCCAATTACATGTAACATTAGTTTTCAGCATTTGTTTTTGTAAGATTTGGAGTTCCAAATTTTTCTCCCTCCCTCCCTTCCACCCCTTCTCAAGAGAGTGAGGAATCTCATCTAGGTTATCCATGCACAATCAAGTTAAGCATGTTTTCACATTAATCATATTGTGAAGGAAAATTCAGACCAAAAGGTGAAAACCTCAAGCAAGAAAACAAAAAGCAAATTGAAAAAGGTGAAAATAGAATGCTTCGATCTGCATTCACACTCTGTAGTACTTCTCTAAAGATGGATTAACATTTTTCATCTTAAGTCTGTTGAATTGTCTTGGAGTACCACATTGCTGAGAAGAGCCAAGTCTCTCAGAGCTGATCATCACACAATATTGTTGTTATTGTGTACAATGCTCAATTCATTCAGTTTCAGTTTATGTGAGTCCTTTCATATTTTTCTGAAATCATTGTGACCCTTAAACAAAGAATGAAACAGTCTGAGATTTGCAATAAATGGAAATCCTGAGAGAAATTTTATTTGACTATATTTTTAAAATATGCTTTGCTTTTACATAAATATATATATATACATACATATGTATATATATGCACATATGAATAGAATATTCTCCTCATACAAATTAGAAGAGTTTTCCATTTTGAGAAGCAGGATCAACTTGAATGGCTGAAGAGAACTCCTTAGTCCATTTTTTTTTTCTCTATCCTCCAAGCTTTTGGCAGCTCCTCATAGTAAAATCAAAATCCACTTGATGACATGTTAGAACTTAGATGACTGGCCTCTGGATAAACTTTAATCTAGAGAAAGTGTAACTTCCATAGTCCTTTGATTTTCTAGGTCCCAAATGGTCCCTGGTTCTCTCTGTGTTCTTTTTCTAGGATGTTTAATATATCTCCATCTGCCTCTTTCTGAATGTATCTGTTATAGTCTCCATCTCTGTCTCTCTCTCTCTTTTTGTGTTTCAATTTGTCTATGTATCTGTTTGTCTGCCTATTGACTGCTTTATCTTTCTTGATTCCTTAGCTGTATATAGTCTATTTGAAAGTGTTTTTCCTTAGTTTTCAATAGGTACCATTTTGATTCCCCTATTTAAGTTCAGTCCCCACAGTCTTTCTAGCCCCACGTTCTTTGGTCTCTTGTTGATGGACTGTGATGCATTGCATCAGTCTCTGGGTCTGTAACAACTGTGAGAATTCTTTTTACTTTCCATGGGCAGGAGCTTCTTCCATGCTAATTTTCAGAGATCTTTAAAATGGGGTTACAGCTACATTCAATGACATTAAAGTCCTAGACTCTTGACTCTCTCCATGAAGCCTTAAGCCCTACTGCAGTAATTCAGGATTTTAGTGAATTCAGCCAATTCTAGAGCACATATTGACAGAAAAGATGGAAAAGTGCTTTCACCCTCTGAGTTAGATGATGATTTTCTACTCCCTTATTTTCCTTCCATGTGAGAACAAAAGAAGTTTCCTTGCCTTCCCAAGAAGGTTAGAAGTGCTGGAACTATTGTAGCTCACTTAGTATTGATTTTGACAGATATCTAGATCTTCATGATGAGTCAAGATCACCTAAGAGTGGAGAGAGATTTGAGATTCAGTAAAACTTCATGGAAGATGTCATAATAATGGGATCTTAGTCATTCAATAAACACAATTAAGAACATACTATGGACCAGATGCTAGTTTAAGTATTGTGGCTACAATGAAAGACAAAAGCAAGAATCTGCTCCCAAACATTTCTTATCCTAATTAGGGAGACAACATGAAAACAGCAAAATACAAACAAGCTGTAGAGAGAGTAGAATAGAAATAATCACCAGAAGAAAGGCACTAACAGCAAGGGGTATTGCCCTTGAAGGAGGAAAGTAATTTTTAAAGTATCCTGAGTAGAAATTGCCATTCTAGGAGTAGAGAATTCTTTAAACAAAGCCATGAATTTGGGGAAAGAAAGCGCAAGATAAGGAAGACAAAAAGAGAAGTCCACTTTGGCCAGGTTATCTGAACAAAGTGAAATAATAAAGGAAAAAATCTGAAGAGATTGTTGGAACAGAATTATTAAGTGTCTTTAAATACCAAAGTTTATGCTTGTAAATGATGGGGAACTAGTGAAAATCTTTGTATAGCAGTATGGTAAAATCACTGATCTGTCGGTAGGAGGATCAAGCCTATGACAACCATGTGAAGGAAACTGGAGAAATGGATGATAAAAAGATAAATCTGGAGGATATTATAATGGTTAATGATGAAAATGAATAACCAGGTATCGAATCAGGGCAAGTTTCACTGGAAATGGAAAATTAGGATTGGATGCATGAGGTAATATGCATGTAGAAACAAATGCATTTCACAGCTGCTTTGAATTGTGGGGGAACAGAGAAGCTAGAGTTAATTACTTCAAGGTTAGGGGAATTAGCAATGAGAAAATGGTATAACAATAAATACGTAAGATTTGTAAAAGAATATTACTTATTTGTTCTTCATTCTTACTCGTGAGACAGATGCTATTATTATCCAAATTATACAAAAGAGGAAACTGAGGCTCAGAAAAATTAGGCACCTTGCCCAAGATCACACATATAGGAAGTTTCTGAGTTGAGATTTGAACTCCCATCTTTCTGTCTTCAGAGTCAGGGCTTTTATGTGCTGCCTTTTTGCTTCATGAAGAAAAATGAAAGATTAAAGGTTGAAGAGGATCATTTTCCTATTATCCATGTTGATTTTGTGCTACTGGTACAATATACAAGTGAAGAAATCTCTGAGGCTGCTCTAGAGCTGCCGCTCTAGGGAGAGGTTCTGATTTGTCAAATGGATTGGGAATCATCTGCAGAGAAGAGATAATTGAACCCATGGGAGCAAATGAGATCATTAAGGGAAAGAATATGAAGATGAAAGAGCAGAGAGCCCAGGACCAAACCTTGGAAACGCCCACATATCAAGGTCAGGAGGACATTGAAATGCCAATAAGACAATTGAGTAGCAAATTCTTCTTTTTTTTTCTTTCTTTTTTTTTTTCCTGTAGGCCTTCTCTGGGAGAAGGAAGTTCAGGGGCATTTTCACACTCACAGTGCAGTAAGGACTTCTGTGATCATAATGGATGGCTGTGAGATACCTTTCCCTTTCCGCTCCCCACTTAAAACACAGTTGTATATATAGATACAACCTTAGTAGGAATAAATCAAAATCTAAAAAATTATGCCTCAATTTTCTGTGTTTTAGGATAGTCCATATGAGCCTGCTTGGGCATCTCCATAAAATCTCTTATGTGGCTTATAGCCACATTTTCATAGAAGTTTGTTTTTTCAGAAATTCTCTGGGGGGAGAGCCAGCACTAGCAGAATTCCTGTGTATGAATGTATGAATTCATTTCATCATGTGATTTTCAGAATGGAATCTGATTCTCAAGATTACAGATATCAACCGAGTCTCTCCTAGCATGATGAAGCTCTCTGTTTTCTGATCACCTTGGCTGCTCTTGAGACTTTGCACAACTTAGTTGGCTTACAAATCTCCCTTTGCTTAATGTCACTGCATATTTTTTTTCCTGGAGAAAGGCAAAGCTACAGTGCTGAGATGATTAATTCTTTTTTTTTTCCTTTCTTCTTTTCCTTTTCCATCCCTCACTTCTATTGTGTCATTTATGAGTAATTGAGCACTTCAACTCTAAGAAGTGAAACTTGAAGAGTGGTTTTACTCTATGACTTAGAATTTTAGGGGCCAATCATTATGTAAAGAGGAATATTATATATGGTTTTAAAATACCTTTTACATGGTACAAATGTACTCCTATATTCATTCCAATGCCAGAGAAATGTTTCAAATAAAAACATTTTCAAATAGAAAAAGGAGGAAGAGAGAACAAATACATCAGTAAATCCCATTTTCTATCACTCTAGCTTATCTAAAAATATATATTCATTGGTTCCCAATGTTTCCCTTTACTCCATAAAGGAGTGTAATGAGTATCTTCTCATCTTTCTTCTTGAGGCTGTGCTTTTTCTTTGTAATTTTGTACTAGCTGTGTTTTCATTGAAATTCTTAGAATTCTGGTGAATATTGTTTTCTTTTCTTGACCTTTGCATCAGTTCAAATAAGCCCATTATCCTCTTATTTTTCATACTCATAACTTCTTATAGTAAAGAGATGTTCCATTACATGACTATATCACAACTTGTTCAGCTTTTCTTCAATCAATTGGCATCTACTTTATTTTTTCTTACCACAAGAAGAGCTAATTTTGTTGAAGTATTTTGGTGTATATGGACATTTTCTTTTTATTAATGATGTTCTTGGTATATTTGTATAATAGTGGAATCTCTGAATCAGAGTACAGACATTTTATTCACTTTTTTTTCATAATTCCATATCAGTTTCTAACATGGCAACTTATACTTTGCATATTTTCAGGAAGACAATTGATTAAAAATACTCAGAATATTAGCATTAAATTATTTTTAGAATTTAGAAGATTTATGTTTACATCCCATTGAAACATCAATGTTGAAAAACATTAAATTCCAATGTGTGTTGAGACCCAATTCCTTCCAAGGAGAGGGACAAAGCACATTAGATTTTTCTTTAGGGAATAGCGTCAGCCTCACTTTCAAATGTGTGACAAATTATTTTTGAAGCAAAGAATGTAATTTGAAATCCTTTATGAAAGACAGCATCCAATTTCCATTTTTTCTCTGCATACAGCTTTTAGTATATGGTCTGTGCTATTGACATTGTCCTTGTATGTTGAAAAGTTACCTCCCACAAATCGGGTTGACTGATGCTTTGAGTGTAAACAAGAAACTCGCCAGCTGCAGGCTCCCAAGTGAAATCTCACCTTCATGCTAACCTTCTTCCAAGACAGGCAGCCAAGTCAAAATGGAAAAGGTTGGCATTGTCAGAAAATGCTAAACTGTGAATCAGATTACCTGCTTCCACAGAATGGTAGAATTCCTTAACGTCACAATCTGGAAGGACCTCAGAAGCTATCAAGTCTATTTATCCTGGCTGAGGCTGGATATTAAGTCCCTTAATAACTTCCCAGTGAGTGTTCATCCAAGTTCTGCTGAGAATTAACTACCTTATCAGGCAGTCCATTCCATTTTTGGACAACTGTGATTGTTGGGAAGTTACTCCTTATCTTGAGCTAAAAACATGCCCTTTTGGAACTATTGTGGTGGGAAATTCTGTTTGGCAAAAAAGCTGAGGAAATTGGGTCCCCTTTCTACTTGGTATTTCTTGAAATAGAGGCAGGCCTCTTGTACCATTGCCTCTTTCTATCCCTCTCTACTATAGATTAATCACCTAATTCTTTATCTACCTCCCTAGGGACCATGCTGTAGATTTGGCTCTAGAGCACCTTCTTTTGTAAAAAGTAGTACTCAGAGTTGATCAGTTCTGTCTACACCAAAATACTGAGCTCATCCACTCCTTTGTTCTACATACAATTTTTCTTTTAATATAGTCTAAACTCAGGTCTATCTATCCATCTATATCTATCTCTATATCTAGATGTATGTGTATGTATGTGTATGTGTGTGTGTGTGTGTGTGTGTGTGTGTGTGTGTGTGTGTGTGTGTGTATGTATATATATTCTCTCACAGTAGACCTGGGTCTTTTACTTGCTACTTGTGGAAGCACGGACAAATTATTTTATTCTCTGACTCTTAGTTGTATCTACTATAGAGCACAGTTGCATCAAATGTCTATAGAGACTTCTATATCTCAAATTTGAGAAGGACCTTAAAGAACATCTAATACAATCACTTCATTTTCCAAATTAGAAATTGAGGCTCAGAGGTGACTTTTCTGACTTCAAATACATCCTGTATTGGAACCAAGTTTTGAATCCAAGTATTCTGATGCCAGGATCCTTACTCTTTCTCTCTGCTATATTATTTTTCTTTTAACTCTGAAACTTTACAAAGCCTCAATCCTATTTTATTTGAAGTTTTCATGTGGCACTAGATTACTGCTGTTTTGAATTCATTTCACTGGGAGCACCTGTAGATGGGAAGTAGCTTTAACTTTAGATTTGATCTTGGGAAAGGAAGTTGAAATTTTAATTATAATATTTTAGCCCACTAGTGAATTCTGTCTGATTTCATAGGCTATTCTGGAGGATGAAATTCATCCTGGTTTAGGCCAGTGTTAGTGAGCCGTATGATCTAGGAGCACACAATCCTTTGATTATATTGTCCATCCCCATTGCCTTTTGTGTCAAGCTCCACTCAGGCATCAGAGCATGATTTCTTTCAAGTCAAATCTGTCTTTTGGCCCTACTTGCTTGATTTCTTTACAATGATTCCTCTAGGCCTGCTTCAATATTTAGAGAGAAGTAAACTCATTTTGATTCTTTGGTGGCAGCTAGGATTGGAGCTATGCAGTTATGTAGAGTAGCATTGGAAGAAGGAGGCAAACCACAAAATTTCTCTATTCCTACAAATAAAGCACAATTGTCGATCCCTTTTTTAAAATAATGTTGCCCCTAAGTCCTCATGAAAGTCAAATTATCAATGGAATCCTCAGGTTAATCTGTCAGGGAAGGATGTCATGCATTGGAAGGATTTCCTTCTCAGGTGGCTTGTGAACTTGAATTGAATTCTGCTTATCTGGAAGATGATCATGGATTAAGTGCTTCCCTAGGTCTCACATATAGTATTTTCAATCAACAGAGTAGGGAAACAGCCCAGTGTCGATCAGTGTAGGTTGCCAATACTCTCGTTATTGGTTCCATCTGGAGCTAGGATCAGTTACACAAACTATGGCACATTATTGGCCTCATTTCAGAACTGAGCTGCTCCTGAGCTGATGGTGGCCAGGGAAAGATACTGTCTTGGTCAGGCAGAAAACAGATTTTGTAGAGATTTCTAGTCCTTCTAGGCTAAACTAGGACAAGTTATCCATCAAAGCAGCTAGAGTTGCCCCTGAGTATAGGATGATACAGATTTAAGTCTCACCATTGCCACATACTAGCTGTGTGACACTGGGCAAGTCCACCTGACATTTCGGTGCTGTAGGAATGTATCTAATGTGACAAGCTTTATAGTAGATACAACCCTGCTTTGGTAGAAGGAGTTTCCTCATCTGGAAGTTACCTATATGGATCAAATGGCAGATCTAGTTCCTATCTCACCTAGGTCAATATGGATTCCTTTGAAAAACGCATCTCACTTAGGTTTATGGTATTATAGTTTTATTAATGTATACATGTTGCTCTCTTTTTGTTCTAACAACTCCCTCTCCTCTTCCTCCTCCTCATCTCCTCCTCTTTTTTTTTTTTTGTTTGCTTTGCTTAAAAGTGTTTTGCTGTCGATGTTTCCTATCTTTACACCTTCCAAGTAAACAAGCAATGGACAAAAGTCATTTGATGGCTAAACCTTAGAGGGCTTGAGACGAATCCTACTGGAAAAGAAATGTTCCCTTTGTTGATTTTAAAAAGGGAGGGGCTGGGCATTCTCCTAAATAAGGGCAGCTGAAATGCTGCTTTGCTAAATTGTCAAAGCTGGTTTTTAAAAATTTGTGCAAAATGTTCCCCTAAGATTTTTTCATGAGAGGTTGAGATTTAGTGTCTGTTGGGGTTTAAAGCCTAAGTTTGTTGTGAAGTTGTTAAAAGCACAGATGGAGAAATAAAGAGAACAACAGCAGGACTTTCTCACCGATTTGATTGAAATGCACTTTAATACAGTTTGAAGCACAACTGCCTACGTTTAAGCTGAATTTTCACAAAGGGCTGCTGACCTCATGGTAGCTCCTGGAAATGAGGTACTTTTCTACCCACACCCACATTCGAGATTCTTTTGATATTTCAGTATTATAGAGACATTTTGATTTTTGGCTTGTCCTAATGATTCAAAATGAATTTTGTTTTAAAGAATGGATCTAATGGAAGTTGGACCATGAATAAATGAGAACCGGAGTTTGCATTAAATAAATAGACACGGTTTTATAGAGTAAGAAGCTAAGGCTCAGAAAGTTGATAAATCTGGCCCTTGGTCAACCAGGTGGTACGTGGTAGAGTGGAAATCAGACCCCCTTATTCCAAATCTAGCATTCTTAGCCGGTTTCTCAGAGGACGCACTTTTCCAAATTTCTTTGGAGGAGCTCTATCATGGCACTGAGAAAGAAGGATTCAAATATGAGTCTGCCAGACTCGCTGAAAAGCCTCCATTGTTGTAATGTTCTGTTTTCCCCATAAGAAGGTAAGGAACAATCCATAACAATAGGGTATACCTTCTGAACTGTTCTTTCCAGATTGATAGTGGACTTTAACTGAAGAATTCACTCCCATGTTCTCCTTGGCCCAAACACTATATTTTTATAATGTGGTTAGTGAGAATTGATCCAGTCTGTAACCAGTAGAGACTGTTTTATCTTCATAAATCTAATTAATGAAATAAGTTTGGCTTAGAACATCAACATGTTCTAGTTAGATTCTATAGTTCAGCACTGTAGTACATGTAGTCATCATCATCATCATCATCATCATCATCATCATCATCATCATCTTTATTTTGACATCATTGTCATTTGCATGACCGTCATTTCTGAACGCATTATTAAGCAATATAGTAGACTATTCTCCTTATTCTTGTCTTTGTCTGCAACAAATCATCCACGTCTCTTCTTTTTCTTTTATATTTCTGAATTCCTGCTAACATTTGCATTGTAAGGCACAACAAAAGTCTATTCCTTTTACCCACCACAGTTTGTTCTGCTATGCCTGAAATGCTGGACACCAAATTGATTCTCATCTGTGATAGCATAAATGATTCTTCATCTGATGTTCTGGGAAGCGTTCTTTCCTTTTCTTTCCTTTTTTTTTGTTCTTTTCTTTTCTTTTTTCATAGTTTCTTTTGGTAGGTATTATTGGTACTATTTCTAACGGCGTTTAAAATCACTATTTTCAGATAAATAATTAACTAATGGGATCTAGCTTTTGCTTTTCAATCTCCTGCCTGGTATAAGAATTCCATTCTTTAATCTTCCAACATCTTAAGGAAGAAACTTACTAACAAGTTCAGAGTATAGTTGTGCTATTCACATCCTCCTCCCTGGATATAATATTGCCATTTATACAGGCCAAAATCATATTAGCTATCATTGGCAACAAAATAATCATATTGATACTGTTACTCTTAATATGGATGAAAATATCTAGGAGTTTGTCTTTGTTATGTGCTTTAAACAAATTAACGTTGCTATTCATCTACAGTACTCAATTAATGCCCATTAGGTGACAAGCCCTTTTGTATAGTCAGATATAAAAGCAAAATAGTCCTTGCTCTGGCGAAGCTTGCCTGGACAATGTATATTGGAGTAAAATATATATTGGTCATAAAGTGTCATCGAGAGAAAGGCAGATTCAGGAAAAATAAAGAGAATAGGAGACAGTGAAAATAGTCTGTCTATTAGCAATTGTAGAGTGTGGATTTATGGGTTATATGATGTAGCCTTAATTTAATTAACCTTCACAAGTTTGAAAAGTAGCTTAAGCAGATTCCACCAAAGAAGCAATGGATTTCAGATAATACTAACAATGTGAGCCTGAGCAACCAATGAGAAAATGGCTTTTAATGTTTAATGTTGAGGAGCTCTTGGTCAGCCACATGGGATGCTTGGTTGGTAATTAATTGTACATTATTATCAAAAAAGGCCAAATGGATTTCACTATGTTAGGGTCAAGCTACAGTGGGTTTGATTATGGCTAATCAATCCGACACAAGCTCAGAAGGCTCTGCCATAGGTTGGGAAGAAATAGGCCCTAGAAACACTTGGAGTGGAGCCGACTCTAAATTGGTGCATTTCACATTTCTTTTGAGCTACTTACACCCCAAAGCAATGACAATCTGGAAAACTCTGACATGAACTTTGAAATTACGATGATTATTTAAGATATCAATTTACAGTCACTCTCATTCATACAGTTTTCTAACAGTTTCTGTGCAGATGGAGATTTGTGACTAAATGTCTGACATTTTATGATCTTAGGGGAACAAATTTGCTATGGCCAGAGATGAGGACATCCAAAGAATTGAATAATTACCAGATTGCTAAAGGAGTTGATGTGAAATATAGATGAGTTGAATGCTTCTCTTGGAAGACCTGAGCTCAAATTCTATTTAAGACACTGCATATCCTTATAGATGTCATTTAAACTTTTGGAACCCAGTTTTTCCATTATATAGAGTCAATGATAACTTGAAGTACTATGACAAAAGGTGGAAAATTCTTAAATCAACTGCTAAGTAAATGTTATTATTAATATGTATGTTGGGGTTGCTGTTAGTATGGTAGTAGCAGCAGCAGTGTATATTATTATTAACATAAACACTTATATGAGGAATGGCAGAACATGTGCTACAGAAATGAGCATGGCCTTTGTAGAAATCACTTATTAATGGCGGCTTCCAGTCAAGGGAGGGCTCGAGAAGGTTTAATAGTTCTTTCATGTTAGTCAGACCCAGACAAGATACTTTTAGGAATAAAGAGGTCTTTAAGATTTGTGAGTATTTCAAACATGGTATATGGGCAGTGGGAAGATTTAGATGTGGGAATGGGCTGTCTACACAAAGAAGGTTTTGAAATATCTCTGAGAAAATGAGTTCAGATAGCGCAGTCTACCCCAAATGTGGATGTAAACTTAGATCTCCTGTGTTTTGCAGCAAAAAGAACACTGACCTCAAAAGTCTGGACTCCAATAACCAGCCTAAGCTCTGACAGCCCATGGGGTCAGAAGCCATTCTTTGGCCTTTATTGGCTTTCAGTTTCTTCATCTATGAAATGAATAGACTGGAGTAGTCTCTATATAAGTATCTTCTAATATTCCAAGTCAGTGAAATTTTTTTACTCTTGCATATTCTTAAAGATCTCCCTCATTTTTTGTGGGGGATTTCTTGGGAATGAGCATTAAAAGAAAAAAAAGTGCAATTTAAGAAAGGAAAGGGAAGAGAGAGAAACAAACACTTATCGAGCATCAGCTATGTGTCAGACTCTGGGTTAAGTACTTCACAAATATTATTTTCTTTCATCCTCCCAACAGCCTTGAATGGCAGGTACAGATGATGAAACTGGCATCCAGAGATTAAATGGGATGCCCAGTGTGTCACAACTAGTTTGTGTCCGAGGCTTAATTTAAACTAAGGGCTTCCTGACTCCATTCACTGTAGTTCCTCATTGCCAGGAGATAACATAGTAAAATATACAGAGCAGCTTAGTTTCAGTCCCATTTCTGACACTTTCCTCCTGTGACCTTGGAGACATCCCAATAGAACAGTAAATGTCTCCAGAGTTAGGGGATATCCCTAATACTATCTCTGAGGTTGTTCACTTTGTAACTTGGGGCAAATCAGTCTACCTCCTGACCTCATTTTCCACGTATGTAAAATCACATGGTTGGACTCAATGATACCCTTCCCCACTTTAGATTTTTGGGGATGTGAGACCATATCAGAAGGATATTTGTTTCCAACTCTGGGATCTTGGTTTTTGTTATTTCTCAAATAGGATCAAGGGGCATATTGGAAAGTGTTCAGCAGAGATCAGTGACAGCAAAAAAAAAATCCTTTTTTAGCAAAGTTGGGAGAAAACAGAATTATTTGACTTGAGAAGACACAGATGAAACTTGATAATGGGTTTCAAGTGTGTGAAGAGTTAGATACAGAAAAGTGAGAGGCTGTGTTCTGTCCTCTATAAGATCAGAATAAGGAATGGGCTTTGGCTGGGAAACTAGGAAATTGAGTTGTGCTTCTGATTAACTTGCTCACAATCACAGAGCAGAATTAGAAGATATGAGCGTTAAAATGAACCACTGGAGCAATTTGGTTTAATCAAACCGTGAAAGGAATCCCTTCTTTGGCAAATGGTCGTCCCCCTCTTTCCTGAAGACCTCTGGCCACAAGAAGCCCGCCCCATCCAGAGCCAAGCCATTCTATCTGTGGACCATTCGAAAACAGAGTCTATTTTTCTGAGATTAAGACTAAATTTCCTTCTTGACTTTCTGTTCTATACAGCAAAGAAGAAGCAGAAAACCCCATTCTTGAGCAGGACAGCCCTTTGAAATTAGAGGAAAGGCACCAAATACATGCTGAGTCTTTTCTCTAGTTCAACTGAGCCCATTTCCTTCAGCTGATTTTCATGCATCCAAGGCCTTTCACCCTGGGTTGTTTTCTTTAAGATACTGGCTAGATGATCAATATCTTTCTTAAACCATGACTGAACTTAAATGCAGAACTAGAAACAGTATTTCAGATAATGTCTAACAAGGGCAGAATTCAGTGGAATTATCACTTACCTTGTCCTGGAAGCTATTCCTACCTCCTCCTCCCATCGTGCTCCCACTTACATTTCTTAACTCAGCTCAAGAATTCATTTGCTTAGGAACAGCAAAGACACTGTTTAAACCAATGAATGTTAATAAATTAATTTAATAGATAGTAGGGTGTTATTTTTTTAAAAATAAGGAGGCTCTTTTATTTGAATCACATAGATGCCTTTTCTCTGGTATGGTTTAGTACAGTGATCAAACTAGCACAGATCTGAAAAAAATAAGGAAAATGCTTAAGAAATATGGTAGCTATGGTGAGTCATCACTTCTTCAAGAAAATACTGTGGCTGGACCAATAAGACACAGTATTCTTTTAGTGTATTTAATTGATTCAAGTCAACCAGCTTTTTCTTTCTTTCTTTCTTGCCTCCCTCCTCGCCTCCCTCCTCGCCTCCCTCCTCGCCTCCCTCCTCGCCTCCCTCCTCGCCTCCCTCCTCGCCTCCCTCCTCGCCTCCCTCCTCGCCTCCCTCCTCGCCTCCCTCCTCGCCTCCCTCCTCGCCTCCCTCCTCGCCTCCCTCCTCGCCTCCCTCCTTGCCTCCTTCTTTTCCTCCCTCTTTTCCTCCCTCCTTTCCTCCATTTCTAAACTTAAATATAAAATGAGAAATAACATTGCCATGTGCACAGTAGCCCATAAGAGAATATTCAGTACAAAACATTAAGCTTCCATTTCAATAAAATCTATATAACAAATACTATATACTTTTATATAGCTTTTCTTTGCTTCCTAGCTAGTTTTCTTTTATTCTCTGCTGTGTACTTTTCACTTTATTGTCCCCCTGCCCTGGAAAGAAAGCTACAATTAAGCATGAATACACTAACACATATAGCCAAAAATTTACACATATACATTCATAAACATATGTAAGATCATATGATGCTTATTAACTCCCATCATCTCTTTTTCTGAAGTTGGGCAGCATCTTCCTTAAGTCCAAGTTTTTGTAAATCATCATTTCCTACAACATAGTAGCATTTCAACCCAATTACATCCTATCTGAGAGATTGTCTATGAATTATTATTTTTTAAAATTTTCTGCATTCTTATGGTTCTTGGCTAAATACATTTTATTAATACAAAGAAATTTTACTTTAAAATAATTGAAATTATCCATTTTGCCCTTTGACAATGCTCTCCCTTCATAATATGTTTTTTCTTTAAGAAGATGAAATATTTACAGTGTAATGCAAAATTGTCTAAGTACCAATCAGAAAAGCTCTGGCTCTGGCACTAAATAGTTGTGTGACTTTATACAAATACCATCCTCATTGGGCTTTTAGTTTCCTTATATAATAAAATGAAAAAACTGGGAATCACTCACTAAGGGCTCTTTCACTATATATATATATATATATATACATATACATATACATACACACATACATATATAATATATATCCACATATATACATATATATGTGTATGTGTGTATATATATATATATATATATATATATATATATATATATATATATATATATATATATATATATATATATATATATATATATATATATATATGATTATGTCTCTTTTAAGACTGGGGGAAAGGTCATATGTCAATTTCAAAGTATCCTGAAAAAATCCTTTTTGTCAGGTCAGCTTCGAGGGTTGGACTTGACCTTTAAAGTCCTTTGGTTCCATGGTGGAATTTTAAGATTCCATAGCTTTTTTTCTCTAGTTCTTTGCCCAGGAGAGGCCTTTGAAAATGTGTTACAGTTTTCTAAATCAATTCACATCTCCTCCTAATTCATTCTGCCCAAATCCTGGCTCCTAGTTTCTTGAATTCCCATAGAATTTTTATGCAGATCTGTCCTCAGGAAAGGTGATAATTGTCTTTAGTAAGTTGGTGGTATTGGCAGACCTTTAAAGTCCTCACCATAATTTCATGTGAATATGCATTTAAATTCTTCATTGTGATTTCTTAATGAATTCCTTTTTAAAGCAAAGAAAACCAGAACTCTCCTATGGAAGGAGCATTTATGGGGCCAGTTTAGAATAATGGGAAGCAAACTGTGGCTCCTGGACTTTTAAATGCTCCCAGATCTATCATTATTTGCGTATCTGTCGGAGATGTGTCACCCAAGAGAGCTGATGAGTTCCTCTGAACTCTCCTGGATTTCTGTTCTGAGCTCAGGGATGTTCGGCCTTTCCTTCCAATTGAGACCAAATCATCAGGAGCCCTTCATGCCTTGGCTAAAAGGGTTAAGTAGGAAACCAGGTGCTGGTGAGGCAATAGAGCCAAAGAAAACCTTGCCAGCCATAAGTCAGGCTGTCAGCTTTTCAATTAGACCCCAGGCTTATAGTTTCAGAATGTTCAAAGTTATCAGCCTACCCTCCTGCTTCAGAGGAAGAATCTGAGGATCAACATGCTAAAATGAGTTACTTAAAGATTCGAATGCTGTTCCTACTATTGACAAATAGTCAGTATTCCTCTCTGGGGGACCCAGCTTCTTTCCCTGAGTATATTAGTAGACAAATCACTAGCTCTGCAAGCAAAAAGACTTGAGCTCAAACCTATCCTCTGATATTTCCTTGCCGTGTGACCCCGAGTGAGTCACTTCACCTGTTTGTCTCAGTTTCCTCAACTGTAAAATGGGGATCACAATAGCACCTATATTCTAAGGCTGTTCAGTAGATCAAATGAGATAATATTAGTGAAATGCTTAGCGCTGTGCCTGGCACATAATAAATCCTTGTTTCTTTTCTTTCTCTATAAAATGATGAACTGGATTAGATGACCTTTGAGGGTCTCTTAAAGTTAGTCTTTATTGTGGATGTCTAGCTTGATCTTCCCAGTGGTAATAATCTGCCAATAAGCATTTACACCCACGCTCACTACAGGAGCATGAGCTCTTTCAAGGAGTGCTGCAATGAGCCTTTGAAGGTTAAAGGAAACACCAAACATATCTGATGTTTCTTCTCTTGGTTCTTCTCTTAAGTGCTTATACTGGGTTTCTTTAAGTGGGACACACTTTGCATATGCCATGGTAATTCCTGGATAATTAACATTCAGTATGAATTTTCTTGGCAAGTGTTAAGCTAAAAGTTGAATTGCAATGATGGGAAGGCAAGCCAAACTGCTAAAGCCAGGGAGCTGGAGGAGGGCTGAGGATACCAGGCAATGGGCCCAGCCCTCAGAGGCTTACACAGACTTTGCATTGGCTTTATGGGGAAGTGGATGCAAATGGCATGGAGAAAGAATGGGCCTTGGGGAAAGACCAAGCAGTGATAACTCTGGCAATAACAATAATAAAATAAAATGCGTAAATAAAGAGACAAAAATAAAAATAAAGGCGCTCACAAATTCACTTGTTATGTTTGGCCCTGTCTGCCATTAAATTTATGTTGCCTGGCAATTTACAGAAGAAGCAATGCTGCAAAACTGATCAGTCATTGAAATCAGAGAGTATTTATTGTGTGCCTGAATAGCTGGCTTAAGGTTCGTAATTCAAGCAATAGGACGGAGCAAGTGTCATCCTTTTGGGTAGCAGAGGTCACCATCTTCACTGAGTAAAACTGCTAAAGCAGGATCCCTCTTACATTTTGCTTCATCTGCATGTCCATTTCATTGCCCCATCTTGAAGCTTCACCTTCTTCCCTTCCTCCTGCCTCGCTTTGCTACCAACCCTCATCACTTCATTTCTTAATTATTCCAATAGTTCTTCCTGCTGTCCCCCTCAATTCTTTCAATCCAGCAATTCCCCTTCTTTGTTCCACCCCATATACATTTTTAATATGTATTAAATATTACATATTTAATATTGTAAAATTATTACACTATTTTAGTCTATTTTTAATAGACTATTTAATATTGTAAATTATTACACTATTTTTAATCTATTTTTAATAGACTATTTTTTTTTAAATCATAGATACAGGCAAAGAAATTCAGAGGTGCTATGGGACTTGGACTATTTGGTACATGAAATGGAATTAGACCTAAAATGTTTTGCATGCCTTAACATGTTTAATGAAGTGCAATGTTAGATTACAGTGTTATATTAGTCAGTCAGAACACATTTATTATGCACCTACTATCTGCCAGGCACTGTGCAAAACCCTAGGGACACAAAGAAAGATAATAGATGGTCCTTGCCAGCCAACAAATCCCTCTCAATTCTATTCCTTGTTTCTGTTGAATTCTTTCTATGTGCCTGGCTGGGACATAGCCAGTTGCATGTAGTCTCTCCCATTAGACTGGGAGCTCCTTGATGGAGAATTTTCTTCTTGATAGAGATACTGGAATAGTTTGCCATTTCCTTCTCCAGTTCACTTTATAGATGATGAAACTGAGGCAAACAACAGGAAATGCCTTGCCAGGATCACACTGCTAGTAAATGTCTGAAGCCAGATGTGAACTCAGAACTTTCCAACTCCAGACCCATATGCTATCTACTGTGCCATCCCCTGCCCCATCATTTCATAATAGGAAACAGTAAATGATTGTGATGTTTACTTTATATGAAAACTTTTTCCCCCTGAGGCAATTGGGGTTGGGTGACTTGCCCAGGGTCACACAGCTAGGAAGTGCTACGTGTCTGAGATAAGATTTGAACTCGGGTCCTCCTGGCTGGTTCTCTATCCACTGTGCCACCTAGTGAAAATATCTTATAACTAAGCTAACTCCATGAATTTTTTTCTTCTTAAGGATGATACATAAGCAGCTGTTATATTTTGTCTGTTTTTTAAAATTGATTTAGTGTTGCTGCATTCAATTTCAAATAGATGATATATCTTTATATATATATAAAGTCACACTTTATTTTTTTATTTACATAGCTTTTTATTTACAAGACATATGCATGGGTAATTTTTTTCAGCATTGACTATTGCCAAACCTTTTATTCCAATTTTTCCCCTTCTTCCCTCCACCTCCTCCCCCCGTTGGCAGGTAGACCAATACATGTTAAATATGCCAAAGTGTATGTTGAATACAATATATGTATACATATTCATACAGTCATTTTTTGTACAAGAAGAATCGGACTTTGAAATAATGTACAATTAACCTGTGAAGGAAATAAAAAATGCAGGTGGACAAAAGGAGAAGGATTGGAAATGCTATATAGTGGTTCACACTCAAATATTTCCCAGAGTTCATTCGCTGGATGTAGCTGTTTCTATTCATTATTGAACAAATGAAACTGATATTGTTGAAGAGGGCCACGTCCATCAGAACTGATCATCATATAGTATTGTTGTTGAATCTCCTGGTCCTGCTCATTTCACTCAGCATCGCTTCATGTGAGTCTCTCCAGACCTTTCTGAAATCCTCCTGCTGGTCATTTCTTACAGAACAATAATACTCCATAACATTCATATATCATAATTTACCCAACCATTCTCCAATTGATGGGCATCCACTCAGTTTCCAGTTTCTGGCCACATCAAAAAGGGCTGCCACAAACATTTTTGCACATGTGGGTCCTTTTCCCTCCTTTAAGATCTCTTTGAGATATAAGCCCTAGAAACACTGCTGGGTCAAAGTTTGATAACTTTTTGAGCATAGTTCCAAATTGCTCTCCAGAATGGCTGCAATGTATTCACAATTCCACCAACAATGTATCAGTGTCCCTCCAATATTCAGCATTATCTTTTTTTTTTTTTTTTTTTTTTTTTGTTATTCTAGGCAATCTAGGTATGTAGTGGTATCTCAGAATTGTCTTAATTTGCATTTTAGAGTATATATCTTTAAAAAAGAATCTTGAGGATTATGTAATCCATCTTGCTGTCACTTCCTGTTTAATTAAAAAATATAAATTGGGAGAGATTATAGACCCTCTCCAAATTATACTTTATCAACTGCCCCTTTTGATAGTTGGTACCTATTGTTCCAAAGGCAAATATAATTCGGCTGGCAGGCCCTCTTTTTGGTAAAATCTGAAGTCCACTGGACTGATTGAGATTCTTTGCCTTCTTCGACCTTTCATTTTCCTTCTCAAGAAGGAAGGCACAAATCAGTTAATTGATTCATTTTCTTTTCCATTGTATATCTCTAAATGCCTTTGGATGAACAAGAATAAAGTCAACATTTGGTCGAGCTTCAATGATGTTCCATGAAGCAGACTTTTGTATATACACATTAATATGTGTATATACAAATATATATATATACTGATGAACTTGAGAATGATTCCCGGAAGGCAAGAAAACAGAGGTGGTCTCTGTATAATGGAACACCATGAACAGTGAGAGTGTTGAGGTGCGGATGACATTGTAAAACACAAAGCAGAACAATTAGGTACTCACTGTACTTCAGAGGTCTCAGATTTTATGGGGGTGGCTATTCTTATTCCGAACACAAGTTTCAATTTCTCTGAGGTCTAGAAGCCAGTCATAAAACTGCTGTGTCATTCTATTATCGACCTATTGAGAAGCATGTCTGAATGTATATAGAATATAACTTTGGGGCCGGTGGATTTTTGTGACAGTTTGTTGCTGCCAAGGAAGGCAAGTATACTTTCACCCTCAAATCCAACATATGGCCAGTGCCACAAAGCATGACTAACCATACTTCATTGCCTAGAACCAGACTGTTATCCTGAAGATCCTCTTACTTTGGCTCTCTTCTTCCAGGAGATGATCATCCCCTCATTCTCATCAGATTACCATACCTCCAACCATGTGGTTGGCGATATACCACAGGGAAATGGACCCCGGAAAGATTGCCCCCTTCTTCCTGAATCTCCAGTGAAATTTTCTCCTCATGAAAGGATTGCTAATGGCAGTATCCCATGCTCTAATTGGGTAATCTGCTAGACTCCATCTTTTAATTTATCATAACCCAATTTGTGAAGATATGTAAAATGATCATGACTTACAGCTAGAGAATCAAACACTCGAGGCATGGCTTCAAGGAACTCACTAATTGGATTCTCTTTTCCTTTATTAATTTATCAGAAACCTCACATAGCTGGGTTTTCCTGCAAACGCCGAGTCTTTGCCAAGTGTTCACCCCAGAAATCACTGTGCCTCACTGGGGGAGAGGCAATGATTCTTCTTAGCAGCTTGTGCAGATATCTGGAGATCCCTGGGGCACAAAATTCTATAGAAATGTAAATACCTACCCTCCTCTGGTGGATACATTGAGGAAATTTGACATTTCAAGAGGGAAAGGAATTCCTTTTATATATTAAGAGTCCTACATATCTGAGTTACACAGGAACAGAACAGGATTGCCTCACCTCTCTGGAACCCAGCCACCTGGCAGCTGGGCCTACCTGGAACAAAGCCTAGAACAGAAAATAAGGGGGAAAGCCTCTGTGTTGACAAAAATAGATATTTCAGAATCCATGGGACAAAATGCAAGCACCTTTCTCAGAGGAAGACCCTCTGGCCCAACTCTTGACAGTTTGCTTTTATTTTGTGCATAGTGCTAAGAAGCGTGGCTACCTGGGATCCAAGCATACACCAGGTTTAAAGAAGCAAATTAAAAAAGAAATTGGGCTATCTTGCTGGAGGCAAGCACAGTGACTGAATGGAGAAGTGACAGCTGATGTGTTGTTAGCAAGACTATTCAGATGATAACATTGAGATGTCAGAGATTTTTATGTCATTGAGTCCAAATCCATTTTACATATAAGGAAAATAAGAGCTTGTAGAGGTAGGTTGACTTTGCCAAAATGAGGCTGTAAGCAGAATAGTTGGAACTCAACCACAGGCCTTTGAACAACAAACTTAGGATTTTCTAGATGGAAATTAAATATTAGAAAAAACAGAAGCAAGGATTCACAAACTGTACCTGTCTGGGTCGTACCAAATGATCTCAAATCCCTTAATCAGTCATGACCCAAGACAAGAGCTCCTCTTCATCATGATGAGCCTGAGACATCAAGACAATGTCTAAATGTATTATATATCTCACATTTGGAGGGGAAGGATGCCATTGATATCTTATAGAAATATTTCTGACCTTAATGGTTAAATATTATCTGGAAATTACCCCCACTTTATGAAGAGCTCAGGTTCCCAGCGGCATTTCTTCCTTGGGCTTTTCAAAGAGACAGAGATTTGTCGTGGTTGGTCCTAAATTTAATCACGGCCTAGTGGATGGAGTACTCCCACTGAGGCTTGAAGATTTGGATTCCAATCCTGCCTCGGATTTGAAACTAGCAATTCGGCCACTTCCATCACTTGGCCTCTTGAGATTTCATCTCTCATGTGTAAAATAGAGATAATCCTCCTCGTAATACTTATTTCATGGGGTTATTGTAAAATTCATGAAATAATGTATGTCATAGGCTTTGCAAAATATTCAAACGCAACATAGACATCAAGGATCATTATAATATTTTATTTCTTGGATATATGAATTAAACTTGATCAAATATGTCTTTTGGACTCCCAAACTCACCCTGTACAAAAGAAACCTCATTTTATTTACCTCCAAACTTCTACCTAAGGGAAAGAATCCTGGATGTGGGTAAGAGAGAAGTGAGTTGATTTCCTGTAAGAGACTTTTGCTAATAGTGTTTTCATAAAAATGTAATTTCCTTTCTCTGTGCCTCAGTTTTCCTCCCTGTAAACTTAGAGACTTGACCTTTCCATCTTCTATAGTCCCTTCTAGTTATAAAAACATGACCCTATTATCAATTTTTCTAGACTCCTCTGTTTGTAACCCCAGTATTATCTCTGCCTCTTCATTCTTCTTTACCTTATATGGTCAATCAGCAGTCAACCCTTGCTACTTTTACCTTGACAACAACTTCCTAAATCCTTCTTTCCTCTTGAATATGTATTTTTGCATGCATATGTGCATGTATAACATGTGGGTATGAGTCCTGGCAAGAACTGGGGCTGCTTTCCTTTTATTCTTTATATTTGGTGCAACTAACTTGAGTTTTCAGAAATGCTCAGTGAGTGATTGATAGACTTATCTTACCCCCCTCCCCCAGAATGGAAACTCTTGGAGGGCAGGGGTTATTTTCACATCTGGCTTTTTGTTACCAACACCTAGCACACAGCCTGACACAAAATTGGGTGTTTAATAAATGCCAGTTGATCGATTTACTGGAAAATTGAGCAAAGGGGAAAGAAGTCCTCACCAAACATATATTTTGTCAAAAAGTGGTGATCAATGCCATGGGGGAGTGAAGAATGCCTGTCCTTGTCACAGATGCCAGAGAAAGTATTTTGCTCAGGTGTGGCTTTATTTGGAGAGCTGCCAACATTTATAGCTCTCGGGTTTTGTGATCTCATAACTGTGTGTTCCCCTGCCATCTGGCTGGTGGACTTCAAATATCCAGGTGGTCTCTTTGGGCTGCCAGACCCACCGCATCCTATCTGTTCATTGGCGAAGCGTGCTCTCCCCAAGTCTTTCTAGCTGCCTGGGATAGAGTGGCTTTAGCTGGGGCTGGCCGCAGACTCCCTCATCACCAGACGGGTGTTGTTCATTGCTAAAGTGGGCGTCGCTGCACAGATCCATCAATTGTTCAATGTGAAGTCATAATCCATTGCTCTCACGTTTCCACTTCAATGACATTTGGAAATGGTGGGGGAATGTGGCTCTAAATGCTAATTTGATAAAAATATTTTCAGCTTTAACATGCTTTGCTTTTATGAGAAATTGGGAGAATGCTTCTTGTTTCTTTTTAATTAACATGTGCAATCTGTTGTTCAAGAAATTTATTATCAAAGGTTATGTATTTTTAGGAATTTGTATGAAAAAGTTAACAAGTTTTATGTGATGATTACTGGCTTCAGTTCCCTTGATACACTTATCTGGCTGCCTGCCTGGATTCCTGGCTTTGTTGCGGACCTTTGACTTTAGAAGCAATTGGCTTTTCTTGGATTGCCTGTTATGACTTAGTGTCTTGCTAGCACGGGATTCATTGGGAGGAGTCAGTTTCATGTTCTAGAGCTTTTCAAACTCAGGCAATCATTTTAGCATCTAAGAATTTTGCAAGGATAGATAGATCTGTCTCAAAGAATGTCAAACTCATGTTTATTTTCATGGACTCATATATATATATATATATATGCATATATATAATTATATATGTATAATTATATATGGTTTCTCTCTGTGTGTGTCAATATATACATACATATACACATGTACATAGAGTTGCACACATATGTGTATGTATATATGTATGCATTTATATATTATATATTGTGCATGTCTATACAGAGAGCCATAGACACACACACACACACACACACACACACACACATATATATATATATACATACATACATATATATATATACACACACAAACAAGAGTGTGTATATAGGTTCCATAAGATTCCAAAAATTGTGGCTTCCCATATTAAAATACTCCTAAAACTACAAAGTAAAAGGGTATTTTTTAAAATCAAAGTACACATTTTTCACTTAAAATATTCAATATTTCACCAAATTGCTGTAGCGGATAGAGTGCTGGCCCTGGTATCTGTCAGGATCACCTGACCTAGAATCTCATCTCTTACCTACATGAGCTATATGGCCATAAAAATATCCCATAACCTTGCTGAACCTCAGTTCCATCATCTGTGATAATGTGATAATAATGCTGTCCTAGCTGCCTCACAGGCCTGTTGTGAGATGTCTCCAATAGATTCTAAAATCCCTGAAGGCAGAATCTGTTTCATCACCATTTCAGCACTTAACACATGTGCTCAGCGCACAGTCAGTGCTTTCTAGATCCCTGTTGATCAATTTATTACCTCCTGTGCAATGACACAGAGAAAATGCTTTTCAAACTTCAAAGCCTAACTGAATTTCAGCTCTTTTAGACTAGAAGAACTGAAATTCATTTAGGCTTTGAAGTGAAATTGTGATCTAATATCTCTCCTGATTTTCTGTCACTCTATGGACAAAGTCAAACTATTCAAGGTTGATGTGCTGACCCCTAATGAGTATGAGGCTGATGACAATGACTGGAATCTGCCAAACATCACAGAGAAAAAGCAGCAAGCACATGGGGGTGTGAGCTATATATTTTTTTCATGGCCCAACATTTTGGTACAATCTGTCATTTGAACCCATTGTTCCAGTCTCCTCAAGGGGACATCTCCAGTTGTTAGTGGACATGTGGAGTATAAGAGAGCTAAAAGCTCAGAGGCCTCCTCCTTTTTTCTTCAATTCCTTTCAGTTAAGTGTGTGTGTGTGTGTGTGTGTGTGTGTGTGTGTGTGTGTGTGTGTTTGTAAGACCACCTTCATTTTTCCACATAAGCTTCCCATTCCCTTTGCAGAGAGCTATGAATTATAACCCAAGGTAAAGAAAAAAAGGACAAAGAAGCAGTTCAGTCAAGCTCACTAGCAAATCTGCCAAGTGGGCACTGTTTCGCACCTTCCAATGTCTTAGATCGGTACTTTCTCATTTCATGTAAAGGCTAAGTTTGCTCCAGTTCTTCTTGGTTTGTCTTCCTTCAGATTTGCATTGTTTGGAAAATTTGATTTTCAAATACAGGATTCTGGAGAAGTATAAAGAGATAATTAGGAAAGGGATAATGCTAGAGACTTAATAAAGTTTATCTGTTTACATTCCTAAAAAAAAAAAAAGATTTGCATTGTTATTGTCACCAGTGGGCTGCTTTCCTGAGTCTCCTTAACTTTCCATCATTTCTTGTGTTTTCCCCCAAAGCTCTGACTCTTTGTATCTTGCAGTGGGCTGTTCGTATTTCAGGATGGTCATTGACCACATTTTTGTAAGCATCTATTACAGTTAATGACTTTCTCATTTGTTTCTGATTTAGTTTTTTAAAACAAATATGAAGTGCCTACTATGTGCCAGATACTATTCTAGATACTAGACACACAGACAGAAATAAAGCAATCTGTGTCCTCAAGAACCTTACAGAGTGCTGGCTTTAACTTCCTTTTTTTCCCCAAAGGGTGTCCAATTGAAATGGTCTTTGAAGAAAGTCCAATGTAGCCTGCTGGGTTCTAAATGAAAATTTATCATCTGCGAGCTATTTTGTTTAATTTTATCTGACTCTGATCATTGGCAAAGATACTGGAATGGTTTGCCATTTCCTTCTCCAGATCTTTTGACTCATGAAATTGAGGCAAAAAGGGTTAAAGGACTTGCCAAGGATCACATATCTAGCTAAGTGTCTGAGATAAGATTTGAACTCAGGTGGTCCTGATTCCAGTCCCCAAGATTTATCCATTTCACCACTTTGCTGACTTGTTGTGATAGGAAGGTGCCCATATTTCAAAAATGTCATGAACAGAGAGGTTTCATGTATGCTTCATTAGGTAGAATTGATGTATCACAAGTCCCCAAGATCCAGCAAGCCCACACCCCTAAATCTTATATGCTTTGTCTCTTTGTTTTGTGCTATGTCAAGCCAATAATTGATAGGGACAGTGATGGGTACAGGGAGACATGTTCATGAAAGACTCAGAGCTAAAACGTTCGAACTGTACTTGTTTCTTGATTAAGATTTGGGAAGTACTCTCCCTACCATGCATTCAACTCATCGAGATTAATTAAAAAAAATAACCAACACCAAAACAACAACAATCATAAAATAGAAATATTTTTCTCTTTATTGTTCACTTGTTCTGATGGTGAAGATTGGTCAAAGCATAAAATCTGGAGATGGGCACGTGCTAAGCACAGAGATTTACTGCTGTAGTAGGGATTTAATGCAAAAAAAAAAAAAAACAAAAACAGATGAGAAGAGCTTCTTTCCCCACTTCTTCCAACTCTTCCGGGTGCTGGCAGCCATGGAATCCAGACAGAGCATTCTTGTCTGAGATTGTTCAAGAGACTAGTTTGTCAATCCAAACAGGAAAGACCAAATGGATGACAAATGCCTTATTGACTAGGCTATAGCATAAAACTTGTATATTTGGAAGAAACCATACAAATTAGCTTCAAGTTGGTTCTGGAGTTCCAAGAACAGGTGGAATTGTTTTTGGAAAATGAAAAACTCCTTTAACATTTTTCAGCAACTCCCAGAAACAAAGGCCAATTATTCTGATGCTGCCATTCTATTGATATTGCTGTATGACTATGCAATATGGTGTACAACAGTCTCTGAAGAAATAAGAATGAAGGGCGATTGAGTAATATATGATGGAAGTGAACAGGCTGCAACCTAGCATCAATTAGGATCCCCAAAGGGGAAAAATCACAGTAAAACATTAACAAATAATCATATTGTAGCAAGAGAAGATGGGTTAATCATGTGTGAGGAATTCTGGGTTTAGAGTCAGAAGAATCTTCTATTTTAAAATATCAGAAAAAAAGGAAAAAGCTTCCAACATTTGCAGTGGCCTCCTTGATAAGACTTATCAGAAAATATGGACAAGAGTGTGAAAGGATAGGCAGATATCAAGGAGTTGCAATCTTCATCCTGGAAGGGAATGCCTGTATAAGGGAGATCGCAGATTCCTTACTGCATAGAGTTGTTCAAGGATGCTCACTAGTGGCATTCTATCTCAACAGATTGTAAGCTCTCTGAGGGCACCTAACATTGTGTCTGAGAGTAAATGCCTGACATACAATTGTTTAATTAAATTTATGTTTAAGTGGTAATTACTTGGAGAGCAGGAATCGGAGTTCCTCTGTGCCTCATCCTGTGCGATCAGAAAACTTGTAGAGAAGAAAAGCTTTTGCTGTGTTTGGAAGTGTTATTATTGGCAATGATTTCTAACAATTTAAAAGAGTTGATTTTTCTGGTACCAACTGGTGTTGATGTCATGCTTTAAGGTTTCCAAAGTGCCCCATTTCACTCCTACTTCTCCAACAGATAGCTTCGACATAGATATTTTCATTTTATAAATTAAAAAAAAAAAACTGAGCCCGAGAGGCTAGTTGACCTGAGCAAGGTCACACAGCTAGTTGGGATCAATTGGCAGATTTCCCTGACTTGAAATCCCCGTCTCTGTCTTCCTTGCACCCTCTACCTTTCAAAGCAGGTTCGGCTGAAATCTCTGTTTAGCATCTAACCTTCGATATCCTTGTGGATTTTCACAAGCTCATTACAAGGTCCTAAATGACTATTACTGTTTGCTATGAGCTTCTTGTCACTTTCTGCAAATACTGCCTGGAGTTATTAGCCCAGGATGTCAGTGAGGAGTCTTGGCGTGCATGAGGACAGAGGGAGTGAGGGAGGCAATGGAAATGGATCTTTTCCTGCCTGTTCATCAACAGTGTTAGAGACAGAAGCTGAGTCTGGGATGCAAAAATATACATACATACATATATATATATATATATATACATATATATATATATATATATATATATGTAAATATTCACAAAAAATTGAGGGAAAATGCAGATGCAAAAAATGTCTTTAAAATGCTTGAGACATGGCTAATATTTCCTTTCTTAATTCTTGCAAATGACTCTCCTTCATGGCTTTTGGGGGCTGCAGGCTGTGAGAGCTGCTTAGAAATGGGTAAACAAGGAGGGGGCTTTTATTCCTCTGGTATCTCTCATTGTGTCAGGTACAAGTCAATGCAAGGAGAGGACAGACAAGGCGCCAATGCTGAGGCTTTATGGTCGATTGGGGCTAGACAGAATCATTTAAGCACATCATCTTTTGATCTTGGAATATTGCCTAATAACGACACTATTGGAGTCAAAAGAATCCGCTGTAAAATGAGCTCTAAAGGTGGAACGTGAGAAGAGCCTGAAGTCTACCATAAACAGTTGGCATTCCTGGTCTCCTTCTCTGTGTCTTTCTTTCTCTCTGTCTCCCTCCGTATCTTGGTCTATCTCTTTTTTCCCCCCTGAGAAGTTCCTCTTCAGATGCTTCTTTTAATTGCATATGACCTTTGAAGTGATTTCTTTTCCTTTAACCAACAGCAATTTAAATTAATTGCTAAAATTGCTCTACCCTCTGAGAAATATTTTTCTTTTGTTAAACAAGGGTTTGTTTTTGTGAATCATGATTTATTTTTTTACATTTTCATTATTTGATCTTTCTCATCATGTTTGATTCAAAACAAAACTTTTTTTTTCACTTATATCGACTTCTACCCTTAAGTCTCTCTATGATCATATATTAAGATATAAAATTTCTTCTAAGTGTCTTGTCAGTTTACATCCAAGACTTTTTTTCTCGGTGTCCCTTTTCCTTCTGCTATTCAACTCCCAGTAGAACCCAGACTAATAAGAAAGCTCAACAGAAGCTTGGTCCAGGAAGGGTTTCTCAGGAGGCTCTGAAGAGACAAATTCTTACATAGACCCTCTGGACGGGATTCTCATCAGGTATTTAACAGCAGAGGCTTTCATCTTTTTCTGAGATTTTCTTCACATATCAAAAGGTATATCTGTGAATATCTGTTGAAAATTGCCTTGCGTCTGAGGAGCTATGTACCATTTCAAAGTAACAGCTAGCTCTCTCCTAAGGATTTGCAAATGATAAGCTCTTGCTATTTCCAGGGAGTGAGTTTGTCCTTGGATCAGGGGCACAGGAAGTATGTGTTTCCATAGAGAATTCATGACCAATGTGAACCCAACAGTGAGCATGTTGAGTCTGGAGAGCTGTCAGAGCGACTGTCACTTTGAGCTTATGACAGGAGAGGCAGGATTTATCTTTCCTGGTTGGGTTCACCGATTTTGTCCAGATCAAACATATTGAAAAAAAAAAAAAGATCTTTAAGAGTAACAGTAAAATACCTCAGACAAATAGGCTGGCTTTCTACCTAATGCTTTTTAATAGTCTATCCCATCTTTCAGGTCTGCTTTGATTTAAAATCAGGTGGGGAAATCCATAAGACTTTTAAAAGAAAAAGAGGAAAAAAGGAAAACCTAATTCCCTTGTGATATAATTTTTCTCTAAAACTTACTCCCTGAATCAAAGCCTGTGTAATTCTATCCAGTTCAAATATTTGGTTGAACAGTGCATATTAATTAAATATTGACTTATTAGCAAGCATTTTATTTAATACCAAATCCTAGGAATATTCAATCATTCTTAGTACCATTTGATAGACACTTTTTAACTGCCGAAGGCCTTGGGGATATAAAGCTGAAGATTAATGTAATTTCTGCCCTCTAGGAAATTTTAGCTGGCTGAGGTTGACATTCGATTTAGGGTAGAGCGGAGAAAGGGGAGAAATAACTAGAAAGATAGCTTCTTTGCTCCAATCTCTTTTTGACTTATCAAATTAGTTGCCAAATGACTTTTGTTTCTATCTCGTTTAATTAATCAACAAACATACAGTCAAAATAAAATTTATTTTTTGATAGCAAGGGGTTCATAGTCTAATGGGGCAGAGAATGCACAAATAGCTATTTACACACAACATTGGCTAGTGTTCAATGTTTTTCAGTCATGCAGGACTCTCTATGACCCCTTTTGGGGTTTTCTTAACAAATATCTGGGTTTACCATTTCCTTCTCCAGCTCATTTGATATATTAAAAAACTGAGACTAACAGGATGAAGTGACTTGTTCAGGACTACATGGTTATTGTTTGAGCCCACATTTGAACCCAAGTCTTCTTGATTCCCAGCCTAGTATTCTATCTATTAGTGTAAACTGCATTTACTTGTTCCTTTTCCCCAGTTCCTATTCTTTGAGGAAAACTTACATTGACATTGGGATCATTCTCATACATCATCTAGGATTTTAATTCAGCCTTCTGAGAAGTCAGGAAAGCCAGGAGACAGAGGAGAGGAAAGAGATGTTTAAAAACATGGGGGATGGTTGGTGAAAAGGCACATCATGTGGAGATACCATGATGCAGGATGGTTATCAGGACTCCCTTATAGCCTCCCCAGTGCTGGCATCCCAGGCCTATCCCTCCTTCCCTATTGTACATAAGATTTATGTAGCTTCCTCTCTGCTTTTACCTGACTCTTTCCCTCCTTTCTGTATTCTTTCCCTGGTCTCATGGTCTCCTAACTACTTCATCCCATCCCAAACAAAACTATCAGAAGACCCTTCCCCATGCCCTTCCCAGTATATGGATCAGATCATTCCTCTGTTCAGAACTATTGTCCAAGAGGTAAAGGTTCATTTGTTTGAGCCTGGCCTCTGGAAACTATTGATTGTTCTCAACCATCTTCTTTCCCTCAGATTCTCTATGCTAAAGAGAAGACAATTCACAGATCCTACTACATTTGTTCCAGATTTTCTCCATGCCCCATGTACCTTCTCAATTCCCAAAACATGCACTTTCCCCACCTTCACGCAGTAATATTCTAGGGACCTTCAATGCCTACCTCAAATATTACCCTTTCTTAATATCTTCCATGATCTCATCAGCAAGTAGTTGTGTTTTCCATCTCATAATTTCTCAAAACATTTTGTAATATCGTTTGTGCTCATACTAATCTAATTTCTCTCTATATATACATATATGCATAAACTTATATACATACATATATATATATATATATATATATATATATATATATATATGGAGAGAGAGAGAGAGAGAGAGAGAGAGAGAGAGAGAGAGAGAGAGAGAGAGAGAGAGAAAATATGTATTAAACAGACCAGAGGCCTCCTTTCCCATCCAACTGTATTCAGGAAGTTTGGCAATGTGCCTTAAAGGGTATGGGCTATAGAGTCTTAGAACTACATTAATGTTGATTATTAACTTAAGCTATTGACCAAATATTATTTCACTTTCATTCGTCAATAAAAGTATATTCACTGTAGGCTGAGAAATGAAAATGACCTTGTGGCTGTCGTAGCCCGATTAAGTTGTTAGAATTATTCGAAGGATGCTCTGTATCTCTTTTATGGTCAGATATAGGAATGTAAGATACAGAAAACCAGATGAGCAAGCAAAATATCTATTGAATATCTATTGAACAAAAATATAAAAATATGTCTACCAAGAGCCAAGATGAGGTCTTGAAAAATTGAAAAGTGGAAAAATTAAATCTGGGAATCAAATGTGTAATGTAATTGTACTCTACTCCCAGTAGTGTGCCTTCCCATCCCTTTCAAGGCAACAGCCCATGGCCTCATACTCTCTCACTACCCAAACCAGTTTTGCAAATGGGTTTCACTGCTCATTCACAACAAAGGATAAATGACTTGCCACAGCTCAAAGCCTTAGGATTTTCAGGACTTGAGCTAATAAGAGCCTTGAAGAAAGGAGATTAAGTTGGGAGACTTCAATTTTGGGTATCAGTCAATAAATAATTGAGAGAAAAATAAGAGAATTGGCAAATAGGAGTGCATTTCTGGTTTCAAATAAACCACACTAATTAAGGAATTCCTCTATTGTGACTCTGGGTAAGCAAGTTGACTTCATTCCATGATCTAGGGAATTAGTTCATTAAAAAATGAAGGCAGAGCTTCTATTGCTATCATGTAATATTTGTCCCAAAAGTAGTAATCATAGGATAAAGTCCAAGTCATTTATAGGTAGCTCATTATCATGGAGGTTGACAAGTCAATGTTCTTTTTTAGCTCGATGATGTGAAATGAGTGTGTCCCATTAAGTTTTATTTATTTAAAATTTACAGAAAGAAGCATCTCTCTCTCTCTCTCTCTCTCTCTCTCTCTCTCTCTCTCCCTTCTCTCTCTTCTCTCTCTCTCTCTCTCTCTCTCTCTCTCTCTCTCTCTCATATAGACATACATGCATAGACACATATATCTCTCCATATCTATAATAGATAAATTAATAGGCAAAGAGATAGGAAACTAGCAATGGAGCAACATACATGAGTATTTATCATATATTCTTATATAATGATACTCTACCATTATACATGAATGACTGGATTTTCTTTCCAGATGATCTATTGTTGGTAATTACCTTCCTACACACTTCTGAAAAAGTGAAAAGAAGAAAGTGGTCTTTGTAAAAGAAATAAATCACAATTTATCTGGCTGTCGTGAAAAAACATTGATTTGGTTCCTGGCTATCTCAGATTTTCTGTCTCTGTGTCTATTTGTCTCTCTCTCTGTCTGTCTCTCTTTCTTTTTCTCCCTTTCCCCCTTTCTCCCATATGTATGCAGTATTCTATTCTAAGGTGGTATTTTTTAGGTCTGTTCCAAAGAATTTCATCTTTGTAATTCCTGTTCTTTTCCTTTTCTGAGGCAACCTGCCAGAGTGGAAAGTATGCTCAGTTATAAAATGGAAATAACTATATCTAGTACTAATCTCAAAGGCTGGTTGTGAAGAACAAATGAGTCTGTATAGGTTTCTGTGTTTATATATACATGTATATTCCCACACATATGTATATATGCATACCTCTATACCCATATATTATCTATATATCTATGTATCTATCTGTATCTATGTCTCTCTGTCTACATACACCCAGAGAGAATCCTTTAAACTTTTTCAGTCTCAATATTGACAGTTATTATTAACATTTTCATGACACCATTTGTATGATTGTCTTGTCGATTTCCAACTTGGTCCAATCCTATCTGGAGCAATGGGAATGATATTGACAGTCTTGGCCCTGAGTTCCACCATAATGGAGAAGCACGCAGAAGGTCCCGATATGGGCAGATAACTTGAAGGATCTGGGGTTGTTTGGCCTGGTGATGAGACGACTTGGACAAGGGGAGCACAGGAGAGCCTGCTTCAATTACTTGCAGGAAAGTCACCTAGAAGAAGGATTATAATTGTTTCATGTGAGTTCAGAGTAAACCCTTGGGAGCCTGTTATTTCACTGATGTAAGGCTATCCTAGATACCAAAACACCGTCTCCTACTTCAGATCCTACTCTTAGAGAGCCGTGTAGAATACCAAGAGATTTGTTGGCTTGGCCACATTCAGAGAGCCTTGAGATGTCCAAGAGGGAAATGGACTCAGGGCTTACACCTGAGGTATCTTTTTATTCACCATACTGGGATGTCTCAATAAAATTTAGAATTAGAAGAGATATTCAAAGTCATTTAGTTTGGGCTCTTTTCACTTGGGTTTCATTATCTTCTGATTTTCTGTTTCTTTATCTAGAATCTATATAGCTGTAGCTAGAGATATATAACTGTGTTTCAACATAATTGGTTTTCTCAGTAATCCCATAAATGTTGTTGTAGTCATTTAAGTATATTATTCTGGGAAAGGATCCAGAGACTTCCCAATCTGCTGGAAGGTGGGGGTGGGGTGGGGAGGTGCAACATCCTCCTTATATAGACAATATCCACATTTTATATTCCAGGAAATGGAAGCTCAGAAAGTTTGTGATTCAACTGGAGTCAGGTAGTCAGGAGCTGAACAAGGATTCCATCTCAGGCTTTCTGACTCCAGCATTGACGGAAACATTAAGCATTTTCCCCAGAGTTCTCTCATGGATCCTTAGAAGTAGAATGGACCCAGTAATCTATGTTTTGAACCCAGTATGCTGGCTTTTCAAAGGGCTTTAGAATTGGCAACATTAAAAGGAGGGAATTTTTACACTTTTATTTTCTTTTGGGAACCATTCCTTTTGATTGTAGGAATAGCCTCAGTGAAGCAATAGGAAATTTTTATTGGCCTGCATGCCTGGGAATGTGTCTACATATCCATGGTGTCTATTCTTTGCCATACCTGAGTTTCTTCCTTTCCCTGCCCTGGGCACCACAAAATATGGAATCTGGATGACTTAGCCTATACCCACGTCCTTGGACCTTGCTTATCATATCCTTCAGAGGACCCTATCAAGCCTCTTCTTCTCCTTCCTCATAGAATGCCAGTGGGAATGTGCAGATCCTGGGTGCAGGGAGAGCAGAGACCCAGCCTCAATCATGCAAGAGACATTGTAAGAGCTGGGGAGACTTAAACAACTCATGTCTAATTTGGTTCAACATTTTAAAAAAAAGAGACAGTTGGGGGCACCATAGTGCATAGGGTACAAAGCCTTAAATCAAGGGGACCAGTCTTCCTGCGTTCAAATCTGACCCCAAGAACCCAGACAAGTCATTTAACCCTGTTTACCTCAGTTTCCTGAAATTGAGAAAGAAATGGCAAACTACTGCAACATCTTTGCCAATAAACCCCCAAAGTGAGATATAACTGAAAATAACTGAATAAACTTTTTTTAAAAGTCTTATTGTGGGGTTCAACAGAAAAGGCAGAATCTCATCCAGTTACATATTTTTTTTTCCAGAAACTGTCCTTCCTCCATGATGCTAGAAAATAAGTCTATGTAGAGTTTCTAGTAGCTGCCTCACCCCCACCCCCCCATTCTCTGTGAAGAATGACAGACCTTGGCTCTCTCTATCACAAGATCACTGGAACTGGTCTGAATTATTTCATTGTTGAAAAGAGCCACTCCCATCAGAATTGATCATCCCATAATCTTGTTGTTGCCATGGACAATGATCTCCTGGTTCTGCTAACTTCACTTAGTACCAGTTCATGTAAGTGTCTCCAAGCCTCTCTGCATTCATCCTGCTGATCATTTCTTACGGAACAATAATATTCCATAACATTCATATGCCATAACTTATTCAATCATTCTCCACCAGATGGGCATCTACACAGTTTCCAGTTTCTTTTGGCCAAGCAATTTCTATATCCGAGGATTTTTTCATGCCTTAATTGAGTGACTGATTCCACATTCAGATCTAGTCAGGAGCCAAACAATATTCAATCAAAGTATTATCGTTTCTGAAGACAGAGAAGAAAGGTCTTGGAGAAGATGGGAAGAAATTGAAAGGGATACTTACCAAAGGTTAGCCTTAGTGAAGAAAAAGATGCTTCTTCATCAGTGACCAGATGGAAGTAGAGGAGAAAAGACAATGTTAATATGTCACTCAGCCCTTCATCCATTCGAATGAGAACTCCATGAAAGGCTGAGGTTGCTTCACTCTTTTCTTGTATCACTGGCATTTTACATGGTACTTGGCACAAAACTATTGCTTAGTATATACTTGTGAGTTGAGTGCAGAAACTTTCTGAATAACATTAATAGCTGACATTTCTATAGTCTATTATTATTTTCAAATTGCTTGACCCATATTATTTCCTTTGAAATGTAATGACAGCTTGGAGAGTTATCATCACCATGAGAACACAGAGGTCGAGACAGATTAAGTGACTTGGCCAGTGTCATCAAGATAATGACTTTGATCAGAGGCTTTTCTGATTCATTGTCCAAAGACATAGTCACTGTTCGACCAGGTTGCCTACATAATGGAACGGGTTCCTGCAATTTGTGCTAGCAGGAGAAGCTTTTGCCATGCTAAAAAGAGCCAGTATCTGAGTAATCTACTCCCTAATTTGTATAACATTCAGAAAAAAGGGGAAGGAACAATTTAAAACCAAACAGAAGAAGGAAAGCTAGAGTTCCTTTATCTGATTAGCTATGTATGTATCTATCTAATTTGGAGCTCATTAACTCATTCATTTTCTCCATCAGGCTTTTTGGAGCTGTCCATCACTTAAAGTCTCTGAGTGAGTACTTGTAAAACCTTGATCTCAGTAGCCATAAGAAACCTGGGTTCTACTTAAAAGTCAGCAAAAGACCAGGGCAGAACTTCAGAAAAGAACTGAGTTCGCCAACCTTAGAACCCAGTGAATGACTGGAAAGCAGATGTATACTTCTGGATGCCTTCACCTCTTAATAACTTAATGATGTTGTATTGTGCAGTTGCCAGAATTCCTTCTGACCAGGGATCACAATTGAAATTCATTGGATTTGGTGAATGGATGAGATGTGAGAGCGTCCTTAGGGAGGCGAGCAGATTATCAAGGATGAGAGATCCTTGATAATTCTGTTGGCCCAAACAGTTTTGTGTGTGTGTGTGTGTGTGTGTGTGTGTGTGTGTGTGTGTGTGCATCCTTGATAGATATTGCCAAACCATGAAGGAAAATGTGTGTGGGAACAAATCAGAATGGAATATGTAAACACTAAAATGACTATAATAACAATAGCTCACATTTGGACAGCTCCTTAGGCTTTATATGATATTACTGAACTCTCAGATCACCAACAAAGTAGATGTTCTTCTTTCCTTTTATCTTTGAAGAAGAATTAAGTCCCTTAGTGTAGGGACCCCCACCCCATTCTTCCTGGCACATTCCCTGCAACCAACGGCCTCCGGGACATTTTGGGAAGGGATGTCAGATTAAGTGTCAGAGAAGAGACTTGACCCTAGGTCTTTCTGACTCCAATCAGCCAAACATAGAAGACAGCAGCTTGCCAAAAGTATGGGAGAGGAAGGAGCCAAGATTGCAGGTTCTTAACTAGCTTTTAGAAGTAGGTCTCCCTCTGTCCTGAGGCCAGTCTGTGGTTGTTTATTTGGACTGAACAGAGTTTTCTAAAGAGCAGCAAGGATAATGCTGAAAGCACCCAGTGGATCTATCAGCACCAAGCATTTATTAAGTGTTCCTCATATGCTAAGCGTCTTCCTGAGGACTGAGAATACAAGCAACAAGAAAGACAGTCTATCCCTCAATAGGGCTGCATAGTGGATGGAACCTGCAGCTTGGGGTTAGGAAGACATGAATTTAAATCTATTCTCAGGCATTTCCATGTGGTGTGACCCTGGACAAGTCACTTAATTTCTGTTTGCCTCATTGGAAAAATGGGAGTAATAATAACACCTATCACCCAGAGTTGTTATGAAGATCAAAGGAGAGAAAAAAAATATAAAGGCTTAGCAGTTTCTTGGCACACAGTAAGCATTGTATAAGAGTTATTGCTGTTTTTGTCATTATAATTATAATTATTATTATATTCTAAGATAGAGTGACAACACGAAGGGGAGATTAGAAGTGTGGGTGAGGGTACCGCACTCAGAGCACAGCGTTGAAGTTCAAAGGAGAGCAGTCTGGGGAGAAATGAACACATGACTGGTCTGCTCCTCACCTTATGTGGAGGCTCTGGCTCTGACCTATCATCCTCTCTCCAGAGAGGGCATTAAAGAGAAGTCCAGAGGACCCTAGCCCACCATCTATTACAACACTAGTGCAGGTATGATCACCCCAAGATTCTCTCTGTCACACCCCACAAATAAATAAATATTTACAGGACATATCCTAATGAAACATTGCTTAATTGAGGTTGTACACTGGGGCAAAATGAAAGAACACAAAGAACATACAAAATCAGGGTCAGAACCCTGTACCCAAGGGGGTGCCCACCCCATGATGTGAGATCTTATTCTTCTCAGGAGAAATGCAACGGGCCCAAGGGCCCAAGGCTACCCTCTCAGTCTGTGTGATGTGAGGGAGACCTCCCAGTGGATATTGTGGAGTCTGAAGTAGAATTCAAGTCTGGCCTCCCATCCTCCCTCCTTATGGGTAGCTGCTAAAGGGCTGGGCCTGCTGTCAACATTGACATTTTCCCTTGGACTGAAAGGAGCCAAAATCCCATCCTTTAGACAATATACCCAAAGATGTCTTATCTAAAGCAACTTTATTTTTTATGTTAGATTTTATAGTTTTTAATAAATGAGGATTAATTTCCCCTTCCTCCCTCAAACAACTTATAGAATCCAGTGGTAATAATATGACTAAATGGAAAGACCTAATTTCCTCTATTTTTTCTTCCATGTCTGGTTCTCCTTCCCACCTCTCTTAACCCTGGCTAAGATGTGATAATAGGGAAAATGAGCAAGACTAAATTGTATTAAAAGCCACATCAAGACTCACTCACCTACTCAGTCATCCTAGGCAAGTCCCTCATCATATTTATACGTCTTTGTTACTAGAAATACTTCCATGGACAACACCACCGGGCTGAGTGCTTGTCAGCAAGATTAAAGACATGGCTGACCACTTCCCATTCTGCAATTCTGTTTTGCTTTGCTAAATATATAGAAAGTCATCAACCTACAGTATAGAATTTTGAATCCTGTGTAAATTAGGCATGTGCCTTATTAGGCAAAGGCATGGACCTTTATTCAATCTGTCAAGGAGAAACAGTTGTAATGGCCAAGAGCCAATATAAGGAAGAGATTTTACTTCCTTGAAAGCTCTAAAGAAACATAAACTTTGACTCTTCAATTTGAGGCTTGAGATGACACAAATCATCTTAAGTTACCTGGAGAGCAATCCAAACAAACACGAGACATCGATTGTTCAACAAGCATTTATTAAGTGCCCCATAGTGCCAAGTGCCAAAGAGGTTTTCCCAGTGCTCACTAGTGATTGTTTTGAAATTATCTCATGGTTACTATGTATATGTCTTGTATACAGAGGCCTTCAGGGTGATCCCTACACTTTTTGTAAACCATGTATTGGCAAGGTAATCTCAGAGAGCAGTCACTAGCAGGTACAGGGACTGGGAGGAAATCTCCTGTAGAAGCCAAATCTTGATGAAAAATCAGCATTCTCAGAGGAAAATGTGGGAAGGGAGAACATTCCAGGCTTAGGGGACAGTCAGTGCAAAAAGCTTGGAATAAGAAAGCCAGTACACATGTAGGAAGGCAGGAATGGAAAATATAGGAAGGGCCAGACTTTCAAAGGCAGGGCGTTTTAGATTTCTTCCTAGAGGTAAGAAGAAGTCAGAGACATTTAGAGGATGCAGGGGTATATTGGTCAGACCTCTTTGGCAGCCACTCAGAGGATGGTTTGGTGAGGGCAGAGACTTGACACAACAAGACCAACAAGAAGGCTGAGGTGAGGATGATCCACACCAGAATGGAGACCTTATAGGTAGAGAGAGAGAGATATCCAAGAGATATGATGGAGAAAAAAAAAGAAAAACTAAGGCATGGGAAAGAGCTGCTTGGATATGTGCAGTGAATGAAAATGAATTAAGTGGAGTAGAAAAAGCATCCTCTCTGACAGAACATGAGGACGGCAGACATTTTGGTGAGCGTTGTGTTGGCTGGGTTGGATCACTCTTGATGATACTGCTTTCTGTGCCCATGAGCACTACTTTATAACTCTTCTCCGGCATGCTATTTCTCCACCTTGGCCCAGGTTGCAGCAACTTTCAACACATTTCTTTAGTCAGTCATATCTGGTGCTTAGAGGTGCCATTCAAATGGAGCATTTTTGCATATCACAAATGAAAACAATGGATATAATGTTCATTATGCTTCGAACTTCCACTTCAAAGCCAATGGTGAGAAGGGATTTGTCCCATTCATTTTGTTTGCTTTGGCTTCCTGAGTTTCTGGGAACTTGTGACTGTTATGGGATGTTGCTCACATCAAATGTGACTAGAGAGTTGGATGTTTGTACTCTTTCTTCCTAAGCCCTGTTGCTCTGCCATAATATTCATGACAGGCATTTCTTTACCTTCCCTCCCCCTAGAATGAACAGAAAAAGTCAGCTCTTCCCTAGGATCTATTTCTCTGAAATTCATACAGAGCAATACCTCTTGTTCTCTCCAACAGCTTCTTCTTGCTCCATAAGTGTATACACACACATACACATATGTTAAATGTATATGTTTGTACATGTATACCTTTATGTATATATATAATAAATATACACATATATGTTAAATGTATATGTTGGTATATGCATACCTTTATGTATATATATATGATAAATACACACGTATATGTTAAATGTATATGTTTGTACATGCATACCTTTACATATATATATATATATATATATATATATATATATATATATATATATATATATATATATATATATATATATATATATATATAATACACACACATATATATGTTCATTCCACAACCTAATAAGAAGACAATTTTGGTTAAATTCAAAGAATATGCAACTCCACTGAAAATATGAACTTTGTAGTAATCTCAGGCTGAGCCTGGTTTCCACCAGGAGTGCTCTCTGAGGTATAGGAAAGAAGGAACTTTAGTACTAGGAAGGTAAGGTTTTGGTGCCCAGGTGATTGGGGACAAAGATTTAATGGGTTCTTAATGAGCTGGTTATCAAAGAGAAGTTATGGAGCAGGCTCTCTAGGAAGCAACAGGATCATACAAAGTCCAATGCTGGCTACTGGGATGCTTTTAGGGTGGTGTGTGTGTGTGTTTCATGTCAGAACCTCTCTCCAGCAGCAAAGCTCATTCACTTGTCTTTTCTTGGAAGGCATGACAAATGTCAGAGAGATGATTAGATTTTTAGATTTAGTGGGAAGACACTTTGGGGAACTTATCATCCAACTCTTTGATCTTCCAGATGGAGACAGTGCAACACGGGGAGAAGAGTAGAATTTTACAAGGTCAGCTGGTTAGAACTAGCTAGTTAGTCACCAGCTCGGTTGGTTCATGCCCAGGGCATTTTCCACTCTGCCAGGCTACTTCATGGCTCCCCTGCAGAAGAATGATGAGCTTGTCAAGCTCCCACTTGCTTATTAAAGCCACTGGATGGCACATCTAGTCACATACCTGAATGATGTATTGGTAAGGCCAGTCCATCAACAAGCATTTATTAAGCCCTGATTATGTGCCAGACACTGCGCTAAGCACTGGATGCCTCCACAGAGCTGGACAACACTACGTTCCAGAATTTCCGGTCATTTGCCTCAAAATCAGATGAATGGCTAAGCTCCTTTCTCTCTTTCTCCCTCTTTCTTCTGGGAAGCACAGAGTCAAAGCTAAAGAGCTTGAATGGACCTCAGAGGCCATCCATCCCACTATACTCATTTAACAGATGAGAAAACCAAGGCTCAAGGAGGATAAGGTACCTGCCTTAGTGAAAAGGCATTAGCATTAGTCATTAGATTGGAACCCAGGAACCGTGAGTCTGGAATCAGTGGTCTTTCCAACAGGCCACACTACCTCTCTAAGTCTTACCCAAATCAGAACATTAGTGGGGGAAACCCGACTTTCCCTGGGACTCTGATTGGTCTCACTTTTACTTTTTCTTCCCCCTGGCCTCCTCACCCAGCATTTATGCTGCCTGGCCTTGTATGGATAGCAGTTTTCTCTCTGGTCATACACCTGAAGTTTGTACCCATCTAACAGAAATTGTCAAAATGTTGTTTAGCTGGAATATGCATCAGAAAGTTTTACTCTTGGATATTTTCACTTGAAATGCAACACCACATGGAGGCAGCATTGTATAATAGACAGAGTGCTAAACATAGAGGCAGGAAGACCTGGATTCAAATCTTCCATAAGATACTTCTTAACTATGGGAAGTTAGGCAAGTCTCCGTTTCCTATTCTGAAATTGAGGGCCTTGAACTTGGTGACCGCTAAGTCTTTTCTGCCTCTTCGGTCTCTAAGTTTGTGATTCCATAGATTCTGATCTTGAAGAAAGAGAGCATGCTGGGATTTTTTTATTTTCATTTTAAGTTTTGATTACCTCATTAATAGATTGAAGTCAGGATACTCATTTATAACCACTGGGGATTAATTCTGGCCTTTTACTGTGCTGCCCTTCCCATCTGCTGTAGCCTTTGCTTTAGTATGTGATCAAAGCTGACTCATTGTTTTTAAAGGATGGAGAACTTTGAGCAATAAACAGGAAAATTCCTGAGATATAATGTATGTGATTTTGGATAATCAGGATTAAATAGCTTTTCTATAATTATTAAAATATTAAATTATTTTTTAATCATTGGGATCTGCTAATAGACCAAGTAGCATTTTTTAACCTCCCATTTTATGGATTCCTGTCTGTCTTTGTTTCTGTCTCTGTCTCACTCTTTGTTCATTTACTTCATCTGAATCTGACTCTCTCTGAACCCATTTAAGGTTTTCTTTGCAAAGGCACTGGGATGCTTTGGCATTTTCTTTTCCAACTCATTTTACAGATAAGCAAAATGAGGAAGATAGGGTTAAGTGATTTTTTCCTAGGTCCCATAGCTAATAAATATCAGAGTTCAGATTTAAATTTAGCATTTTTTTGTAATTATGGTGTATTCCATTCGAACAGTATCTTTCATGGAATATTGGAGAATAGTCACAACATCCCTATCAGTTAGGTATGGAATAATAGCTCCATAAATAGCAGTATTATAAACAAACTAGGAATGATAACAGAGTTTAAACTAATTGACTTTAACTTGGAAATTACAACTATACTTCTCAGATAGTTGTCTGTAAGGATTGAAGGGATTCTAAAGAGTAGAGATTGTGTAAATTATAGAGACAATAGACTTCAAAACAGCTTGTGTATGATGGCAAACTAGACAAACTGATCATAAAGAATGAAGAGAATTCTATGTACAAGATACACTGGAGTTGGATTTGAAGTCTAGGAAACAAGAGGAGAGATGGAGAATCAAAAATGAATGTGTTGGTTATAGATAAAATTTTAAAGATTATTTTCAGGTCTGATTGTCTAAATCTATCAATTAATTTTGTTTATATCACATATAATTTGTGATCATAAAGTGAATTATTGTTAGTTATTTGAGTGATTGTATTCTTTTCAATTGGGTCCAATTGAAAGAAAAATTCTACTCCAAAATGATCATCATATGTAAATATAGACACATACTTATGGAATCAAAACTTTTAAAAATCCTTTTAAAATTTCTTTTTAACCAAATGAGTGTACTGCTCAAGAAAATCAAGCCCATGATTGTATAGGCACATGCCACATTTGTTTCAAAGTGGTATTACCCATTTTTTTTAAGATCTCTTTTGGGATACAAACCTAATAGTGGTATTACTAGATCAAATTGTTCTACAGAATGGTTGAATCAGTTCATAACACTATCAATAGGGAATTAATGTCCCATTTTCCCCACATCCCCTATACTTCTCGTCATTTTCCTTTTCTATCCTATTAGTGAATCTAATAAGTATAAGGTAGTACCTCAGAAATGTTTTAATTTGCATTTCTCCAAATAATAGTGAGTTAGAACATTTTAAAAATATGACTATAGATGACTTTGATGATTATTTCATCTAAAAACTGTTCAAATATTTTGATCATTTTTTCAATTGGAAATGAGTTTTATTTTTGTAAATTAGATTTAGTTCTCTATATATCTGAGAAATGAGATATTTACAAGAGAAACTTGCTTCAGAATTTTTTCACAATTATTATTACTATTTCTGCTCTCTCCCTACTATTTGTTTTTCTCCCTTTCTTTCCCTGTCCCCTCAAAATTGTTTTGTTTTTTATTACCTTCTCCCCCAATCTGTCCTCTCCTTCCACTCTTCCCTTTTCTTATCCTCTTCCCCTCCTACTTTCCTCTAAGATAGATTTCTATACCCAATTGAGTGTGTGTTATTCCCTTTTTGAGCCAATTCTGATAAAATTACCTCTCATCTTCCTCTCCACTGTGAAAGTTTTTTCTTGCCTCTTTAATATGTAATAATTTACTCCATTCCAACTTTCTTTTCTCTTTCTCCCATTGTACTCTTTTCTCACTCTTTAATTTTAAAGATATTTTCTCTCCACATTCAACTCACATCTGTGTTCTCTCTCACTGTCTGTGTATGTGTGTATATATATGTATATGTATATGTATATATATATATATATTCTTATGAGTTACAAGTATCATCTTTTCAAGTAGGAATATAAATAGTTTAACCTTATGAAGTCATTTTTGCTTTCCTTTTCGTGTTTACCTTTTTATATTTCTCTCGAATCTTTTATTTGGAAGCCAAATTTCCCATTCTGGTTCTTTTCATCAAAAATGCTTGGAAGTCTGCTATTTCATTGAATATTTATTTTCCTTCCAGAAGGATTATATTCAGTTTTTCTGGGTAGGCAATTCTTGATTGTAATCCTATTTCCTTTGCTTTGTAGAACAACACCTCTAATTCTTTAATGTAGAATCTGTTAAATCTTGTGTTATTCTGATTGTGGCTACATGATACTTGAATTGTGGTGGGTTTTTGGTGTGTTTTTTTTTTTTTTTTTTTGGTTGCTTGCAATATTTTCTTCTTGACCTCAGAACTTAGGAATTTGGCTATAATATTAGTGGAACTTTTCATTTTGAAGATGATCAGTGGATTCTTTTAATTTGTATTTTGTATTTTGGTTCTAGAATATCAGGACAGTTTTCCTTGATAATTTCTTGAAATATGATATCTAGCACCTTATTTTTTTTTATTTGATCATAACCTGGTATTTTAAAAATTGTCTCTCTTGGGTCTATTTTCCAAGTTAATTGTTTTTACAGTAAGATATTTCACATTGTTTCACATTTCACAATGTTTTTCATTCTTTGGGTTTTATTTTAATGCGTTTTTTATTTTTCATAAAACCATTAACTCCATTCGCTCAATTTTAAGTTTTAAGGAATTATTTGCTTCACTGAACTTTTATACCTTTTTTCCTTTTGGCCAAGTATTTGTCAATTCATTTTTTTATAGAGTTTTATTTCGTCAATGAATTTTGGCATCTCCTTTTCTATTTGGGCAATTCTACTTTTTAAGACATTATTCTCTTCATTGACTTTATCATTTGTCCTAGTCATGTTTTTAAGGTGTGTGTGTGTGTGTGTGTGTGTGTGTGTGTGTGTGCGTGCGCGTGCCTGCCTGCCTGCCTGCTTATCTGTCTTCTTAACCAACATGATGACTTGTTTTTTTTAGGATGATTTTCTTGCATCACTCTTATTTCTCTTTCCTCCACCTCCCTTATTTGATTTTCAAAATCCTTTTTGAGCTTTTCCATGACATAAGATAAATTCATATTTTTGAAGGCTTTGGATCTGGGAACTTTGACTTTTTTATCTTCTTGTGAGTGTTTTGATCTTCCGTGTCACCACAGTAATTTTCTATAGTCAGATTTTTTTTCTGTTGTTTTCCTTTTTTCTAGCTATTTCTCAACTTTAACTTTTTGCTAAAGTGGGGCTCTGCTTCCAAAGTACTGGAGGCACTGTCCCAAACTTTAGGGGTATAATTCAGCTATTTTCAAAGATACTTTTAGGGACCTATAAATTTTCAGTTTTTTTCAAGATGGTATAAAATATATGAGGTGGTCCCTGAGATTTTTCTTGAGGAAACGGATCTTTTTGTAGAATAGATATGTGATAAGTTTTGAAGAAAGAGAATCCTAAAAGTGAGAGATGAATGAAAATCCTGTTAAAGACTATTTCTTCTAACTCCGTCATTCAACATATCAACAAATGGAGGCCCAGAAGAGGCAAGTGATTTCTTTAAATTGCATAACTCATAAGAAGCCAAATCAGAATTTGAACTCATCTTCAGTGAACTCCACTATCTTTCCCTTAGTCTGTACTTTCTCCTAGGTTTAAGGAAGTGATGTAGGTAGTGGCAGACAAGGAGCTGGCTCATTCAAAAAAAGAGCCTTAGAGTCATCTATGCCTGTATTCTGCTCTTTGTGGGTCACCAGGCTTTTTCCCAGGAAATGAACTGTTTATAAATAGTGGAAGCAGCATTCAGGAGTTCCTTCCTCCTTTGTGAAATTCTCCCTAATGAAAAGTGATAAAGCCCTTCTTTGTTTAACCTCCATCAGTTTCCTCATCCACTGGCCTTGAAGGAACCTGTGGCCTTCATCTACCACTACTGTTCTACCCCTGACAGAGATGTTGATGTAAGTCAATCCCCAGGGAAGAGATCTTCCGATGTTAGAGATGGGCCACAGGGCTGGGGAAAGATATCTTCACTTATATTTTTATACCTAGCAACTGAATGACTAGATAAGGAGTGAGGAATCAGCATGGTGAACAGAACTGTGCGAGGAAACAGCTCCTAAAAATGATGGGAAAGCAGGAAGTTGGTGTAAATGTTAATCAAAATTTAGATTTGTTATTACTCAGCAGCCTGGAACAGAGCTGGCTTTGGATTATGGTGTAAAAGTAAATGACTCAGCATGCTGGGGACAGTTGGAGACCATTTTCCTAATCCTCCCAAATATTGTTTCTGTAACCTTTAAAAAACACATGCAGATGCTTTTTATTAGGAATTAAAATAAACTGCAACAGAGCCCAGCAAACTGGGGCATGTTTCTGGGAATGGAGAGCTTTGAGATCCATATAAGAGTAAGGTAGAAGGGGTCTCTTCATTTATTAGACTAATGTTCACCAATCACAGAATAGCTGGCTTTTATGTAGCGATATAAGGAGGCTATTGCTTTATCTTTGTGACAATCCTTAAAAATAAATGGTTTGTGTTATACCCATTCTACAAACGTAGAAGCTGAGGCTTAGAGAGGAGTGAGTTATCAATGGCCTTATGAATTAGCCGTTGAACTTGGTCCCTGCTGACTCCACGTTCCCCTCCCTCCACTGGAGGCCACTTGGCTTTTCATCTTGTGGATTTATGACACCGACCAAATGAGATTCTGGCTTAGAACAGGCGCAGGTTGCATCAGGCTGGAGAAATTGCCTTCCCAACAATGACAATACATTTTCCAAGGATGTGAACAATAGAGGCCACTGAGGTAAAAAGAAGATTAATTTATATGTGTCCTTGTCACTTGAGACCTCCCTGATTCAGAGAAAGAAACTGATGGATGGCAAATGGATCCCAGAGGTTTAAACTCCCGGCCCTTTACAGCAAGGCTAAAAAGAATATGGGGTTGAAACGATTTGTACCTGATTGGGCGGACAAATGGGATGCCAGGTGATTGGATGAACCCATCTCCTTAGTGACAATGGTCCTTGAAGTAATATTTCAGCCACAATGGAGCAAGGCACCCCCCCACACACACACAGAATACATACAAGGTTAGGTCCCTGATTGATGTAGTAGAGGTATAAAAACTCTAAGAAAATAATAATAATAGATAATATGTAGTTATACCAATTGTTTTATCTTCACAATACTATTATCTTCATTTTCCAGTTGAGGAAACTGAGGCAACACAGAGATGATATGCTATAAAGCTAATAAACATCTGGGATTCAATTTGAATTCAGTTTTCTTTTCCTATAATTAATGGTATATTCATAATACCACCTTACTTGCTCTATGAAGAAAGAATATTTCATGGAGATGGCATCAATGATTTCTCCTTAATCTTCATGGAATTTCAGGATATTTTAAGCTACTGTTTCAGAGACTAAGAACTCACATGGAATTCCATAATTCTCCCTAATTCATCCTGCTGATTCTACAAGACTAGAATTTCTTTTGTTAAGCACAATGCAAAGCTTATAGTGTGCAGAGTACTGTGGCAGGTATTCAGTTAGTTCTCCCCTTCATTGCTCACTGTCAGGTCATCTTGGACATATCACTTTATCTCTCAGGACTTGTTCCTTCTTCTTTTTCTTTCTTCTTTCTCCTTCTCCTCTTCCTCCTCCTTCTCCTCCTCCTCCTCCTCCTCTTCCTTTTACTCCTCTTCCTCCTCCTTTTTCTACTACTACCATCACCAGCACTACTACTGTCACATAATATAATAGTACATGCATTTTATACATATATCTGTATATATGCATGTATTATAAACTTATTGTTCAGTCATTTTAATCATGTCAGACTTTTCATGATCTTATTTATCATTTTCTTAGTGAAGAGACTGGAGTGGTTGGACATGTCCTTCTCCAACTCATTTTACAAATAAAGAAACTGAGGCAGATAGGGCTAAGTGACTTGGCCAGGATCATGCCACCAGTAAGTATCTGAGCCTATATTTAAACTCGGGTCTTTCTGATTCCAGACATATAAGTGAATAGAAATTTATTGTACCACTTAGCTGAGTTTGTATTATACACACATACACACATATAAATATATATACAAATATACATCATATGTATGTATATATATACATGTACATACATATATGAATCTATAATCCATATTATATATATGTGTAGTGTATAAGGAAATACATGTGAAATTATATTATATTATTGTGTGAGGAGGGAAGAAAAGAAAGAAGCAGGAAATCTGATTTCCATTCTGTGTATTAGATCCTAAAACTTGCAAAAGGAAACAGATTAATCACTAGTTATATGTCAATCAATAGATATTCATTAAGTGCATTGCACTAAACATGGGAAAGTAAAAAGAGGTAAAAGACAGCCTCTGCCCTCAGAGTGCTTACAATCCAGTGGTGGAAACAGTGTATAAATACATGCAAGGAAAAATATATTCAATATAAATAATTAGAAATAATATAATAACAAGAAAATAATTAATTAATGGAGAGAACGCATCAGAATTAAGAGAGTTGCTAAAGAAGAATCTCACCCATTGAAGGTGCGATTTAAGTTTCATTCTAATGCACAGAATGGAAATCAGACTTCCTGTTTCATCCTTTGCCCCTCTTCTGCCATAATCGCACAACACATTTACACATGTTTACATATTTATATATATATATATATATATATATATATGTGTGTGTGTGTGTGTGGTGTGTGTGTGTGTGTGTATATATATATATATATATATATATATAACTTACAAATGGATTTATACACACACAGTGTGTGTGTATAATACAAACACAGCCAGATGGTCAGTAGTTGGAGGATGGAGGGAGAATGTTCCAGGAGCTGAGAAGTGCAGGAGCTGGGAGCTCAGGGTCACTCACTGGACCAAAAAGGATGTTGGGGGGGAGAGGTGGGAGAAGCCTGCAGACCAAGGTGGGGCAGGTTAGGAAGGGCTTGGAGCGCTGCCCAGGGTGTCCCATATTTGGTCCTGAGGGTGGCAGGGAACTGCCAGAGGGTTTCAGACTATTTACTGCATATGTTTTCAAGTGAAAAATCTTCAGGCCTCTTTGTGCTAATGACCATATAGTCCTAAAATAAAGGTCAGCCCTGAGATGCTGAACCCAACTCTTCCCAACATCCTTAGAGCATCTATCTTAAGGCACTCTAGCCTCTGCGACTGAGTATTATTGTACTGAATCTCTTGTTCTGTAGGATTTGGCAAATGTTACGATGTTCCATAAGCACGGAAGACTTGACTTTGGGGCTCCTGGTGCCGATGTGTGGGGTACATCAATATCTGACTATGCAAAATGCACCCATACACACTCTGTGTATGTATGTGTCTGTGTATATATGCGCGAATGTGTATGTATATAAATATAATATACCCACATATAATATAGATACTCACAAAATACAGTTCCACACATACATATGGATGCATAAACATATATATCACCACCAACAACCCTTCTTCACTTGGCAAGACCCCAAGAGACAAAAATCTCCAGTTCAAAAACTCATTGTGGCCTTAAAACAGAACTTGTCACAGCAATGGCAGAGCCAAGAGGAGAAATATGGAAAAGAAGCAAATGAAATCTTTAGGCTTCCACCAGGAGACACAATTTTTGCATCCCTACTATTTTTCTTTCTTTCAAAATATATAGATTAAGGTAACAGACGTATGCCCTTTTTAATTTGATCAACATCTTTCTTCAGAAGATGGGGAAAATGAAAAGCAAGAATAAGTAATTAAACCCAAAAAGTAACACACAGACACTCGTGTGTACATACAGTCAGTATATACAAATATACATGCACACTGCAGTGTATCACAAACTCCCCTATAGGGAGATACGATTGGTATTTTGGGGGTCTGAGAATTTCTATCCAATGGGCAGTAGAACCGACAAAATCCTGTTTTTCTATTGCTTTTCTGAGTTTGTCAGTGGGCTCCGTGGCCATCCAAACACTTTACACTGTCAGCAAGGTGCTTTAGAAACTGGAACCATGACCAATGGCTTAGGCCTGCCCTACATTCCCATCTCAGGTCAGCACAAGGTGGTCACTGGAGTCCTGCAAAAGGATGGGCTTGTCTCATGGAGGGGACACGGGCCAAATGCTGCAGTCCAGAGGAGAAACTTATCTGATCTGTGATTTAGAAACAACTGGATCAATAAACGCAATGGAAAGAGCCATCTGCATCCAGAGAGAGTGCTATGGAGACTATGTGGATAACAGCGTTGTATTTTCATCTTTTTGTTGCTGTTCTGTGCTTATCTTTTTCTTTCTTTTTAATTTTTTTCCTTTTTAATATGATTTTTTTTGAAATATGTTTAGAAGAATCGCTCATGCTTCATCTATAATGGATGGCTTGTTGTCTAGGGGAGAGGGAGGGAGAGAGAAAAATGTGGAACACAAGGTTTTGTAAGGATGAATGTTGCATGTATCTTTGCACGTATTTTGAGAAATTAAAAAGCTATTATACATTTTAAAAAACCTCTATAAATATTAAAAAACCAAGGAGAAGGAAAGTATTGATAAATAGAAGCTTGTATCTTATTATTTTACATATATACATTTTGTGTATGTTTTCCCCCTCTTAAGGGGGAAAAGGGAAAGAAAAATGAATTTCCATAATAAAGTAATTGCATAATTAAGAGGAATAGCAAGTTATATACAACAGATTTTCAGTTTCACATGCAATCTTTTATTATACTATGGCTATGGAAATGTTTGTTTTATTCCATACATTAAAAATAAGATTAAAAATGTTTTTTTTTTAAAGAAGGAAGCTTTTTGAAAACAGGAACTATTTTATTTTATTTCTAAGCCCTGCACCCAGAACACTCGATAAATGTTTGCTGAATAAAAAAAAAAAAGGAAAGAGAAAAGAAAGAACTATCTTTACCTCAATCTGGTTTCTTTCTTCACCAATTAGCATCTCCAGATTCCTTCCAGACTCAACTCATCTGCTCTACAAGAAGGAACAATGCTGATCTCACATGTTGGGGTCACTTTCCCCCCATCATTTTTATATATTTGTATGTGTTTGTTTTATTCTATAAATTAAAAAATAAGATTAAAGTTTTTTTTGTTTTGTTTTTTTAAGAAAGCAGGTTTTTGAAAACAGAAATTTTTTTATTTTATCTCTGTAATCCTGAACCTAGAATACTAGATAAATATTTTCTGGTTAAAAAAAGGAAAAAAAGAAAAAGAAAATGAAAAAAACTCTACTATCTTCACCTCAGTCTGATTTATTTCTCCACCAATTAGCCTTCGATTCCTTTTCTCTACAAGGAGACACAATGCTGATCTCCCATGTTGAGTTCACCATCACTTTTTAAGTATTTGTATTTGTTTCTTTTTTTTTTTAAGTTTGTGTTTTTTTCCAAATAGAATGGACGTTCCTTGTCCCTGGTTTTCTTTGTGTGTCTAGCATCTTGCCCAGTGCCTGGCACATAGTGCTTTATTAACATGTGTGGAATTAATGGATGAGTATACTAGGTATCAGTTCTCTGAACAACACAGAAGCCCATTTTTTGGCATTCATTACCTTTTTTCACATTCTACATTTTATTTCTTTTTTGGTGTTGAGGAGGATTGGGGAACTTGAAGGGTCATGATTCTGTGGTTTGCTACATGGTAGTCCTGGTGTGACATGGCTTAAGGGCGAAAGGCCCCAGAGGGCAGCTTGCTTGGGGTTGTGACTGTGCTTCTGTGCCTCCTTGGTGTGAAGTCTGCAACTCCTCCATCTTGGGCACACCTGTCAAATGGAGGCTGGCGCCTCAATGGCCCCTTCTCCCTAACATTCATTCAGTGAGTGAATGCTCTCTAGTCCAAATCCAGGCCCTGTGGCTCAGGGCTGGCTCTAAGCTCGCTCTTCTTGCTTGTCTGGTGGAGGCCACAGCAGCAGGAGAAAGGATGCCTGAATCCTGCTGTTTAGACCGTCCTTGCCCAGACATTCAGTCTGGATAATTGCCTCACACCAACAGGGATGCTGGCTTGATATGTAAGGGAAAGCAGAAGGGTAGTGTTGGACAGCTATAAGTCAGGGAGAACTGATTTCACTGAGGATTTCCTTCCTCTCTTGCTTATGGGCTTAAAGAAAAAAAAAAACTTTCACTGCTTGCGTGCACATAGAGCTCACATCCATAAATGCACATGGACCAGAATACCGTCTGATTGAATGTGCAAAATCCATGAAAAATGATGAGAGGTAACAAAAGGGAAAGGGAGGGTAGAATTCTGTGGCCTTGGTAGCCACTAAAGATCTGTGACCATTGGAGATTTGTGGATCATGGGGAAGTCATTTATTCTACCCACACCCCCAGTTTTTTGTAACTGAGGAAATTAAGGTCCACCAGGATTGAATTGTAATGGGCTCATTCATTAGATTTTCTGTTCTCACCCTCCTGAGTCCAGGTGATGGGGACAACAATGCCTGCTCTAGAAGATAACCATACTCATTCTATGTTTTCAGACTTTTTGTAAGAAAGCATAGAATTACTGAGTTTGAAGGGATCTCAGAATTTCTCCCCAGAACTAACCTCTCTGTGACGTACCTTTCTAACCACCTTCTCTTGAAAACCTGTGTGAATATTAAGCTATCTCTCTCTCCTTGAGCTTTCCTACCACTTTGGGGTGGTTCAGAGTTATTTTCTTTACATCTGCTTTGAATCTCCATGCAAACTTCTTCCAGCTATTAATTCTAGTTCTTCCTCTTGTGGCCAAATTGAACAGCTCCTGTTCCTCTTTAGTTTTTCGTATTCTTAAAAACACCTCTCAAGCCTTCTGAAGGCTTTCTTCTATTCAAAAATCCCAGGTTCATTCAAGAATAACACCTGGCATGGCCTGGATCCACTGCTCCATGTATGGTCTGAGGAGGCCGGAGCACATCCAAGTGACACATCTTCTCTAAGACAACTAGGGCACCCAGTGGGTAAAGTGTCAGACTCAGGAAGAGTTGAGTTCATATTTGGTCTCAGAGACTTATTAGTCACAACCTCTATTTCCTTATCTGTCTCAGTTTCCTTATCTGCACTAATCATAGCTCTTACCTTCTAGGTGGTTGTGAAGATTAAATGAGATAATAATTGTAAAATACTTAGCAAAATTCCTGTACACAGTAGGCACTCTATAAATGGAAGCCGTTTAAAACTCCTATTGATATCGAGATTTTATTTTTCTCACTGCAGCCTGAAATCACACTTACTATTTTGGCTCCCATATTATACCATTGACTAATAATTTGAGTAAAGATGGAGCATCTGGAACTCCTAGCTTCTATTTTTTATTAATGGGTCATCTTGTTTCTTCCCAGACAGTCTTGCAAGCAGCATTAAGGAAGCCCATTCAACTCCATGTGCTCTATTGGTCCCCAATCTCCTGAAAAGGTCACTGTGGCAGACAGTTATTCATCACAGTTTGTAGGGAGGACCATTCTCTCTGGAAAACCCTACTAATCAAGAGAAGCTACAGGACATGGTTACATCAGCTTCTGCCTGGAGTCTTAAGAGCAGGGCTAATGATTCCCATCGCTACATGGATTTCATATTTAGTTTTAACCACAGCTTCCTCCAAAAAAGAGAAATATTAATATCCTTTGAAAATTCTGAGTAATAGACTTTAATTCCTTTGAAAAAAGAGCCTCGTGTGATGAGATCTTAGTTAATATGATGGGACCGTAGACTCATTGATTTCTCCCAAAGGGGAAGACACGGCAGTCTCTTCAAATGAAATATGACCCAATATTAGCTCTCCATTAGCCCCAGTTAGAGAGAGAGATTCAGTTTTAATTTTGTCAAAGATGGCCTAGTCTCTAGTGTCTAAGTTTTCTCTAACGATGTTCACTGTTGATTATCCTTCCGAAGCAAATAGAACAGGAAAGAGAAGCTCTGTGGACTCACATTTATTTAGTAGCACATGGCAAATTATCCTGCTAGAATGAACTAAAATGTTTTCTCTACTGATTTTAGATCCAAGAGAGTCGGAACCAGACAGTGTAGGTGACTTTCTGTTACTAGGAGTTGGCTCCCATGTGTTGAATTCAGAACTACATTTTCCTCGTTTGATTACTGAAAATTCAGTGACATGGAATCATTAGTACATTTTTTCATCCTGACTAGATCAAGAGCCATGCGTCTGGAGAGATTTTGTCTTGGAGCATCTTGAGGGGATTGACTCACCCATTTCTTTATGAAATCACAAATTCAGCAAGGACCCGATTACTTCTATTTCACTGTGCTTTTCTGCCCAGCTCCTTTATCTAAAAGGGCAGCATTACGATCATAGCATTTCCTGCTTTACGGAGTCATTGTGAGAATCCAAAGAGATAGAAAATTCCATCCATATGAGTCTACAATTATTCCATGGTCACTAAGTGGTACCAGAGTACACAGAGTGTTGGTCCTGGAGTCAGGTAGACTCGTTTTCATGAGCTCACCCCTAGTGGGGTTATGCAGTCAAAAATGAACAGCAACAACAATTATTCCACAGGTATTAGACATCTGTAGATGTATCCCCACTAAGTCTTCTCTTCTTAAAACTCAAAATCGTCACATCATTCGACTGATTTCTTGTGGTTTCATTTTTGGTGTGTTCACCATTGTGTCTGACCTCCTCTTATCTATACTGCCTCTCTGCCTCCACTCCTGAGGGTCCCTTGTTTCATTCAGGACCCAGATCAAATAACATGAAATCCTTCCTGACCCCCCCAACTGCTCATGAAGATGAACAACTTTGAGTATACACCTGTTCCTTCCCTTTATATCTACTCAGTCTGCGTATTGTACATCCATACACATGCGTGTGTGTATCTACATTTCTTGTGAGTATTTATTACATTTGCATCTCCATCATTTAGCTCAGCTCCTGGAACTCAGTAAACTCTTCATAAACAGTTGTTGATTGGTTGGTTATACCAAAATCATCCCAGTGTGTTTTTTGAGAAAGAGTAGATTCAGTTGTCAGGAGGGCATTGATAAACACAGAAAAGTATTGTGTTGGTCCTATCTAAAAAGTTCCAAAGGAAAAACATTAGCCTTAGTATTCCTATGGAATCCCTTCTAGCTATAGAATGGAAATAAAATTATAGAAAACCGATTATTCTTCTATATTTGTGAAATTCTTTATGGGAATTTTTAAGACAATACTTTCTAGATGTCAGAAGATGGATATTTTGAATCTTTGTGTTAACCTCTGAGCAACTTGCTGCATTACATTAATGAAGTCTCCAAGAGTTTATTCTTTCAGAATTATAATCTGAACAATAGAATGAATGTGTCCCACCCCAGTATGATAATAGCATTCTACGAAGCTCTGGGGAGGATAAGGCAAAAGGGAAGTAGGGCAAGGGAGGAATGGGGGAGACAAAGGACAAAGAGATGGAAAAGGGACCAAGATGTGTTCTCTCACATCAGAAAATGTATTTAAATATGTTTCTTGTCATTTTCAAACTTCTGAGGGCAGTGAAACTAAAGTTGAAATTGTGCTAATTCTACCCACATGTCGGAAACTCAAGAAATACTATTTGGATAGTCTTTAAATGATCAACAATGACTACAGTAGACACATCACTAGGGGAATTCAGAGCAAAGTTTAGATCTGCCTACCTCCACAAAACAAATGTCTGTGGCAGGGAATGGGGAATTTTTAAATGGTTTCATTGAGGTAGAAAAAGACAGTCTAAAATCAATATTAGCCCATCACTGAGTACTGGGAGATGACAAAGACTTTCCTACATTTCAATATAAAGCAAATGTTGGGGATTTTAACAGTATGGGTTAGAAACCTCTTTGGCACTGTGATTTTATATTTTCTTCTTAACACATCTTTTTTTAATTATAAATCTGTTTTTAAATGAAATGAAAGAGGCTAGTGAACCCTCAGTGAAAGCCCTCAAGAAAAGCTGGGCAAATTCGGTTCCACTGGAATCCATTGAGATGGCTTCCCACAATCCCATGATCACTTACACGGATACTTTGCTATGAAGAGAGTGCCCTTTGGCCAAATATTTCATTGCTTCCCATTATACTCCGATTTTGCTTAAATGGTTCATGGATAAATTTTAGAATAGCAATACTTGCAGTATTTCTACCATACTCACCTTCAGGGTGAGTATTTCCTGGGAGTACAGGTATTCATCTTGTTTTCAAAAGGTAATGTGCATAGGCCTATAGTCCAAGGCTAGTGATAAATTTCCCAAAAGCCCTCAGCTTCAATTAAATACTTTCTCTTTTTTGTTAACAACTTGGGGATATCAGGTATATGTGTTTCTCTGTGTTGCCTAGGTCAGCCATAATGCTTGTTCCCATATTATAGCTCTTTATACATGGGCAGCTCTATCATACATGTTTATTTTTATGATACTTCTCATACATTCCCTATCCCCATACCAGTTCAGTGCAAGTTTGTCCTGTCCCAAAAATCTTAATTCAATTTTAAACTGTAGTAACTTCAAATTTTACCATTTTAAAAGCAAATTCAGGCTGCTAAACCTTAAGCTGAACTGGTGCAGTAGAGAGAGGGCTCAGCCTGCAGTCAGGAAGATCAGAGTTTAGCTGGCCGATCATGGGCAAGTCAGTCTACTTTGTCTGCCTCCGATTCCTCAATTGTAAACTGGAGATAGTAATAGCACCAATCTCCCAGATTGTGGTGAGAATCAAATGAAATAATATTTGTCAAATGCTTGGCATGGTGCTCAATGGATAGCAGGTATTTAATCAAAGGTGATTCCTTTCTTTTCCCTTTTAATAAAAAGGAAAACTATAACAGATTATCTACAACCTTTTACCTTCATATCAAATATCTGCATTCTGAGGATCCTGTCCTGTTTCCTGTAGTATTTACAGCTCCATGTCCTTGAGAAAGGAGCTGAGTGTGGCCCAGGTTTTCTGTTTTATGGATGAAAAAAATTCCCTCTGGTTGCATCTTCATTGTGAAGATGTGATGTTGTTTGCATCCCCAAGAGTCTGCTTTTTTCTTCTCTATGGAGACTTTGCCAGCGGAGCTATATTATGTAATTAATAGTATGGTGGTGAGGGGGTGGAAGTGGTGGAGAGATGCAGAATGAAGGAAGGGTGTACCTGGGATAAAGCCTGATTCATCCCTGATACTGGCACCTTGCCTTCAACCCAATGCCGATGATCCCGTCTCTAGGGTTCAGAGAATTCAAAGAAAGCCAAGTTTATGGATACTGGTCCATTCACTTTTTGGCCAGTTTAAAGCTTTCTTTTCATCTTTATGTCAGTAATAGTCTAATGCCTCAAGGGCAGAACGTTTGGCCAACATTTGTTGGTCATGTCATGAGTTTTGGAGATGCCCCCAGCTCAGCTTTCTTTAATAGGGCAGGATCAGAGCACTCCTCTGGGGGAGCCAGCAATGTGCTTTCCTTTCTCTTTCTCTTTCTCTTTTGCTGTGGTTGTGGTTCTTTCTCTTGTTGTTTATTTGGTTTTCACTTTGTTTTCCCTTTGTGGGCAGCTTGGCTGAAGCCCTCCCTCTGTTCATGTAGACGAGGTCCTTTTCTGTAAGCCACAGCCTCTGAGAGCTGACTAGGTCATGGAAATGTAAGTGATTTTCCAGGATCCCACAGTTCCTAGATAGTAGGGGATGCCATCAAATCTAAGTCCCTCATAGTACAGAAGGACAAACTGAGGCACAGAGTGTAAAGAATTGACCTAATTTTACATTTCAATCCAAATCCTCTCACTCCAAAACCAGTGTTCTTGGCTGACTCTGTTCCATTCTGATGATTTTCATCTGATATAACTAGTAATATTCTTAAAAATATAAAGGTGGAATAACAATGGGAAAAATACTTCAAAGTCCTGATCTTTCCCACTGGCAGAAAGAACATCTTCACTACAAGTTCCCTTCAACAGTGGCAAAATCAAATGTTCTACCCCAAAGATCCTTTGTATCTAGCATAGTATCCAGTTGGATATTTAAAAATGTGGGTTGAACTCAATTGATAAAAAGAGTAAAGTATCCAATTCTTCAAATTTTGAGGTTGAATTAATGACTTGAATCGATAACCTATATGGTTTGGATTTAATTTTAATACAAACAAAGCCATTTGATTAACCCTTTGCTGCCTGATGCACTCATCCATTTTTCATTGTTCTTAGTGCAAACCTTTCCTATGTTTGCACGTAGCTGCATCCCTTATTAAAATCTCAAAGTGCTTTTCACAAAATTCAGCCTCTTCAATTTGTCCCTAAAGAAACACTTTGATAATGATAGTTCTGATTTCTATGGCAAGTGGAGTACAACAAAGCCCCTTCTCCTAATTTCCCACAATGACTTTGGTTGAAAGTACAATATGTGGGATACATGTCTGGCTCTTCTGTAGAGATGAGAAGATGCTCAGGAGTAACTGACTTCAAGCTCAGGGAGGTAAAGTCACATCCTCCAGGATAACCAAGGAATCAGGTTTAGAATTCCATCTATCCCAAGCCCCTTATTTTGTGGGTGCTGTTAGTCAAGGCCAAACCGGTATTGGATAGTGAAATTTGGATTCAGGCCTTTTTGAATACATTTCCTGTATATTATGTGAAGACAGACATGTTTTTTTTTGGCAAGGAGGTTAGAACCCTAAGACTGAGAATTGTTTTGCTTTTGTCTTTGCACAGTCAACATTTAACCCGGTGCTTGGTACGGAGTAGGTGCATATGCTTCAGTGACATATTTTGTGCATATTTATTCATTGATTTTTTTTCTTCTCATTAGGAGCTCAGCTCTTTGAAGAAATTATTTTCTTTCTGTCTTTGTACCCACAGAACTTAGCACAGTGTTTGACAAAATACGAGGTGCTTTGTAAATTATTTGTTGGGTGATGATTGACTTTTCATTGAAGCCTTCCACTCATAGGGATCTTACCAGTCTTTGAGACCAGTCCTTCCATTCTTGGACTGCTCTAACTGTTAGAAAGATTTTCATGAGATCAGTGCTAGCCTGGTCATTTACCTACTATCCCTCCTCCAATTTTACCCTTCCTTCTGTTCTATGTTCCAAGGGAGGATGGACTAATCGTTTGTAACCAGTAGTCAGCACCAGAAACCATTTCAGAGAAGCTGAAATGGAGCCTTATGACAGATCTGGATGGCAGAAGTTTCTTGGGGCTGCCCAAAGGGTGGGCAATGCACCTTGGAGGCTTGAAAGACCACGCCATCAGCCCAAGAGCCAGCTGGCTCAGCAGTGAAGTGAATTTAGAGAGAGGATCAGTGATCCACCGGATGAGAAAGGCTGTATGGTGGAGAGAGATATGAGGATTAAGCCATCAGCTCCTTCTGTGAATTCTGAGGTGGAGATGATTTAGCTGATTGTCAGGCTTAGTTCTGAGTCCTGATGCCCAGGCAGCTGTGACTACAGAGCAGATGATGGGACAGCAGAACCAGAAATGGGGGCAGAATTTGGCAAAGTCCTGGAGAGGACAACCAGGAACATGTGGAGGGGCTGCAGGGACAGAGAGGCAGAGGAAAGAGCCTGTGGTGGGGTCCAGCTCACACTGGAAAGTCAAGGAATAGAAAATATATTTGTGAACGAAAGAATATTACAGGTCTGGTAGAGAAGCATCCTTACTTAAGGGACATTTGAATAGACCAAGGGATTGGGATGGAGACTCTGGGTCTATGGCGTCTGCTATGAGGACTTTCCAGAAGAGGAAACTCACTTCAGCATTCAGTAATCCAAAGCCCATTTTCTTAAACTGTAAGAATGTGGGTCCTCCTTATGGGGTCACAAAACTGAATGTGGGGGATTACAAAAGTACGATTTATTATCATACCTTACATATTTTATACATCCGTAACACCCAGGGTCACAGAAAAATTTCTCAGGCGAAAAGGAGCCAGAAGAGGGAAACAAGAAAGAAGCTCTGATCTAAGGCATTAAGAAGGTATGTGACCTATCCAGGATAACATGTGATGAGAAAAAAGACTTCAATTCAAGTCCCTTGAATTCAAGGTCGTCCCTCCTGCAAATTGCTACAGGAAAAAGAGTGTTCTTCCAGGGGCTATAGGGAGAATGGACACAAGAGTATGAGGGCTGGATTGTCTTTCACCCTCCTCTCCGATCTATAGGGCTCATCTCCTCTTCCATGCTCTTCCCTCTCTTTCAGCAGGACGCTATCCCCTCTTGTGTCAGGAACAATTTGAGATAAAAATGAAAATGTTCCTGCCCTCAGAAAGTTTATATTTATGGGATGTACATATCACTATATGTTATCTGGACAAACACATATGCATACATGCAGACACATGAATGCCTGTCTGTATAACATATGTATACAATGTGTGCATATATGTGCATATTTGTATGATGTGTATATTTGCATGTGTATATATGTATGTTTATATGTATGGTATGTACTCTGAGTGTGTATAGATATAGATACAAATGCAGTGGTATACATGCACATACATATATATGTTTACTCTCTCCTGTGTATATATAGAGAAATACATACATATATGTATATATGTATGCATATATACATATATATGCATACATATATACATACATATAGACATACACATATGTACATATATATGTATATATATGTACACACACA